>NC_040908.2:60499313-60804535 GCF_004126475.2 Phyllostomus discolor | reverse complement strand
TCATGGGCTTGTCTGAAAGTTATGGGGAAAGGGGAGCGTACAGCAGAGATTGGGAGGGTCTCACGAGGGCCTAGAGGGGTATGTGACTTCAGTCTCAAGAGATCCGGAGCACAAAGTGAGATGAAGCATATTGCTTTGGGTGGTGGGCTTCTCTCTCCTGCTGGAGTCTGATTCTCAGAAGGCAGGATTGAAGCCTCACCCACCCCTGTCTTTCCTCATGATGCTGAGAACCATGTAATACTTCATTAGTGTTTCAGGAATGAAGAGTCTGTTTTTAACCCTCCATACAAAAGCTGTTGAAACATTCAGTTTTTATGACCCTGGACCAAGTTTTGTTTTTCCTGTAGACATCTTGTTTCCTACCCACATGAGGCATAGTAAATATGTTGGATGGAAGACCGACACAAATTGTCAGCTCCTTCTCCCATTGAGGAGTGGAGTCTAAATCCCTACTCCTGAATCAGGCTAGCCTTGACTCAGCTGACCAAGAGATTGCAGTAGAAGTGATGATGTATCTCTTCCAAGGCTGGGTCTGGGGAGACCTTGAAGCTTTCACCTTGGTTTCTTGGAACGTTTGCTGTGGGGAGGCACCCCCTTGGAACCCAGTTGCCATGTTGTGAGAAGCCTGAGACACATGGAGAGACCAATGTAGGTCACGATCAACAGCCCAGCCATGTGAGTCACCAGTGTGGATGTCCAACCTATTTGAGCCTCCAGATGACTGTAGCCCCAGAAACAGAGTTCAATAGAAATGATGGCATTTAAGCTGGGAGGGAGGGCATTCTAAACAGAGGGAGACCACAAACATGAAGCTCCCAGTGAGTCTGGGGAATGTAAATGATCAATTTGGCTGCTGCAGGGGGTAATGGGAAGTGTGGCTCAAAAGACAAAACAGTCACAGGTTGAACGTGACTTTGGAGTGTAAACTTTTTGATAGGTAATATTGGTAAAAATCCATTTAGGATCCCAGGTGTGTGGAGCAGTGTTTTGAAAACTGTGTATAGATTGGCCTGGCTTCCAGTGTGAGAGCCAGCACCAGCTAAAGGTATCAGGGCCTATACCAGGAAGCAAAGGTGTGCTGCAGGGAAACACAATATACCTAAATTCTCCACTGTTTTCTATTGTGAGTGGCATATGTGGAGAGGCCTTTGTTGAGTTGTGCTGTGGGTGTGAGCACAGATGATTAGAGAAGCAAAAGAAAGCTAAACCACTCTGCATTGAAAAGACAACAATATAGACAAGAGGGGAGAGGAGCTGACAGATGGGAAAACTGAGAGAGTGAGGCTGGATGTTGGTGGGCTGAGATAGAGAGCTCACGGGTAGCTGAGAGAAATCCTGGAGGTAAAGAGAGGGACCATGGGCGGGGGGGTGCTTGCTAAGGTTTGCCATGTAATGAGTGATGCAAACTCTCTTCCCTGGAAATCTTCAGGTGAACTGACATTGCTTGCAAAAGATTTGTGACACTGAATTTGCTTTTGGGAGACATGGAATGCTGCCACAAAGAAGATGACAGCTGGAAGTACCTTATTCATGACACCTCAGGTGAAACTTAGCTGTGAGTATGAGATGAAGTAGGGAGATCACCATAAAATAAGAAAGTCTTACAGTAATGTGATAAAAGTGGGACAGGAACAAAGGAAAGCTCCTCTAAATAAAATCCTGGGATGGGAAGATAGCCAGATGTATAAAAAGTTCTGGGGGGAAAATAAACACAGACCAATTAATCATTTAAGCATCAGTGCTGTCAGAGACTTGAGATAGGACATGATAAACACTAACAGTGGAAAGGAAGCTGGATTACTGTAGAGAAAGTAATAGCATGGAGCTGTGGCTCTTAAAAGAAAAAAAAAAAAGGAAAGACAGGCAAGAAAGAAAACAAGCAAGCCGGTTAGTCAAGGAAGCCAAGAGGAAATCTTCCTTTTTTCCTCCTTGTAGTGTTCTGAGCATCCTGGGCACTCCCATCTTTAGCAAACATGGCAGGTGGAGCTGCTTTTGAACAGGACATCTGAACCCAAACTCCTGGAGGATTTAACCTGACAAGCAGACTCATGATTATCTGAGGCAAGAAGAAACTCAAAGGAAACTCAAAGGAAAACCAAAGAAATAAATTTCACTAACAACACCACAATCACACTTACCTGTTTAAAATATTTTAATGAATACTGATACATAGGATCTATTTCTGAGAGGCTTGCAATGACGAAGTACATAACAGAACCTCGAGTGGCTATTGGACGATACTTCTCACGAGCAACGTTTATCATCATTTCAGTGGACTCTGCTTCCTTCAGCCTGATTTTAATGGCACCAGACGTGATCTGAATAAACAGAGGGAAACAAGTTCTTAAGGGTCTTTTTTTAAAAAGAAAGATGGGACTTCTGGCCAAGATGGAGGTGTAGGTAGACACACTGTGCCTCCTTGTACAACTGAAAGAAGGACAACAGCACATTTAAAAACAAAAAACAACAGAACTGACAGAAAATTGAACTGTATGGACATCTGACAACCAAGGAGTTAGAAGAAGAAACTTTCATCCAGACCAGTTGGAGGGGCAGAGATGGGCAGCCAGGGAGGAGAGGACTTGAGGCAAGGCAGCGGCTGGAGGACCGAATTAGGTGGTGGCTTGCAGACAGGGTGGTCCCACATTTGAGTGCAGATAGATGGGGAGGAACAACTGGGGAGCGAGATAGACTGCACAACCCAAGGGAAATAAAGTCTCAAAGATTCTTACTGAAAACACCTTTGGGGGTTGAGGTGGCAGTGGGAGAAACTTCCAGCTTCACAGGAGAGTCCGTTGGAGAGACCCACAGGGTTGTAGAACATACACAAACCCACCCACCAGGGAATCAACACCAGAAGAGCCCAATTTGCTTGTGGGCAGACAGGGAAGTGACTGAACACTGGCAGAGAGAGGAGCCAGTGGCACTGTTCCCTCTTGGACCCCTCCCCCACATACAGCATCACAAGGTAGTGACATGGGTTGCCCTGCCTGGTGAACACCTAAGGATCCTCTCATCACTACGTAAAAAGCCCTCTGAGACCAAAAAAAAAAAAAAAAAAAAAAAAAGGGCCCAAATGAAAAAATAGTTCAAAGCTCCAGAAAAAATACCACTAAGCAACAAAGAGATAGCCAACCTATCAGATGCACAGTTCAAAACACTGGTTATCAGGATGCTCCAGGAACTCACTGGGTACTTCAACAGCATAAAAAAGACCCAGGCAGCAATGAAGGTTGCATCATGTGAAATGAAGAAAAATCTACAGGGAACCAATAGTGATGAGAAGGAAACCATGATTCACATCAACGGTTTGGAGCAGAAGGAAAAAACATTGAACTAGAACAGAAGAAACAAGAATTCAAAACAATGAGAAGAGGCTTAGGAACCTCCAGGACATCTTTAAATGCTCCAACATCTGAATCATAGAGGTGCCAGAAGGAGAAGAGGAAGACCAAGAAATTGAAAACTCATTTGAACAAATAATGGAGGAGAACTTCCCCAGTCTGACAAACAAAATAGACTTTCAGGAAGTCCAGGAAGCTCAGAGACTCCCAAAGAAGTTGGACTCAAGGAGGAACACACTAAAGCACATCATAATTATATTAGTCAAGATGGAAGATAAGGAGAGAATCCTAAAAGCTGCAAGAGAAAAGGAGACAGTTACCTACAAAGGAGTTCCCATTAGACTATCAGCTGATTTCTCAAAAGAAACCCTACAGGCAAGAAAGCGCTGGAAAGAGGTATTCAAAGTCATGAAAGGCAAGGTCCTCTATCCAAGATTACTGTATATAGCAAAGCTATCATTTAGAATGGAAGGGCAAACAAAGTGCTTTCCAGATAAGGTCAAATTAAAGGAGTTCATCATCACCAAGCCCTTATTATATGAAATGTTAAAGCGACTAATCTAAGAAAAAGAAGGTAAAAAATATGAACAGTAAAATGACAACAAACTCACAGTTATTAACAACCGAACTTAAAAAAAAAAAAAGAAAAACTAAGCAAACAACTAGAACAGAAATAGAATCACAGAAATGGAGATCACATGGAGGGTTATCAGCAGGGGTGTGGGAAGGGTAGGGAGGGGGAAAAGGTACAGGGAATAAGTAATATAAATGGGAGGGTACAAAATAGACACAGGAAGGTTAAAAATAGTATAGGAAATGTAGAAGCCAAAGAACTTACATGTGTGACCCATGGACAAGAATTAAAGAGGGGGAATGCTGGTGGGAGGTGGTGTTCAGGGCAGAGGGGAATAAAGGGGGGAAGATGGGACTATAATGGCATAATCAATAAAATATATTAATTAAAAAATGGGATTTGGGGAATATATCCAGTTAGGTCTGGGAAACAAATAAGGACATAATGAATTAGTGATTATAATAAGGGGGTCCCCAGATAGAATGACTGAGCCTGAGGACTCAGTGGCCCCCTACTCCCTGAACTGACCTTTCCTTCTAGAGTTAGAAGTGGGCAAATGGGAACAGGCAATTTAAATAGCCTTGAAAAAACTGGAGCAGTACTTTTCTGAGACTTGAATCTGAACTACTTCTGAAACAGAAACACTAACACAGTACTCCCAATTGCTCCCTGATTGCCTCATGAGCAGTCCTAAAATGACCAGGTTTACATAATGAAAGGGAAGAGGGACACTGCCCAAAAGAGGTGACTAGAGAAACGCTGGAAGGAGGTGGTACCACAGCCCACTCTGGAATACCGAGGAAGACTGCATTTTCCTCTCCTTCCCTAGCATTCGAGGGTATAGGCATAAGGAAACCTGGGGATGGAAGCTGTTGTTTGTGAAGGGTTGTAAAGTGAAGTAAGTTGAAGATTTTTTCAGTGTCTTAGTTGTTCTCATGCTTTTCTGTATTTTGGTCTGAGGCCCAGGGGGAACCTTTCAGCAAGTGGGCTTTCCAAGATTCCCTCTCTGTCTCCCTCAGTCTCTCTCTGTTTCTGGCTGTCCCTGTCCTCCCCGCAGCTGCATTTTTTTCAGTGGTGGATATCCCTGGGTTGGGAGATGCTTTGTCTCTAGAAAGTCAAAGGGTCTAGGTCAGGGACCATACCAAAATCACTGTGGGGACCACTGCTCAGTATTTGCTGTCCTACAGGGAGAGCTAAAGGGGACCCTCGGATTTCTGTCTAGACTCTTACTGCCCAGTAGAAACACAATGTGAGCCACATATATAATTCTAGCTTTCTAAATTTATTACAAGTAAAATGAAATTTAACAATATATGTTATTTAACCCAGTATAACCCAATATATGTTAGCTATAAAAACATATAATTCAAGTAAAAATTATTGAGATTTTTTTTTACATTTTTCATTGTTTTTGGCATCTTGTGTGTATTTTACACTAAAACACACCTTAATACAGAATAGCCATATTCAAGTGTTCAATAGCTGCATGTGGCTAATGTCTAGAGTGTGTACCCCATTCACTAGGAAAGGGAAGGGAGAGGCTCAGTACAGAGCTGTGTCCGGGAATCAAAGGCTCAGACTCTCCCCGTATTGACCCCTTAGGAACCGTAAGGGACAAGGAAGGGAAGAGCTGAGTGGGGAACCTCAATCTTAATACTGATCTCAACTGAAGCTTTTATATATGAGCAGAAAAAAAGGAAGTTGAGCAGGTGGATCATGAAGACTGGCAAACAATTCTTTGTTCTTTAGGGAACTTAAGGCCTTGACAGTGCAGAACCCAGGGCTAAAGTGAAAGCAAAGAGGACACTTACTTCCTTTTGCTAGGGAATATTAGAAGACTATGTACTTCAGGTGAGTTTAGTAACTACTTATAGGTATTATGCCCTACAGACTTAAGGCTTCAGCAATGGTTAGGGAATATGATACATATTTTTAAATGAGGGTTTTGGGAGTTTAGAGGAGCATAAACCTTGGGTGGGAAGTGGCAGGAAATACAGCCCAGGATCTATCAGTCCTATCTCTGCCCTATAAAAAGGCTATCCTCAAGGCAACTGCTCACAAATGTAAAGAAACTAGCTTACAGATAACGAAGGCAGTCAGAACACATGTATTAACCTTTAATCCCTGCTGAAACCACAGTGAAATGATAGTAAAGGAATTTTAAAAAGCAGTGCAAACCCAAAAAGGAGAAATGGAAGAGGAAATATCAATACAATTTTGAGAACTGGAAAGCAGACAGAAGAATGGTAATGTCTTCACAGACCCAGGGAAATGGATTCCTAAACTGGCAAAGGGCAGAGCCAAGAACTCACCCAGTTTATAAAACAGAATCCCCCTCAAAGGCTAAGCACCACTGAATGTGGTAAGGGCCTAGAATGAGAATTGGCTGATAGACTCCCATGTCATCTCCCTACACCACACAGCCAGGGGATTGTTCCTTCCCTACCCTGGCTGAAAAATAGAAGTTTCACCCTGAGGAAATTAAGAGAGAGGAATTTTTTTTTTTTGATGGAAGAAAATGAGGCACAGTTGATGGCCAAATTGAGAAACTATACTGAGAAGAGAAAGATTAGGTAAATGTGTGAATGCTGGGTTCTAAGACTGAGCTTTTCTCTTCTCAGCCTCCCAAAACACCTGCAGCCAGATCTTCACACTTCCAGGCAATGTGAACCATCAGGATATAACTATAGCGGGAGGCTGGGGGATGGGAAGTATGTGTGTGTCAGAGGTTTAGGTACCAGTTAATGTATAAAAAGAAAAACTCAACTTGTGGTCAAGATGGCGGAATAGGTAAACATGGCTTGCTTTCTTTCACAACCACATCAAAATTATCACTAAACTATGTTGGAAACCACCCTGCCTGGTTTCAGAAGCTGTAACCGCTCCCCCCCCCCCCATGGCTAAGGCTAAGTGAGCCACCTTTGGACCATAAGCCACTAAGGAGACAAAGCTTATCTTCCTGGCAGGAGCACTGCTTCTGCTCCTTTTTCTTCACCCTGCCTGGCCCCCAATGCTTGATCGGTTAGCCAATGACGAGTAAGATTCCCCAAGGGGGGAACAGCCTAAGACAGGCATGATCATGGGGAGGCCCCAGGGAAGGACTTGGGGGACTATAGTAAAATGGGGTGATAGACCCTCGACCCTCAGCTTTGACATAGCTTGAGTCCTCATTCTGTCTGCAAGAAGTCTCCTCTTGGCTGCCTTACTTCCCTTGCCTGACTTAAGCCTGAAACAATGCCTTAGCCTGAGACAGTGCTGGTGGTGGGTGTCACCCTGTGCTGGAAAGGGTGGATTCCTTAGGGTAATCAGGCCTAAGAAAGACTATGTAAAATCCTGTGAAACCTGCTTTGTTTAGAATTCTCTCAATTAAATGATAAGGGTCCAAACAAGAAGTGAGTTTGTTCCTCAAAATTTTATGGCTCTTCAGCTATCTGACCCTGACTCAAAATAGGCCCTCAGAGTTCTTTGTATGTTATCTATTGTTTGATTCTTACTGCCTGATAATGGTTAGTGAGGAATACATTTACCTGTATTCCTGTGCAAAAGAAACCCAATAAAAGCCCATTGAGGAAAAGGCTCTTGGTCCTTCTCCTTTGAGAGATTGGCCAACCTTCCTCCTCAAGCAGATCATGTCTTGGTAGACTTATTCTCATCTGTGGCAGTCGGGGTGGGGGGGGCCTGTGGGCAGAGCCCTCCCACCCAAAACTATAGAACAACCATCATTCAGAACCATCAGAAATCAAGCAGAATAGAAGTCCTACAACTACAGAATTAAAGATACCACATTGAGACTGGTACGAGGGGTGGAGTTGTGGAACAGCTGGTCCCTTACCCATGTGTGGCAGATAAAAATTGGTTTGGATATCTCAGGAGTGAGGGGTTCCAGCCCTACACCAAGCCTTCCAGCCCAGAGTTCCAGTGCCAGGCACTTTACAGCCATAACTTCCGGCTGTAAAAACCAGCAGGGATTGAAGCTGTAGAAGACAGATACTTGTGGAGTCCCAGGCAGTTGCTCTTAAAGGGTGTGCACAAAGACTTACTTGAACTCACTCTCTCTGAGCTCCAGCATGGGGGAAGCAGATTGAAAGGCATCAGAGACATATGGGGAGGAACTGAATTGTCCAGCATCAGGGAGAGAGCTGGGGGTCAACTTTCTCCCAGACAGAAGTGCTGGCAGAGGCCACTGTTTCTTTTTTCTGAGCTCTCCCCACGCAGAGCCACAGAGCTGGCAGGAGGGCACCATATCTGAGACTTGGTCAGTATGGCTCACACTGTTTTCCCCACCCTGGTGAATCCCTGAGGCCTGGCCCCACCCAACTTTTGGGCCCATCCAAGCTGTTTCCAGTGGCTTTTCCATACAAATGGCTGGTCTTGGCCCATCTGTCAGATTTTTCTAAATTGTCTCAAACAAGAAGCATCTGGCTTCAGCAAGCTCCATACCTCTCACAAAGTTTCCCCAGGCCCAGCACTAGCAGCAGCCAGCCTTGGTTCACAGCTTGGCCTCTCCTGGGCACCTCTAAGCCCAGCACAAGTAGCAGCCATCTGTAGATCACTTCGTAGCTTATGCTGTGGAACTCCAAAAGGAACACAGGCAGTGGCTGACCTTGGATGTACCAACAGCAATCAAGGCTCAACTACAACAGGAGGGTGTACATAGCCCACAGAGGGAGTGCACCTCTAGTACCCAGCTTGGGTAATAGGGGAGGCTGTATCAGTGAACCCTATAGGACACCTACTATATTAGGCCACTCTGCCAAGTCTGGGAGATGTAGCAGCTCTATCTAATACATAGAAACAAACACAGGGAGACGGGCCAAAATGAGGAGACAAAGAAACATGGCCCAAATAAAAGAACAGAACAAAATTCCATGAAAAGAACTAAACAAAATGGAGACAAGCAGAGTTCAAAACACTGGTTATAAGGATGTTCAATGAACACAGTGAGAAACTTAACAGCATAAAAATATTCAGTCAGACATGAAGGATACACTAATGGAAATAAAGAACAATTTATAGGGAATCAACAGTAGAGTAGGTGAAGCCAAGAATCAAATCAGTGATTTGGAATATAAGGAAGCAAAAAAGCCCCCAAACAAACCCAAACAAAGACAAAAACAAACAAACAAAACAACCAATCAGAATAACAAGAAGAAAAAAGAATCCAAAAATATGAGGATAGTGTGAGGAGCCTCCAGACAACTTCAAGCATACCAACATTTGCATCATGGTGGTGCCAGAAGGAGAAGAGAGAGCAAGAAATTGGAAACCTATTTGAAAAAACAATGAAGGAAAACTTCCTTAACTTGGTGAAGGAAATAGGTATGTAAGTTCAGGAAGCACTGAGAGTGCCAAGCAATATCAACCCAGAGGCCCACACCAAGACACATCATAATTAAAATGCCAAAGTTTAAAGATAAAGAGAGAATCTTAAAAGCAGCAAGAGAAAAGCAGTTAGTCACTTATAAGGGAGCTCCCATAAGACTGTCAGCTGATTTCTCGAAAGAAAGTTTGCAGGCTGGAAGGGATTGGCAAGAAATATTTAAAATGATGAAAATCAGGGACCTACAGCCAAGATTGTTCTACCCAGCAAAGATATCATTTAGAATTGAAGGGCAGAAAAAGTTTCCCAGACAAGAAAAAGCTCAAGGAGTTCATCATCACCAAATCAGTATTATATAAAATGTTAAAGGGTCTTCTTTCAGAAGAGGAAGAAGATAAAAAATATGAGTAATAAAATGGCAATAAATACATACATATCAACCATTGAATCTAAAAAACAAATATGAATAAACAAACAACAGAAACAGAATCATAGATACAGAGAATGTCTAGATGGTTGCCGGATAGGAAGGGAAGATGGGTAAAAAAGGTGAAGGTTTTAAGAAGTACAAATTGGTGGCTACAGAATAGTCATGGGGATGTAAAGTACAGCATATGGAAGACAGTAGCCAAAAAACATATGCATGACCTATGGACAATGGTGTGGGGATTGCCTGATGGAGTGGGTGGGGGGCAGCTGGATGGAGGAGGTAGAGGTTAAAAAATTGGGGCAACTGTAATAGCATAAGCAATAAAATATAAATAAAAAAATAAATGTGCTAGGCAGTATAATGACAATAAAGCTGTTTTTTACTTATTAAAAAATGAAAGGAAAAACTCAAGAAGTAGCAATATGAGTCTATTATTTAGAGAAAAGACATAAAACCCCAAGTAACCAGAATAAAAAGGAGATGAAAGTAGTTGTCTCTATGAAGAGAGTCATGGGTGGGTGGTAGTGGTGGGCACAGAGAAGGCAGGTAATGCTATTTTTTCATAACAAACTTTGTAGAAATGTTTTATTCTTTAAATAATTTTCATGTAAAACTTCAATGAAAAAATAACTGGGTTAACAGCCAACTACCAGAAATGAAAAACCCAAGGAAGAATGAATGAAAAGAGGATAAAGAGTGCTATGAACAAATAAGCAAAGAGAGGTAGGAATTGGAAGACCCAAAATTACTTTATTATTATTACTGAAATCTCACGAGACTATAGAATATGAAGCATAAACCATTTCTGACAACCATGAAACGAAAATCCCATAGGTATTTGTACTCCCCATCAAGGGATTTTTAAGAAATTATTTCATGTTTCTCATGAATAGATAAAAATCATTTTGTAAATTCTATTACTAGTACACTTAAAATTATGATTTGAATTTTAGAAATAATTTAGTGTAGGTTATACATTTCATGTAAAACTTCATCTTACTATCAATACACTTTTACTGAGCACCATTTATGGGCACTATGCCTAGTCCTTGGAGAAAGAATATGATGATGAACTTTTCACGGATTCCAATACATAGAAATTAACAACCTAACAGGAGAGTTAAGACATGTACTTAGGTACTAATGACATAAGGTAAACAGTGACAAGTGGTGTAATAGAGGTTCAGATAAGGTGCTATAGGTGTTCCAGGGAGGAAGAGATTCATTCCAGATGGGAATATCAGGGAGGCTTCCTGGAGGGGGTGACATTGATATGAATATATAATTATGTTGTTCCTTTCAACTTATATCTTATTCCAGTTCTTTACATTACATGTTTCCTTTGGTGCCAGCTAAGCACACTTGTACACATGCCCCTGGCAGCCCAGGTGTGGCTGCTATTCTTGCTTTAAAAGACTTTGAAGAACTCTCAAAGGCTGTAGTTGTAACTTTTGAAGTTGCACACTTTTTATAAATGCTAAAAATATTTTACTTGCCTTTGAATCCTGAAGTGTTTCAATAAGATCTTCATTGTCTAGAATATTTCCTTCAGATGTAAAGAGCAATTTCAGGATTTTCTCTTCGATAGCTTTCAGCTGGTTTTTATCAGCGTTGATCCTCACAATGAGCTTAATTCTTTGTCCTTCCAACTCAGGTTTCTCAAGTCGCACTACATCACTGGAAACAAAATTTGAATGCCTGTATTACAGCTTTGTCAGTGCCCTAAAGGTGCATGTATATAATTACCTAGCTGAGAACTATTGCTACTAGACAAGTCCTAATGCACAAGGCCTCTCTTTTGCCGGGTATATATAGTGGTTATTCACTGAGCTACATATTAGTTCTGATTCTTTATATTGTATTTCAAAACCTACGCTCTACCACAGTTTTTGCTCATGTTCTCTTACAAAAACTTGCTCAGTGCTGGATCTCTCTAATCATTCATTTTCTGTCTCTAATGCTTGCTTATGCTAGGCTGAAAATAGTGCCTGGAACATTCTTTGCATACCAGCATGGGAGATTCTGAAATCCCATCACCTCCCTGAAATGATTCTTGATTGCATGTAATAAAAGGGCCTTACTGCTAGCTGTCCTCCCTTGTGTCCCCTGCTCCACCAGCCAAACATGTGAACTTGTGTCTCCCTTTACTTGCCCTCTCATAATTTGCTTCCAGCCCTGTTTGCAGAAGCTAATGCAATTAAGCATCACATTGTGTGAGGTACCCTGCTAAGAGTTTTATGTGCATTCTCTCTTCTAATCCTTTGAATGCCCCTGTGAAGTGGGTACAGTGGTTATCACCCTAGTTTGCAGATGAGTGACAGAAGCTAGGGTCATTTTCTGAGGCCCTGTGGCTTTGAGAGGCAGAGCTGGGCTTGTTCCTGGGTGGGCCGCTCCAGGGCACATGCTATTACCCACTCTGATGAACTGCCTCATGTAATAACCCCTTGTTTGTTATGTACGTGCTGAATTCAGAAAGGTTAAAAATTATTATCTGAAGACCATAAGAAATCACCACTGCAAATTCATTTGTTTAAAGAAATTTTTCAGAAGAGTGGAGTACAAAAGACAGCCTGGGGAGTCCGCACCCATGACTGAGTCTCAGCATTTGCCCTGTTCTGGTCAGGGCGCTTCTCTGCCCAGGCAGCCTAACATCCACAGCTTAGTGGCACAGCTAAACTCAGATCTTCGTGGGAATAAGCTGGTTTGCAAAATGTTCCTTTATGTCCTTATAACATGTTCATAAAATGTGGGGAAATATCCTTTGTCTGGAAAGGAGTTAGCCTAACAGAATTCAAGCAACATAGCAGCTGGCAGAATAGATTCCTAAAATAAACAAGGAAAATGAGACATAAACTCATTAGCAATTACAGGAGAAAATCAAGATAACCGTGACTTGAACATAAAGAATTATATTGATTTTGAATATGAGTCTAAGTTATATTTTCCTTTAAAGTTAATGAATACACACACATATATAATTAGTTTTTTAACCAACATCACTGTTGTTATTTTAATAAATATTTAAAATTTTTTGCCTACTAAATCCCTTGGCTAATTTGGATGATTAATATAAATAATCCATAATCTCATTTTTGGGAAAATGGAGATTTAATCATGTACAAAGTGTATTGAGGGAGGGTTTTTTTTTTTAAGTAGACAAATGTAGGTAAAATGAAATACACTAAGAAAACACCTAGAGACAACAGAAAAGGTGTATTTGGGAGTAGCAGGTGTTTTTTTTCTTCCCCACAGTAGGGAGCAGCGAGTCTCGAGAAACCATAGAACAACTGACTTCATTTAATTGCTCAGGGCTGGAAACCCCACTGAAGAGGAAGAGGCAAGGCCAGACTGCAGGCCTGGCCCAAAGAGTAGCCGAGAATTAAGAGCATGTCCCTGATCTCCGTGAGGAGACTGTGGGCAGGATCAACAGCTGTGAAAAGTGATGAAAGAGGAAAGAAACTTGGCCGTTTACTGTATCTTTATGACTGAGGGTTCACAAGTGATGCTTTCTTTTTATGCATTAAATTTTTCTTTGTTAAAATTTCTTAATGAAATATTAGAAACCTCTGCCTCCTATTTTTACCTTAACAACTGATCCTCCAGACCTGATTTGGTTACAGTGAAATTGATGATGGTAACTTTAATGCACACCTAGAAAAGAAGCATAGTGTCCATTAAAATGCTTACATTCAGACAAATAAAATAAGTGCATTCTTTATTAGAACATGGATCCTTATCACCCAGCTGGATGTATCTCAAGTTTAATTGTGATACACACACATCCAAACACACCAAGCATACTATGTTTTACAAAATCTTAATATATTTTTCCCTGCCAGTGTGGTGACAGTCTGTTCCTCAAATGCGACAGTTACAGGTGAGCCAGCAAAGGATTAGAAGGAAGTAGGCCTATAGAATCAATGGCTTGAGTTCAAGTTCCAGGTGCACCTTTTAGTAGTGTATGATGTTGCACAAGCTATTCACTCAGCTGAGCTTTAGTTCTTTGTATTTGAAAATTGGGGTGCAATAAAAACTCATTAGGTATTTGTGAGGACCAATTAGGGTAATAAAATCACTTAGTTATAGTAACTTTTACATAGTATGTCCTAGTTAAAAAGAAGATATCATTGATAATAGAGCTTTATATATTTTGCCTCATCATAATATTTTATGAATAATTATTGCTATATATAATATTCTGACATTATTTGAATAAGTCAACAACAAAAAGAATAAATGTAGTAAGAGTAGGTGTTTGTCATGTATTTTACAAGTTACTCCTATTTAATCTGCACAACAAGTCCCTGAAGTAATAGAATGATTACCTACAGTCGCAAAGCTAGGACTGGGTAAGGTGAGCGACGCTCCCTCTCAAAAGTTAACTGAGTGAGAAATCGGAGATCGTAAGTCGGCACATTGGTCACTTTTCTCAACTCAGAAACAGAACTTTGGACGTGCATTCTGACAGCAGCTGCGCAATTTACCCCTTTGAGGCTGACATGGGAAACTCCAACCTTATTTAAGAAGTGTGTCGATTTCATTCAACCTGAGCACATCTATGAAGACAGGCTCTGGGAAAGTCAGTAACTAAACTGAAAATGACACTATTCGAAGGGATATATTTAAAGATATTTTCCAAAGTGTGTCTGGGTAGGGGTTGGGGGTTGGTAAGGAATAAAGTTCTGATTTGTGAAGTCCGTTCCCTAATTGCCTATTTGGAGTCCTATTAGAGAAAGGGAGCCCTGGTGGGCTGGGAAGACCCTGTGTGGCTGTGTCTGGAGCTGTGGGACAGGGGCGGGGGAGGGAGAGCCCCTCAGAGCCCCTTGGAGGGGGTGGAGAAAGGAGTCCCAGGTGCCTGCATTGCCGTTGTGCCTGCCCTGGGACAGAAGTGGAGGTTCTTCTGGGGCCTATCATGGTGCATGGTGTGTGTGGAAGTGGGGTTCACACAGTTCCCTCAAACAGTCTGAGAGCATGAGGAAGGGGACAGGACAACTTCTCTCCTTGAACTCCAAACCCAGACACACCGGGCATTTGAATTGTGATTCTCTGATGCTGCCAGTCATCAGGGCTTTCAAGCAGACAAACTCTTTGTTTGGGGCTGGATGTTGTGGGTGTCTGTCCACTTAAACATCGACAGCCCCCTCTTCTGTACACTCTCAGTTAAACTCTGATTCATGTATCAGGCACAATAAGAGGATACAAGTGGCCTTGTGCTGCAGGAGGGAGAAGAGTGATGAGAAAGGAGTGGTGCCCTGTGATGTGAGGAGCAGCTGGGACCCAGAGGGAGATGGTGAGAGGGGCAACGGTGTGCAAGGTGGTGAGGCATGGCCTAGGGACTGAGCCAGGAGGATTTGAGTCCCAACTAGATGGCCAGCAAGAGATTGATTAGAATCTGAATCAGGACTCAGAAGGGGAGTAAGAGTGGAAGGTGATGGAGGGAAAGGGGCTTTGGTGGGGAGGAGGGAGCTGGGAGAGGGTTGCTCCCCTCTGCTGGGAATCCACCACACTTTAGAGACCTGTCCCACCGCAATGGTCCATTCAGCCTGGGAATTCCAGACCCACAGCTCATACCTCAGGCAGATAGTGTGGATTCGGCAATTTGGTTGTCATATAGAACCTAAAATTTTTGTCATAATCAATGTCCGAGTCTCCAAGGTGAATGAGCAGTCGTCCACCACTTATGAAGGTCTGTTTCAAAAGAACGGGTTCTAGAGCTGGATCCAAGGTTTCTCTAAGCTAAAAATTAAAACAAAAGTACAAAGAACGAGGTATTAAAATGGATGACATCATAGTCTTTGCCGAAAGCTGCTGTGGTTTCCTGCTTTGCCAGTGCTTGGACGAACCTGGAGCTTATCATTCATCCCAGCCAGCCTCTCAGATCCAGCCCTCCACCACCCCCTCACAGTGCCCTCAGACACCCCAAGTCCCCCGCCACTGCTCCAGTGCTGCAGAGCCAGAACTACCGCCAGGACTCGGAGGATGCCGTCAATCGCCAGATCAACCTGGAGCTCTATGCTTCCTACGTCTGTCTACCTGTCGGTGTCTTGCTACTTTGATCTCTGTGATGTGGCTTTGAATAACTTTGCCAAGTATTTTCTTTACCAATCTCATGAAGGGAGGGAACATGCTGAGAAACTGATGAAGCTACAGAACCACCAAAGTGGCCAAATCTTCCCTTAGGATACCAAGGATTCAGACCACGATGACCGGGAGAATGGGCTGAATGTAACAGAGTGTGCATTACACTTAGAAAAAAGTGTGAATCAGTCACTATTGGACTTGCACAAACTGGCACTGACAAAGATGACCCCAATGTGTGTGACTTCATTGAGACTCACGACCTGAATGAGCAGGTGACTCCATCAAAGAACTGGGTGAACTTGTAACCAATCTGCAGGAGAGGAGGGTCCCGAATCTGGCACGGCAGGGTGTCTCCTTGACAAGCACTCCCTGGAGGACAGTGATTAGAGCTCAGCCTTAGGCCGGCTTCCCACGGCCACGGGGGTGACGTCCCTGGTCAGCAAAGCAGTGCGTGCATGTGGGAGTTACTTTTACCTTTTCTATAACTTGTACCAGAGCATCCACTTGTGTGCCATTTGTACCACTCCTTCAAGTAAAGTAATTTGGTATTCCCCCCACCAAATGGATGACATCGACTTCTCCAAATTCCTTAGGCCTTTACTTTGAACAAGCATTTTTTTAGTGATCGTATAGATATTTTGTGATGTCCACTCACTACCTCTAACACTGTACGTTTTCCAGTGATTGTTTTGTCAGTAGTCTGGGGAAATAAGAACACGTGAAGGCAACACATTGTTCATCCCCACAAGGAAGAGGCTGAGAAAAGAAAGTCACTGCACAGCGGCCTTTCAACAGGCCCCAGCAGAGAAAACCCGTTCGCAGTTGTCCCAGCCACAAGTTGGCAGTCTACAGCTTGCTGTCCAAACCTGGCCCTCTGTGGCCTGTTTCCATGCAGCTCTTGAGCTAAGAATAGCTTTAACTTTTTTAAAGGGTGGTAAACACAAACAAACAAATTTCCAAAACAAAACAAAACAAAACAAAACAAGAATATTTGTTCAGAGAATCGGTGTACAGAGACTGTTTGGAGCCTGAACAAACTAAAATTCCTGGCTCTTTACAGAAAAATTTGTGGACCTCCATTATATAAAACAGTTACTTTTCCCCCTCAAAGTAAATCTGATTATTGGTAAGAACTTGAACACGCAGACATTGCCACAGACCCCCATGACAAACACCTGTATGTCAGCATGCATGTGATGGGGCCGTGGCTCAGGAGCTGTCAAAACTTGATTGTAATTGATAGTTAACAAATCTATTTCACACTGTGACGTGGTACCCAAGCATGTAAACTCTTAAAAGTTTATAAGATAAAATTTCCCTTACTCCTCATAATACAATTTTGTGCTTTTAAAATTCTGTTGTTTCATTAAAAAACGCTATTTGAGATCGACTAACTGGATTTCACACCCACAAATGGGTGGAGACAAAGTTTAAAAACAAATATAGAAAGCAGCTGGGCATATAATGCTAATGACTCCAAATCACAAAGGCAGGAGAGGCCGGTCAGTCAGAATGCCCTGTTCCTGGCAGGGGCCTGAGCACTCAGCTACAATTAAAAGCCTCTGCTGCCCAGGGGCAGATCATTGCAGAAAATCTTCCATCCACTGCCACGGGAGAAGAAACTCCCTTAGGACCACCTGTGCTGTGAAGTAAACAGGGTTTAAGAATCCAGTATGGGGCTCACATCACTATGCCCAAGATTTTGAGAGACCTTACTGTCTCCTGTAACTTCAGGGTTTGAATGGGGACCTAGGACCCATTTCAGAACCTTACCTCTATGGTCAAGGCCAGAAGCTACACATGGAAGCTTCTCATGCTCTTTGCAGCATGAGTTGGGAGTATGGTTATTTGCTGTGGATTTTGTGGACAGTCAAAACTGCTCAGACAGTTTATTTAACCTGTGTCTGTTTCCTCATAGGTAAAATGGGATAATAGTAGTAACTACCTTGCAAGGCTGCAGTGAGGATTAAAGAATTAGTATACATGAAACACCAAGAACTGAGTCTGGCATCTAGTGAGCACGCAGTCTGTGGTAGCTGAGGCTAACAGTGGCTGGTATTCCAAGCAGCATGCCAGTGCCTCGGCTCAGCTGCCCTGGTCAGTGGTCTTTGCTGAGCTCCTCGCCATGCTGCAGCAGAGATGCTTCTAGGCGTGCTTAAACGCAGGCTCAGCTCACAGCCCATGCTTTCACTCACTCATTCTTTTCTAATGCAAATATAATCAGCAGTTAGGTAAACCACTACCACTGACCAGGCCTTTGCACACGCTGTCCCCTTTGCCTGGGAAGCCCTTCTCCCTCAGCTCTTCACATAGCTGAGCTTACGATTTGGTCACAGTTCACATGTTACCACCTGTAGCCATGCATCCAAATTCATTTCCCCCACCCACCTTCACGGCTGCGTTGGCACTGGGCTTGCCCCTTTACAGCCCTCATCACAAGTTCTCTTCCTCCCCTTCTCTCTCACTTGCTATCTCTTTTCTCTGCTTACTGTCTTCATCCCCAACTAGACTGTAAGCTATTGGGCAACAACCACATGTGTATATTTTGCCATTCATTCTCAAATAATGTATGCTGAATGACCGAGCAATTTCAAAAGCATCCATTCTCAGAATGATTCTGAACAAATGGAGTACTTAGACTCAACAAACAAGTTCATTGTTACCACATCCCTTTATCTACTTCCAACCTTATATCTAAGTAGAGAACAATGCTTCTACCCTCAGGACTGTTTTGCTGGCTTCACTAGTGTGTGTGGACAGTTCCTGATGGCACTACTGCTTGTCACTTTCAGGGCAGCTAACCACCCAGACCCTCGATGAGGCCTGAGAGTCAGCAGCGTCAGAAAACAGCCCACCCCAATCTGTTTGATCAACAGATTGCTCCCAATATGCAAGGGAGGGTGTTGTTTAGGAAGCAAATCAATCAGTTTGACTAATTTGAACACAGACTTGACTGGTGTCTTTAGCATGACGCAGATACGGCATGTATGGGATTTCAGATGTGATCTGAAAGTTGGGAACTGGCATGAGAAAAGAAGAGTGAAAAGCAAACCTCTTCCAGTAAGACAGGTAAGCCAAGTCGGATTGAATTTTCAAGTGTGCGTAAGAAATTACTATCCGTGAGTTTAATGATCTTTAAGCTTCTTTTGCTCTCCTTGTTCCTTATCCAACGGTTTGCCTGATGAGAAAGCACAGAGCAGGGCATTTGATTTAGAGCTTTATAAATGGCTAGAAGGTGAAGGTTTTTAGAGTAAAGTTTAGAAATTTTGTTTAATCTAGAAACAATTTTGAAAGGTTAAAAAAAAAGGATAAACTAAATTAAAATAAAAATACCACTCCCTCACAAATAAAAACATGTTTTAGGCCTGTTTGGAATTTTTCCCTTTTATTCAAATTTGGAGCAAATGAAGAAAAGACCCACCCAGAATAAAAGTTCATATTTCTGCTATTGAAACTTGTCTTTCTGCTTTCACAACTGCTCCTTTTCCAAACCCCATTTAGTATAATCTGAACCATGGGCTTAGGAGTCAGCTAGTGAGATTCTATAAATTATAGGTAGGCTGGCCCTAAAATTCATCAGACCCTTACTTCATTTTGACTCCTTAGACCACGTAGCAACAGGGACTATACAAGAATGAATTTCTGCTCCCATAGCAAACAGAAAAGTAATGGTCAGTCCCCTGAACAAATCAGTCAAAATTAAGTATGCAGAACACTTAGACACTTCCCTTTCCTACATGCACAAGATGAGGGACTCGGGCTAGAAGACTGCACACTCCCTCTAGGTCTGCATCCCCAAGATCTCACTAGTCTGTTGAAGTCCACTTGTAGAATTTGTAACAGACAGCACACTATTAGGCAGGGTTAACAGGTTTTGCTTTTTATCCGAAGAAACATTTGTTGCATACCTGGTCTTGAGGATCAATCATCAAAGGCCACCGTCGCCCTTGAGTAACCAAAATGCCATTTTCTGTTGATGTCATATCGCGGGGCAGCCCATCTGTGTTCCACTGCCGTATTTCATAGGGATCACCAAGAATGTTGATGAGACTGAAGGAAGGGTTGATTGGGATTCCCAGAGACTGACAGTCCTGGATCCAACACTCTGTCAGCTGCAGAAGGAGGAAAGCTTACTTGCATAGAACAGGAATACTCAGTGAGTGAGGACACACACAAAATGCCGGGTTAGCAGTGAGTCCTGCCAGGCTCCCCAGGCATCCTGGCATCATGTCATGGGATGCAAGAAGTGGGCTAAAATCAGGAGGCCTGGGTCCTAGAACTAATACCATTAATGAGTTGTGGCTTTGGATATGTCACCACCCCATCTGCACCTCAGTTTTCTCATGTGTAAATGACAAGGATTATCACAGTAATCCTCAGTGAGGGGTTATTGTCCTTCTTGGGAGAGACTGGAAGCACATGAAGAAGTTGGGTTATCCCAATGACCATGGGAGCTACCTGCAATTAGTAGGTGGGGAGAGGGATGTTAGCATATCACCTCCTTCAGGGAGTGGTGCAGTTGTGCACCACAGAGAACGGTCTGTCCCCCATTGGCACCACTGGCACCACTGCCTACATGTGTCAGATGATCCCTGAGCTCCTGTAGAGTCTATGAGTCCTATGCCAACTAGGTTTTGTAACACAAAGGGTGAACCATTTTTAGGAAGGCCTTTCATTAAAATGACTGGAAAATCATTTCAGATAATTTAGAGTCCTGCTCCTTCCCATTGACTAGCCCTTCCAACCAAGTCAGAGCTCTTCATCCTGGCTGATTTTTGATGCCACATCTGATCATAATAGTAGGGGATGCCCTGACCCTTTTTCTTTCCCAGGTTCTTGTGCTGTGGAAGTAAGTGATGAATAACTTTCTAAGGCAGGAAAGGAAAGGGAGGGATGTGTTAAGGAAAAAGGCTAGGGGTAGACCATCACTGGCTGACGAGAGTGGTGAAGGACTGTGGATGTATAAATAAATGTTCCTGATGGAGAACCTCCACAGTGAATAGTCTCCATCTAAACTCAGAAAAATGACCCCTCTCCTCCTTCTCCCATGGGCACAGTTTCAGCGGCTTCTCACCACCCATTAGAGAAAGCGAGTTTACTCACCAACTGCCTATAATGGGCTGTGAAGGCTCCATAATAAGCTACACAGGCTGCTGCTATGAACACATTCCCGGTGATATTCGATATCTCATCATTGAATTTCTGGATGGTTTCTTCCCATCGAACTTGCTCATCTCCTAAAGAAGCCGTCAGCTTCCCCGCACGCAGCAGACGTGCCTTTGTCAAGGCCATGGTCTTTGCTAGAAAGTTTTAAGAAAATAAGGTTATGTTATTTAATATTTTCCTAAAACATAAGATGTTTATTCACCTGCTTCTGCTTATAGCAGAAGTAGCATTATTTATTACTCTGGCTGAAGACAGCACTCTCTCTGCTCCTGTGGTATTGATTTCCTGTATCAAGTTCATGTGTTGCTTTGTGTCACAATGCAACATGCCCCAGTGAGCCATTTTCATATATAGGAGTTGAACATATGCAATATTCCAGTTCTTTTAGTTTTGTCCTGGAAGGCACTTAATGCAACAGTCTAATGGAAATATGTTCTACATCTTGAATGAAAGCTGAGATACGACTGATTGCCTTGAAACTCTTTCCACTTTTGAATATATTTTGGGCATTTCCTGACCGAAATATATTTTATGAGTTGCTTACCCAGACTTTCTTTCTCATTCACACTTTTGTCATATTCATCTTGTAAGGCTTGTATTTGATCTTCCACTTTTTTTAGTAATGCTCGCTTTTCTTTTAGAGTAGCCATAGTAATATCAAGTTCAGCCTAATAAAATAAAATAAAATAAAAATTTTAATGTAATGCTTAATATTTATTTTAATTGGCCTAAAAATAAGGTCCAATTTGCCCATTTGGCAAATGCATTAATGGTATAATGCATTTTTTAAAAAAGTAGGATTTATGTTTCCTTTTTAATGTCCTTAGAGTCTGATATAATACATAAAATTAAAACAAATATAAACCTGAATAAACTAAGAGCAGAAGCAAAGTAATCAAAGCAAAACAAAAACAAAGCCCAACAAAATAAATCACAGAAGGAACAGAGAGACAGATTCACCAAACATTTGGGGTGAATTAGTTACTATATTTGATTATCAACTTTAAATGATGAAACAAATGAAATATTCATGCAAGAGTGAAAACTGATCTTTCCTAACTAGTTCTCTGGAGCAGGGGTGTGCAAACTATGGCTTGCAGGCCAGCGCCAGCCTGCTGCCTGGTTCTGTGAGGTTTGGGGGCCACTGGCTGGGAAAGAAATCAAAAGAACAATATTTCATTACACATGATAATTGCATGAAATTCAAGTTCCAATGTCTATAAATCAAGTTATACTGGAACACAGCTATGCTCATTCTTACATGAATTGCTGATGGCTGTTTTTATGCTGCAAGGGCCGACTTGAGTAACTGCAACAGAGACCTCATAGCCAGCAAAGCAGAAAATACTTATCTTAATCTTTACAGAAAATGTTTGCCAATCCCTGCCCTACAACCACAGCTCTTTCAGTAACCTGCTCCAATACATGACCATTCTCTGTTCTGCTTGGAACCTCACTTCCAGCTGCAGACTGAACAGGTTTTTATAACCTCAGGGCACCAGCAAGGGTGGGAGTACTTAGAAAGTGGAAACACAGAGCATCAGACCCTAGAGCTAAAAGGGAACTCAAAGATACTATCGGCAATATGGATATGCTAAGAACTCATTTTCCTCTTATGCTGGAAGAGGGGTGGTTTTAGAGGTCATTTCTGAAAAAATAATCCTTGCCAGCTATTTTTTTAAAACAAAAACTAATTTCCAAGAGAGTTGCTACTATCTATATTGCACAGGGTCACAGTGGCTGCTAAAGGCAGTTTGAATGGTGGATGATCATGGCCTTTAATTTTATAAAATATCACAACACAGATACTCACCTGTGCAGCATGGAGTTTTTGTCTCTTTGGTTCAACTTCTTTGAGTACCCGAGAGTACAGATCCATGGCTCTCACCCACATGCACATGGATTTACATGCTTTGGACACTTTCTCTACTTTTTCAGGCACAAAATCAGGATTATTAATGTACTTTTGAAGCTTTGCCAATATTTGAGGCTTTATATTTTCCTTATCATATTCTAAAAGTCTCCTTAGGAAGTTAGAGTCACCAAGAAGTTGCTTTGCTGTTGGCCAATCAGGCCTGAAAGACAGACATGGTAAGTTAGTAAGTAGCACTGTAGTAAAGTAATATGAGGACAAAAATAATATATTACTTTAATGACATTATGATATTATCCCAATAAGTGGGTAGTTTTAATCTTAATACTATAAGCCCAGCAGTTGGTAGTTATGCACACCACAGTTTATGGGCAGACAGGTAATTAGCTAACTAATGTCTTATACTACCCAGTTTTGAGAGAGAAAGAATTATAAAACCATAGTTTTAGAAATGTAAGCTATTACAGAAATAATAATTTTATTTTTAAAATGCTCCAGGCACTCATATTTTAACCGAGTCTTCCTTAGTTTAGATTATTAATCTCCTGCCAGGACACCACAATCATCTTCTAACTATTTTTCTGTCCCTCAGTTAACCTCACCTCCTGTGAACTTTTGCCAACTTGGTCTTTATCAGTGAAAATCCAGTTATGTTGAAAATGCTCCATGGTTCTCAGCCCCCAGAGGCAGGGCTCTCCCTTAGGGCTCTCCCTCTGCGCTCTGCAGAGCTCCCAGGCCCCACTAAGGAGCTGACCAGAGGGCCAGTAGGGAGGCCTGGCTTGAGGGTGCTCTGGGCCCTCCTCCCTTGCTTTGATCAGTTTTACATAGAATAGTTTCCTATAAAATAATTTTTAGTGGGAAAAAAGATTGTATTACTAAAGAAAGTTTGAAAACTACTATCTTCAAGAATCTCCAAGATGAAGTCTGAACTGCTTAGACCTTTCATGACGTAGTCACTGCCCTCCTGCCCAGCCCAGCCCGGCCCATGAGCTTCAAAGGTCCCTGGGCTGTCCCCACAGTCCCACTCTCCACTTGAGCATCATCTCTCAAAACACCCACTCACATCTCCCTGGGGCACTCTTATCTCAGATTCCTAATACTACACAACTTTCTCATGTCGTGAAATTAAAAATTTTCATGTCTGTCTCCCCAGTAGACTAACTGTACCTTGTAGGGAGGAACTTTATACCTGCTATCATCTAGCACAAAACAGATGTTCAAAAAAAATGCTTGTTGAGTCAATTTGTTGAATGACTGACCAAATCAATGAGAGGGTAGAGAAGAGAATAAAAACTGAGAAAAACAGCAAAGAAATTCCGCTAGGTGTTTTGGCAACAGATGATGCTGAATTACTCACTTGGCATTCAAGAGAATGGAAATTGCTTCCATAACAGTCATGACCAGATCTGGGGGCTTTGTGAAAACTCTGATTTCAGATATATCTGCTTTATCTAAGGAATCCAGAGCTTTATTGGCAGCATCAAGTGCAGGTAGAGCTTCATCAAGGTCTCTCTGAGCATCATCAGCTATTGCTTGGGTTTCTTCAGCCTTCACTTTTGCCATTGCTTCATCTTCTTGCACAATGCTACGGACCTAACCATGGAAACATGACTGCTTAAGGGGTCTCAATATTTGCATTTCAATTCTTAAAAACAAAGCCATTAATAATGTAGTCATATTTGTACCTCTGGATTAGACCAACAATGAAAGAGGATTAGCTCTGCAGGATTTTACCCTCTCCTATGTCTGTCTCATGCTACATTGATACAATAATGGAGAAAAAGTTATTAGAATAAGCAGTTCCTTCTAGGAGAAGAATAGGTACTTTATATTGTTGTACTTTTCTCACAACTCTGTCTGTACAACTCTTTGGGTTCACTCATTTTCAGAGAGAGAATCAAGACTGATTTATGGGAGGGAGATTGTTTACAGCTTCAAAGCATTGCTAACTTTATCAGTTACTTTAAAGAC
This sequence comes from Phyllostomus discolor, assembly GCF_004126475.2. NCBI lineage: Eukaryota > Metazoa > Chordata > Mammalia > Chiroptera > Phyllostomidae > Phyllostomus > Phyllostomus discolor. Next base: position 60,779,776 of record NC_040908.2, on the reverse strand, counting down.
ATAAAAAACTAAAAAGTTCAATCATTTGTCTTTGTTTATAAGTGATCAGTTGGTGACCAAAGCTTTCTCACCCACAATGTCAGGTTACTCAGTGTACCTGATCCGCATTCTCTTGATCCACTGCCAATTTTTCCATCAGGGCTTCAACATCTTGTGATTTTATTAAAAGGACAGGTTCTAAAGCTGAAAGATCTGATTTCATTTTATCTACTAGTACGTTTGTTTCCAGTAGCCTGGTGAGACCATTCTTTACCCGGTCACGGGCCTAGAAGACAATGAAAATATTTATTACAATAAGTATCATAAACTGTAAGTTTACTGGCATCTCTTACTCATGTAGTATAATTTTACAGCTGCAGAACTGGCATGTTAGTTTGTAATACTTAAAATTGCCAATGTAAAGAAATCTTCGGGTAACAAAACTCTAGGAAATGGCAGTGATACATTCACCACAGTAGGTCTGGATCCGTGCCGCCTGGGCACTCACTGAGGATCCACGTTGTGTTATTTTTATTTTCTGTGGTAGCCTGGTAACATGTTGAGTGAATGAGAGACAAATTCAGATTCCTGGAGGCCACAGTTCTGAGAGCTGTGACAGGAGAAAAATTCTGAGATGTCCTAAATTAAATTATAGCAGGCTGGAGTGTGGGAAGAAGAGACAGGAAATTAATCAGTTAGTAGCCATGGATTTTAACTAACAAAAGACTGCTCATATTTCTGAATGTCTGTTGAAACTTCTACTCAATGTCTATGTGGCTATTCAGTGATTATTTAGCTGGCCACCAGGCACCAGCATATCTTGCTTATGTGTGAACCCTCTGGACTGTTGTCCACAACCAACCGAAAAGCATCAAATACTTCTTCTTCATGTACAATTCACTTACCCCAGAATTCTTCCAAATTCCCTTTCTCTAACCCCTTTATCTATAGCCAATGTAAATTCTTTCAAAATAACTTACATCTTTCTTCCCCAAACTCATTGTGTGAAAGAGCCCTGTCAGGTCCAGGACGGTGGACATACAGTTTTCTCCTTCCAGCCCTGCTGCTGGTGGTTTAGACTGCATGTCCCAGGACCTGATCCTTTTTTCTAGCTAGCATGTGGCTCAATAGACCCTTTCTTTCAGCCTCAAGCATTTTTTAAAACACTTGTTTCCTCAGGATGGAGAGCAGGCTGAGAATCCATAGAGAGACAGTGCACTTCACTTTGGTTGGTGGATCTAAAGCCTACTTCCCAGTGGCTGGAAACTTTTTAAACTAAGATCAAAGGGGTAGTATCTGGTAGAGAAGGCACCTAGGAATAACATTTTTGAAGGTGAGTCAGAAAGCTTGATTCAAATTGTCAGGTTTCATAAATATCTGTCAAAGCTTTTTACATTTACCAGGTAAAAATCCACTGAAAAATATTTAAAATATATAAATGATAAATGCTTCAATTTTTATTGTGTTAAAATTTTTAGGTCATGTTAATAGCCTGATGATGATGATGGTGGTGGTGGTGATGGTGGTGGTGAGGGGGCATCAACTATTTTCTGAGTATCTCATGTGCACCAGATCATATACCAAGCACTTCACAGTCTTATTTAAATTCCACAAGAACCTTATAGGTAGATATAGATTTTTTTAACCTGATTGTCTACTAAGACTAGAATTTATAAAATGTGCTCAATATAGGAAGAGGCAGAGCATAAGTTTACATAGTCTGCCTGACACTGAGGCCTTTGCTCTTCATGGGAAAAATGGGCTCATTGGACTACCAAAACCCCATCTCTATTGCTTAACGAAAGTTTCCCTTCTTATTAAATACAGCAGATATGACTAGTTTTCTGCTTAACTTCAGGATAGAGGGGTCTTCCACAGGTAGCACCCAGATCTTCCACTCATTCTGGCAAAAGTTTTGAGTTCAAGCAATAAAAAAGTTTTTTTATTGATAATATTAAACTTACTGACACCAGCTGCTTCCTTTTCTCACTGAGCATAGTCAGGTAGAGATTGATGAGCTCCAAGTAGGAGGTGGGCGTGGTGTAGTACCGTCTTCGGAGCTCTGTATAATAGCGTTCTGCCATATTGGAGACACTTAGGTGAACATCCACACACATGAGGGAAAGCTTTTCCTTCAGTTCATCACTTCCAGTGTCAATATTTGAGAAAAATGTCTTTGATACAGAGAGAAGGGCTTCTCTGGGCCACTATAAATAAAGAAACAATTTGGAAAATCTGTTCCTCATTTCCATAGTATATAATATCACAAATAAGGAAGATGTGTATCTCTGGAGAACTTCTGGCCAAGATGGTGGCATAGGTAGATACACTTTGCCTCCTTCCATAACCAAAAGAAGAACAATGACAAATTTATAAACAAAAAATAACCAGAACTTCCAGAAAATCAAACTGTATGAAAATCTGACAATGAAGGAGATAAAAAAGAAACATTTATCCAGCCAGACAGGAGGGGTGGAAATGGGCAGCCAGGCTGGAGAGGATGTGTGGCAAGGCAGCGGCTGGAGGACCGGGGTGGGTGAGGCGGCAGCTGGTGGAGTAGGTGGTCCTGTATTTGTGTGCAGATAAAACAGGAGGAACAACTGGGGAGTGGGACTGACTGTGCAACCCAGGGATCCAGCAGAGGCAGAAAAAGAAATCTTTAAAACCTCTGACTGATAAAACCTATGGGGGTTGAGATGGCAAGAGAAACTCCCAGCCTCACAACAGAGTTTGTTGGAGAGACCCACAGGGCCATAGAATGTACACAAAACCACCCACCTGGGAATCAGCACCCGAAGGGCCCAATTTGCTTGTGGGTGGATAGTGGAGGAAGTGACTGAAAGCTGGCTGAGAGCTGAGCAAGTGGAATTTTTCCCTCTTAGATCCCTCCCCCACATACAGCACCACAATGCAGAGATGTGAGTTGCCCCACCCTGGAGAATACCTAAGTCTCTGCCCCTTCCTGTGTAACAGGTGTGCTGAGATGAAAAATATATGGCCCAAATAAAAGAACAGATCAAAGCTCCCCAGTAGAATTAAGCAAGGAAGAGATAGCCAACTTATCAGATGCAGAGTTCGAAACACTATTCATCAGGATGCTCACAGAAATGGTTGAATACAATCACAAAATAGAGGAAAAAGTGAAGGCTATGAAAAATGAAATGAAGGAAAATGTACAGGAACCAACAGTGAAAGGACAGAAACTGGATCTCAACTCAATGATTTGGAACAAAAGGATGAAATAAACATTTGAGTGGAACAGAATGAAGAAACAAGAATTCAAAAAAATGAAGAGAGGCTTAGGAACTTTTAGAACAACTTTGAATGTTCTAACATCCAAATCATAGGGGTGCCAGAGAAGAGGAAGAGCAAAAAATGGAAAACTTATTTGAAAAAAATAATGAAGGAGAACTTCCCCATTCTGGCTAACGAAATAGACTTCAGGAAGCTCAGAGAGTCCCAAAAAATTTGGACCCAAGGAAGCACACACCAAGGCACATCATAATTACATTAGCCAAGATTAAAGATAAGAAAAGAATCTTAAAAGCAGCAAGAGAAAAGGACACAGTTACCTACAAAGGAATTCCTGTAAGACTACTAGCTGATTTCAACAGAAACCTTGCAGGCAAGAATGGGCTGGAAAGAACTATTTGATGTTATGAAAGGCAAGGACCTATATCCCAGATTACTCTATATAGCAAAGCCATCATTTAGAATGGAAGGACAGATAAAGTGCTTCCCAGATAAGGTCAAGTTAAAGAACTTCATCATTACCAAGCCCTTATTATATGAAATGTTAAAGGGACTTATCTAAGAAAAAGAAGAAGGTTAAAAACTATGAACAGTGAAATGACAACAAATTCACAACTATCAACAACCAACCAAACCTAAAAAAGCAAAAACAGAAACAAATGAACTAAGCAAACAACTAGAGCAGGAACAGATTCACAGAAGTAGAGATCACATGGAGGGTTATCAGCGGGCAGGGGGTTGGGGGTAGAATGGGGGAAAAGGTACAGGGAACAAGAAGCATAAATGGTAGGTACAAAATAGACATGGGGAGGTTAAGAATAGGATAGGAAATGTAGACACCAAAGAACTTATATGTAGGACCCATGCACATGAACTAAGGTGGGAGAATGATGGTGGGAGGACAGAAGAGGGAGGATGGGAATAAATGAGACGACTGTAAAAGCATAATCAATAAAATATATTTTAAAAAGAAAAAAGAAAATTGTATATTTCTGGAAATTTTCCTTACCTTATCCCCTCTTTCACCTAGTTAACTCCTAGTCATGTCTATGATGTTTAAGGAACTGAATGACTGTGTTCATTAGAGGGGGTCTGGGTCTGCACTTGCTGTCCTTGGCACAGTGTCTGGCACATAGAAATCGTTCAATAATTATTTGTCGATTAACGAGTAAATGACTAGGTGTCTCTTGGATAGTTCCATGAATAAAATCATGTATATTATGAGGACCTCATGTGCTCACTCTGTTTATTATGCCATTTGGACTTCAGGTCCATCATTATTATAATCACTGTCCTGCTAACCTTGACTCCCTTGTTCCTCCATTGTTTCTTTGAGCTCACCTGAATCTTAGTCAAATGCAACTTTCTGTTACCTCATGCCTGTGACTGCAGCTGAGCATGGCTGGAGAAAAACATAACCATGCCAACTGGCCTTAATTTACATTCATAGCAACTAGCTCAAGCGGGTTCTCAGTGCAGCCCACAAATCCTTCTATGTGTTCTAATGCATCCCTAATGTACTCTACTGAGTATTTTACACCCTATACTACTTTCTCAGACTGTTAACACTTCCTTTTTCCTCTTCATTCTCAGCTGGTGACCTTGATTCCTACATCACTAATGAAAACCAAACTTCAGTGAACTCCCACCAACTGAATCTTCCCATCTACCTGCATCTGTGCTTATATATTCTGCCCTCCTTCCTGTCACTCTGGGGTAAGTTGTGCATGCTCTCTGCCCATGTCAGCTCCTTCAGTGATGACTTGATTCCATCCTTTCTTATCTACTCAAAGGCATTGGCTTAACAATGCTTAACTCTGCCTGTTACACCATCAATATATTTCTTTTTTCTGGATCATTTCCATCAGCACACACACATGTGCTCTTTGTGCTTCTCGCTTAAAAATACTTTTTACCACACACACTCCGTCTAGGTATTACCCACCTCCTGGTCTTCCTTTGTGAAAAAACTTCTTAAAGGGCTAGCAGTAGTCCCTCCTTATCTGTGGTGGATACTTTCCAAGACCTCCTTGGATGCCTATGACTGCGAATATATACTACTGGACCCTATATATACTATGTTTTTTTTCTTATATATACATACCTTTTCACTTATAGGAAGCACTTTAATGGCTTCTCTTTGGCATATCCAAACTGCCAACATCACTAATATTGTGCTTTGGGGCCATGATTAAGTAAAATAAGGGTTACTTGAACATAAGCACTGTGATACCTTGACAGTGGATCTGATAACTGGGACAGCTACTAAGTGACTAATGGGTGGGGAGCATATAGAGCGTGGATTTGCTGGACAAAGGGATGTTCATTTCTTGGGAAGGACAGAGCAGGGTGGTGGGAGATTTCATCATGCTACTTAGAATGGCATGCAATTTCAAACTTACAAATTATTCACTTCTGGAATTTTCCATTTAATATTTTTGGCTTGAGATTGACCCCAGGTAACTGAAACTCTGGAGGATGACAAGTGACATTGTAAATAAGGGGGTGACACTGTGAATAAGGGGGCACTACTTTACTCATTGTCTCTGATTCCACTTCCCTCATCTCTTTTAAACCTTATCTCCCATCATTCCACTGAAACAGCTTTTGTCAATATCACTGTTAACTTCTACATTGCTAAATTCTCTAGTCTCCTCTTTCTTTATGAATCCTGTTTTGCCTTTGTTTGATAATTTTCATTGCACCCCTTGCATATGAGTGAATTCCTAGAAGGCTTTAAAGCTAATGCAATTTTACTCCTTTAAACTCAAGCAAGTCCAACTTCTCAAAGAGATATCCTGAGAAGTCACCAACCTGGACAAACCAGTCGATGGTGCAGCAGTTCACAAGGGATGGGAACATCCGGCATCGGGACCGGAAGGCCTCCCCAACAGGGCTCATGCAGAGAACAATATGCAGCTTCTGACGGATTCTGCTAATAAAGTATTGAAACACCTGTCCAAAAAAAAAGATAATTTTTTTCTATTTGAAATAACAATGAAGCAACAATGAAAACAAGTGTTGGCTAATGCATCTGAGTCTACCAATATCAATTAAAAAATGTTTGTGAAGTAAGTGTGTGAATTATTTTGTTTAGCATCCATTTCAACCCCTTGCTCTAATGCAGACTGAAATGACATTTTGTAGACTCCTTTGTACCTAAGGTTCTGGATGTGATGAAGGTCCTCCTCACCAGTGTGCTTTTAGGGAGACCCCTTGAATAATTAAAGAAAAGCAGTTGTACAAGATTTTGCTCTGGAGTAGAGGACCATTGGGGGAGAGAGACAGTGTGTAGGGCAGCAACTTTTGCAGATGCAGAGTCTGGAAGAAGTAGCATGGACCTGGAGTCACTGTCTACAGATGTGGTGCCTGCTGGAGGAGGTCATTGAGAGGATGTAATGGCTGGTTGACCCATGAGCTGGACCTGTTCCCTTGTCCTTAGATTGTATGTTCTTCCCACTGTTCCCATGGTGGGGGCCATTTCAAGGACAAATTCTTGAGAGAGCAACATGTTGTTGAGCCTATCTGGACAATATACATGACTGGGGAGACTTCCAGCCAAGATGGAGATGTAGGTAGACATACAGTGCCTCTTTGCACAACCAAAATAGGGACAGCAACAGTTTAGAAACAAAAAACAATCAGTACTGACAGAAAATTGAACTGTTTGGAAGTCCAACAACCAAGGAGTTAAAGTAGACATATTCAACCAGACTGGTAGGAGGGGTGGAGTCGGGCAGCCAGGCGGAGAGAGGTCTTGCGGAAGAAAAGAGTGGTGGCTGGTGGGCCCTGGGCAAGCAAGGCAGGAGCTGGCAGACCTTGGGTATGTGGGGTGGCAGCAGGCAGAACCAGCGAGGTGGCAGATTGTGGAGGGGAGCAGCACACAAGGTGGCTGGTGGACCCAGCGGTCCCACATTTGCACGCAGATAAATCAGGCAAAACTGGAGAGTAAGACAGACCACACAACCCAGGGTCCCAGCTCAGGGAAATAAAGCCTCAAATCACTGATTGAAAACACCTGTGGGGGTTGAGGTGGCAGCAGGAGAAACTCCCAGTCTCACAGGAGAGTTTGTTGGAGGGACCCACAGGGTCCTAGAACATACACAAACCCACCAACATGGGAAACAACACCAGAAGGGCCCAATTTGCTTGGGGGATGTAGGGGAAGTTACTGAAATCTGGCAGAGAATGGATCAAAGCCATTGTTCCCTCTCGGACCCCTGCTCCACATACAGCATCACAACCCAGCAATTGGGTTGCCCCACCCCGGTGAACACCTAAGGCTCCACCCCCTCATTACATAGCAGATGTGTCAAGACAAAAAAAAAAAATGGCCCAAACAAAAGAACAAACCAAAGTTCCAGAAAAACTACAACCAAGTGACGAAGAGAGCCAACCTATCAGATGGACAGTTCAAAACACTGGTAATCAGGATGCTCACAGAATTGGTTGAATTTGGTCACAAATTAGATGAAAAAACAAAGACTATGCTAAGTGAAATAAAGGAAAATGTACAGGGAACCAATAGTAATGGGAAGGAAAGTGGGACTCAAATCAATGGAGTGGACCAGAAGAAAGAAAGAAACATCCAATCAGAAAAGAATGAAGAAGAAGGGTTTACAGAAACAAATATAAAGGACACATGGACAAAAACTGGGGGGGGGGGGAAATGGGAGGGAGGTGGGGAGGGATGGGATTGAAGGACAGAAAACTGTACTTGAACAACGATTAAAATAAAATTTTTTAAAAAAGAAAAAAGAATGAAAAAACAAGAATTCAAAAAAATGAGGAGAGGCTTAGGAACCTCCAGAACATCTTTAAATGTACCAACATCTGAATTATAGGGGTACCAGAAGGAGAAGAGGAAGACCAAGAAATTAAAAACTTATTTGAATAAATAATGAAGAACTTTCCCAATCTGACAAACAAAAAATAGACTTCCAGGAAGTCCAGGAAGCTCAGAGTCCTAAAAAGTTGGACCCAAGGAGGAACACACCAAGGCACATCATAATCACATTACCCAAGATTAAAGATAAGGAGAGAATCTTAAAAGCAGCAAGACAAAATGAGAGAGTTACCTATAAAGGAGTGTCCATAAGACTGTCAGCTGATTTCTCAAAAGAGACCTTACAGGCAAGAAGGGGCTGGAAAGAAGTACTCCAAGTAATGAAAGGCAAGGACCTACATCTAAGATTGCTCTATCCAGCAAAGCTTTCATTTAGAATGGAAGGGCAGATAAAGTGCTTCTCAGATAAGGTCAAGTTCAAGGAGTTCATCATCACCAAGCCCTTATTATATGAAATGTGAAAGGGACTTATCTAAGAAAAAGAAGATAAAAAATATGAACAGTAAAATGACAGCAAACTCACAGTCATTAACAACCACACCTAAAACAAAAAACATAAACAAACTAGAGGAGGAACAGAACCACAGAAATGGAGATCACATGGTGAGTTAGGAACAGGGGAGTGGGAGGAGGAGAGAGGGGGAAAAGGTACAGAGAATAAGTAGCATAGATGGTAGGTAGAAAATAGATAGGGGGAGGGCAAGAATAGTATGGGAAATGTAGAAGCTAAAGAACTTATGACACATGGACATGAACTAAAGTGGGGGAATGTGTGTGGGAGAGGGTGTGCAGGGTGGAGGGGAATGAAGGGGGGAAATAAGACAACTGTAATAGTATAAATATATTTAAAATCAATGAAATCAATAAAATATATTTGAAAATTAAAAAATATATACATGACTGGAACCAGTTAAGAACTCTATATAAACTTTTAAGATTCTGGTGGGCAGGTATGGAGATCTACTCATCTTGCAGATGCCCAGAACAAAAGCCTTGTATGTAAGCTTCCTTTCTTATTAAACCTACTACCTACCAGTCTGGAGTGGTCTGCCTCTTTCTTCAGTCTTTCCTTGCTTTTTGTGTACAAGGGCCAATTTCAGATTCCGCCCCTTCCCCCAGGGAACTCCAAGGTTGCAAACCAACAGCTCCTATTTCAGCTGCTTCCTGACGGAGTGAAGGGTGCATGACTTTGGAGCTGAAGCAGCAGTGTGCTGCGTGGTTTAGGGATTCCTGGCTCAGCAGGAATGGTGTGGCAGAACCAGCAGCTTCCTTGACCATGTACTTCTACAGTGTGCATTTCATATGCATTCCAAGGAATTCAGCCTTCCCAATGATTGTATGCCTTGAATAAAGCCATTTCTCCTTTTATTAGCTGAAGTCGACCCTGCTGTTTGTACCTATAATCCCTGACCCAGCTGTGGAGGAAATTCTCATGAAAGGACACAGAAAACATGAGAAAGAATGGCCATAAAGTTAAAGAAGGTGTGGAAAGAAAAAAAGTGGGGTAACACAAATAACAACATATGGAACCCAGAGCAGTGTTGGAGGAATGAAGTGGACAGCAGCTATGCTGAGAGAGAGAGAGAGAGAGAGAATATGCATTTCTATTTCAGTTGTGCCATAACCTTGCTGTTAAGCAAGGGAGGCAGGGCACTGAGAACATGTGAAATAAATTTGTGTTTAAAGAAATCTAAGAGAACCCGTCCAGTTTGCACAAGACTATTGACCTCCATGGAGGCAGTAGGGTTTCTGCTTTCCATGTACTTCCCTGGGAGTCTGGTGAACTGATGCTTTGAATGCAGGAAATAAAATATCGAGAATTACAAATGAAATAAATTATATTTAAAAAGAAATTCTATCCACAGACTCCCTAAGGAGATTCATGGACTATTTTTTAAAAAGGCTAAAGCAAGAACTTTTTGTTTTATAAAGCCGTAGAGCCATTGTCACATGTCTTACCTCATCCCTATTGCCCTCGGAAATTCCAACTTCTTTTGCTTTTGGTCTGGTGGCTGCTAAAACCTGCTCCAGTTCATCCTTTTCAAATAAATTAGGCACTTCACCTGAGTTCAAGATGTTGTTTATATCTTCTAGGAACTCTTCTACTACAATCTGTAGAAGAAAGCAGTGATCATTGTAACTCATTAACCTTTACCCTCTTCTACCTCCCCCACCCCACCCTCTTTCCCTCTTGTAATCAATACAGTGTTATCTGAGTCTATGTGTTTTCTTCTTGCTTAGTCCCTTCACCTTTTCCACTCAACCTTCTACTCCCTTCCCTTCTGACAGCTGTCAGTCTGTTCTCTGTATCTGTGAGTCTTTCTATTTTGTTGTTAATTTTGTTCATTAGATTCCACATATAAGTGAAATCATATGGTAATTGTCTTTCTCTGACTGGCTTATTTCACTTAGCATAATACTCGTTAGGTCTATCCATGCTGTCATGAAAGGTAAGATTTCCTTCTTTTTAACAATTCAGTAGTATTCCATCATGTAAAGGTACCACTGCTTTTTATCCACTTATCTACTGATGGGCACTTAGGCTGCTTCCAAATCCTGGCTATTGTAAATAATGCTGTAATAAACATAGGGGCGTGTATATTCTTTTGAATTACTGTTTTGGGTTTCTTTGGATATATTCCCAGAGATGGAATTTCTGGGTCATAAGGAAATTCTGTTTTTTATTTTTTTGAGGAAACTCCATACTTTTTTCCACAGTGGCTGCACCAGTCTGCATTCCCACCAACAGTGCACTAGGGTTCCCTTTTCTCCATATCCTTGACAAAACTTGTTTGTTGATTTATTGATGACAGACATTCTTACAGGTGTGAGGTGGTATCTCATCATGGTTTTAATTTGTGGTCCTCTGATGATTAGTCTTACTTTTTTTAAAAGATTTTATTTATTTATTTATTTTTAGAGAGATGGGGAAGGGAGGGAGAAAGAGAGAGAGTGAAACATCAATGTATGGTTGCCTCTAGCACACCCCATACTGGGGATATGGCCTGCAACTCAGGCATGTGCCCTACTGGGAATCAAACCGGCGATGCTTTGGCTCTCAGGCCTGCACTCATCCCACTAAGCATACACCAGCCAGGGCCCAATTAGTCTTACTTCTTTATAAATGTTCAGTAAAATTCAACAGTGAAGTCATCTGGTCCTAGACTTTTCTTCACTGGGAGATTTTTGATCACTATTTCACTGTCTTTACTAGTAATTTTTATGTTCAGATTTTCTATTTCTTCCTGATTTAGTCTTGGTAGGTAGTACACTTTGAAGAATTTTCCATTTTCATTTCTATAGGTTGTCTAGTTTGTTGGTTGTGTAGTTGTTCATAGTAGCTTCTTATTAATTTTTGTATTTCTGTTGTATCAGTTTTAATGTCTCTTCCATTTATAATTTTCTTTTAAAAATATTTGTGCATTCATGTATGTATGTGTGTATTTAATTTAGGGTAAAAGGAAGGGAGGGAGAGAGAGTGGGAGAGAAACATCAATGTGAAGGAGAAACATTGATTGGTTGCCTCTTGTAAATACCTTGACAGGGAGCCGAACTCCCAGCCTAGGCGTGTGCTCTGACTGCTAGTTGAACCGGCAGCCTTTTGCTTTGTGGGATGATGCCCAACCAAATGAGCCACACTGATCAGGGCTCATTTATACTTTTCTTTACGCGAGTCTTCTCTTTTTTTTTTTTCGTCAGTATAGCCAAAGTTTTGTTAATCTTTTCAAAGAATCAACTCTTAGTTTGCTTAATATCTTATATTGTTTTCCTGCTCTCTATTTTATTTATTTTTAGTCTAATCTTTATTTTATTTCTTCTGCTAACTTAGGGCTCAGTTTGTTCCTTTTCTAGTTCTTTGAAGTGTTGAGTTAGGTTGTTTATTTGAGATTTTTTTTGTTTCTTAATATGTGTTTATTGCTATAAACTTCTTAAAACTGTTTTTGCTGCATCCCATAAATTTGCTGTATTTTATTTCCATTTTGTTTGTCCCTATGCTATTACAGTTGTCCCAATATTTTCCCTTTGTTCCCCCTCACCTGGTACCCCCATTCCCTCAAGCAATCCCCCATATGTTCATGTCCAGGAGTCATGCATATAAGTTCTTTGGCTACACCATTTCATGTACTGTTCTTAAAACCCCCCTGTCTATTTTGTACCTACCATTTATGCTTCTTTTTCCCTGTATCTTTCCCCTCATTCTATGACCTCCCCCTCCCCACTGATAACCCTCCACATGATCTCCATATCTATGATTCTGTTCCTGTTCTGTTTGCTTGGTTTGTTTTTTAGGTTTAGTTGTTGATAGTTGTGAATTCCTTGCCATTTTAATATTCATAGTTTTGAACTTCTTTTTTTATTATATATTTCCCTTTAACATTTCATATAATAATGGCGTGATGATGATGAACTCCCTTAGTCTTACCTAGTCTGGGAAGCACTTTATCTGCCCTTCCATTCTAAATGATAGCTTTGCTGGATTGAGTAATCTAGGTTGTAGGTCCTTGCTTTTCATTACTTTGAATACTTATGACCAATCCCCTCTAGCTTGCAAAGTTTCTTTTGAGAAATCAGGGGACAGTATTATGGGAACTTCTTTGTAAGTAACTCTTTACTTTTATCTTGCTGCTTTTGAGTCTCTCTTTATCTTTAACCCTTGGCATTTTATTTATGATGTGTTCCTCTTTGGGTCCAACTTGTTTAGGACTTTCCATGCTTCCTGGACTTGTATGTCTATTTCTTTCACCAAATTAGGGACATTTTCTTTCATTATTTTTTCAAATAAGTTTTCAGTTTCTTGCTCTTCTTCTCTCTCTTTTTAAAGATTTATTTATTTTTAGAGAGGGAAGGGAGGGAGAAAGAGAGAGGGAGAAACATGAATGTGTGGTTGCTGGGGGCCATGGCCTGCAACCCTGGCATGTGCCCTGGCTGGGAATTGAACCTGTGATGCTTTGGTTCGCAGCCAGTGCTCAATCCACTGAGCTATGCCAGCCAGGGCTTTGCTCTTCTCTTGATGGCATGCCTATTACTCGGGTGTTGGTACATTTGGAGATGTACCAGAGGTTCCTTGTATTATCCTTGTTTCTTTGAATTCTTTTTTCTTTTTGCTGTTCTGATTGAATGCTTTTTTCTTCCTTATGTTCCAAATAATTGATTTGATTCTTGGTTTCATCCCCTCCACTATTGGTTCCCTGTAGATTTTTATGTATTTCATTGAATTTATTTTAATTCACTTCATTTCTGCCTGGGTCTTTTTTATACTGTTGAAGTACCCAGTGAGTTCCTTGATCATCCTAATAACCAGTGTTTTGAACTCTGCATCTGATAGATTGCTTATCTCCATTTAGTTTTTTTTTTTTTCTGGAGTTTTGTTCTGTTCTATCATTTGGGCCATGTTTCTTTGTCTCCTCATTTGGCAGCCTCTCTGTGTATTAGGTACAGCTGCTTTGACCCTCTTAGTATTGTGTTCTATTATAGAAAAGGCACCTGTAAGTTGTATGGGGTGGAGCCTTAAGTAATCACTGTGGGGATGGAACCCATGTCACTGGTCTGTGGCTCTGTGTGCAGGAGGGTTTAGAGAGGGCGCAATGCTGCTGTCTGGCCTCTTGAGAGCTGCCTGGGATAAAGCTGTCTCCCAGTACTCACCCATTTGCCAGTCACTTCACTTTTTCCCTGCATGGCACTGGTGCCCTTCCAGCTGTGGCCCCGCAGCTGAATCCCAGAGTGGGTGGGTCTGTGTAAGTCCTAAAATTGTCAAAGGCCCTTTAAGAGGAGTCTCCTTGGAATTCTGCAGTTTCTTCTGCCGCCTCAATCCCCAACCCCCACTTTTTAGTCATAAGTCATGAGGATTTATCTTCCTGACACTGGAACCCGGGGCTGGGTGGTCTGGTCAGGGGCTGGGATCCCTCACTCCTGAGGTATCCCTCCTGATTTTTATCTACCACACATGAATGTGGGACTGCCCATTCAGTCTCCATGCCTCTCTGTGCCATTCCCCATCTTCATGCCTCTCCACCTCTCTGAGTGTCTCTACATCTTCACCCCTTCTACCCATCTGGATGAATGTGGATTTTTAAAATCCTTTGTTGTCGGACTTCCATACAGCTCAATTTTCTGATGAATCTGGGTGACACTTGTTTTGTAGTCTAGTTTAAATTTTTCTGTAGTTGTATGAGGAGGCAAAGCATTTATCTATGCCTCTATCTCCTAGATACTTTTTAAATCACCCCTTAATTTCTTCTTGGATTCATTGGCTGGTCAAGAGAATGTTTTTTAATTTCCATGTATTCATGTATTTTTTAGTTTTTCTCTTGTTATTGGTTTTTAGTTTTATGCCATTGTGTTAGAGAAGATACTTTGATTATTTCAATCTTCTTGAACTTGCTGACTTGTTTTTTGGCCTGATATATGGTCTATCTTATAAAATGTTCCATGTTCGTTTGAAAAGAATGTGTATTCTTTCCCTTTTGGACATAACATTCTGCATAATGTGTGTTAAATCCATTTGATCTATCAGTGGTTTTCATATTAATTCTCTTTCTGGATAATCTAGCCATTGTGAGAGTGGGGTATTCAAGTCCTCAATTATTACTGTATTACTGTTTATTTCTCTTTTAGCTATGTAATTTTGATTTATATATTTTACTGGTCCATTTTTGGATGTATAAATATGTATCTTAACATCATCTTGATGGATTTACTCCTTTATCATGTAATTACTTTTTAAAACCATTTTTTAGTTTAAAAACTACTTTGTCTAAATATAGCTACTTCTTTTTTTGAATGCCATTACTTGAAATATCTTTTCTATCCCTTCACCCTCAGTCTTTGTGTGTTTTCAAGGCTAAAGTGAGTCTCTTGCAGGTAGCATACCTTGAATCTTGTTTTTGTTGTTGTTGTTGTTACTGTTTTTAATCCACTTAGCCATTCTATGTCTATTGACTAGGGAATTTAAACCATTTATATTTAAGTAATTATTGAGAGATAAGAACTACTATTGCTATTCTGTTAATTGTCTTCTGGATGCTTTGTAAATGCATTGTTCTTGTTTTGTATCCTGCTGGTTTTTGTGTCTTTTGATGCCTTCTGATATCCATATGCTTGGACTTCTTTATCATGTTCTTTTGTGTAATTACTGTAGGTCATTCCCTTGTGGTTACCATGAGGCTTACATAAAATATTTTAAAACTATAACACTCTGTTTTCAACTGATAACAACTTAACTTCAACAACATTAATAAACTACACTTTTAATTCTCCTCCTCTCACGTGTTAGGTCATTGATGCTATAATTCACATTTGTTTTAAATATTGTGTGTATTGTAGTTATGGTGATTTTTTACTGTTTATTTATTTTTACTTTTAAATTAGCATTGTAAATGAAATATGCACCATCATTATCAAATTACAGATTCTAACTCTGACCCTATATTTACCATCACCAGTGAGTTTTGGATACCTTTTTATGTTTTTATAATGTTAACTAGCATCCTTTTACTTCCACTCAAACAATTTCCTTTAGCATCTTGTAAGCTAGTCAAGTGGTAATGAACTTCCTTGGCTTCTGTTCGAGAAAGTATTTATCACCACTCTTCATTTCAGAAAGACAGCTTTGTGGGGTATAGAATCCATGGACAATAGTTTTTTTCTTTTCAACATTCTGAATATATCATCTTATTCTCTCGGTCTGAAAAGTTTCTGTTGAGAAGTTCTCTGATCATCTCTTGGGATCACTTTGTGTGTAACTTGCCTCTTCTTTTGCTGTTTTAATAAATTTGTCTTTGCTGATTTATTATAATGTGCTTTAGTGTAACACTATTCAGGTTCATATTATTTGGAATCCTTTGGGCCTCACGAATCTAGATGCCCATTTTCTCCCCAGGTTGGAAAGCTTTCAGCTATTGTTGCTCTAAATAAATTTTCTCTTTTCTTTTCTTTATATTCTTCTTCTGGAATTCCCATAACATGGATATTATTGTTTCTTTTCATTGTGTCCCAGAAGTCCTGTAGACTTTCTTCAGTCTTTTTTCTTGTTGCCTTCTCTGACTGGATAATTTCAAATGTACTGTCTTATAAGTCACTGATTCTTTCTTCTACATGGTTGAATCTGCTTTTGAAGCTCTCTTGAACCTGTCAGTTAATTTAGTATATTCTTCAGTTCTAGCATTTCTGTTTAGTTTTTTTTATGGTTTTTATTTCTTTATTTAACTTTTTGTTTTGTTCAGCATTATTTTCTTAATTTCATTTACCTGTCTGTGTGTTCTTGTAGTTTATTAAACTTTTTTAGGATGATTATTTTGAATTCTTTTTCTGACAGATCTGTTTTTGGGGATTTATTAGTTTTCTTTGGCTTCAAGTCCAGAAGAGCTCTTTGTTTGCAGTCTTGATTCAAGCTGATCCATATCCCAAATTCCCTGGCTGAAAGGTGTTACTGGCTTTTCTCTGTGGACAGTTAGCTTAGCCTGCCATACTCTCCACTCAAGCCTTACTGGACTACACAGCTTTCTAGGTTTCCAGTCAGTCTTTCTGGTTGGGGAGGGCTGGGAGCTATATTCAGCAGTAGGCAAGGCTATGCCTCAGCTCCCCTGCTTGGGAAGAGTAGAGATGCAGAGTAGGCTCCAGGGATGGAAAGGCTCTTTGTTTGAGGACATCCAGTCAGACAGATCTGTGCCCTTCTGAGTTCTCTGTCAGACTATGCCACTATCTTGGCTTTGCAGATGAGCAAAGATGCTGGTTGAAACTACTTATATTCTGTGGGTAGGAACTTAGTCTGCCAAGATCCAGGTGCTGATTGGTGCCAGGTGCCAGTCCCCCCACCTCTCATCACATTTCCAGTGGTCAAGCCCTGTAGATTCCCATGGTCCCCATAATGTTAGTCTGGAGTGAGACTCCCAAGAAGTGCTCCACAATACAGCATACCCTGGATATCCACCTTGGGCTCTCTTTTCCCACTGGAGGAACTGTAAGCTCAGGGGAGAGCATCACTGGTGTGATGCTGCACCAGGCTAGGTGAGGGGTATTGAGGTCAGCATGTAGCTGCTCCTTTTACACTTCTAATACAGGCGTTTGTAATCTCTGTGGTGTAGGGTGGTGATTCAGCCCCTCCCTTTTGTTTTAGGATTCTCTGAGTGGTGTCTTATCCATGAATAGTTGTTAGTTGTTTTGTGAGGGGGAGTAAAATTGGGAACAACTCATATTGCCACCTTGGTGATGTTGGTCTCTTTAATTTTGTTACAGTATTATTTTTCTGATACTGTTGAATCATTTATATGTATTCTCTTGTAGCTCTCTTAGCATCTTCAGGATATTTTGAATTATTCGTAGGGCAGTTTGTGGATCTCCATTTGTTTGCAGCCAGTCATTGGAAGTTTACTTTATTCCTTTGGTGGAGTCATGTTTCCTGAGTCTTCATGATCTCTGTAGCCTTATATAGATGTCTGTGTATTTGAGGAAGCAGTCACCTCTTCCAAATTTTATGTACTGATTTTGGTAAAGGAAGACTTTCACCTGCAGTTAGGGACATGCTGAGGTATGCTGTGACCACTGGTTTAGTAGTACACTACAGGATGGCAAGTGTAGGGGTGTGTGGTAATACTGAGTCTGGGATGATAGTGTTATGTCTCTTTGGCTCAGGCCACTGGGGTGCGTAGTTTCAACAATGATATGTACCTAGCGCTGCAGGAGGTCTGCAGTGGGTGAAAGGGCTATTTGGGGTCCTCAGTGGCACCCGTAAATCCTGTGGCTAGGGACCAGGGTGGGCACTGGTGGTGGGCAGAGACAGTTATGGGCACACATTTGACTATGGGTTGTTTCTCATTTGTAAAAAAATATTTACATATTTAGATATAAACTCACTGCATGTCACAGATGTTAAAAATTTTTCCCATTTTATGATTGTACTTAATCCCATATATAGTGTTTTAAGAAGTAAAATGAACTTTAAAATATTTATGCATCACATCTATTGCTTTTATATTTTTTGGCTAATTTCTATAAAGGTTTTTCCTTAATGTTAAGATATGCAACTGTAGTAAAGATAGAAAATCCTTTACTAAAGAACAAATTTAAGAACAGTGAAAATGATTGTTATAGACACATATATAAATCCTATTTTAATTTTAAAATTAATTTAACCCTAAAACATAGCTGTTATTTTTTCCTTTTCTTGAGTAAATCTTATTTCCCTAACTGATTGCCCTTAAGAAATTACTCTTGTATTACCTCTACAGAAACAGTTTATTACCTTCTGCTATCTACATCTTTTCCCTCAAAGAAAAGCTAAAACCTTTCACATTCCCTTAACTTTTGATCATATACACTTACTTAGAATTTAAAGGGGGACATGATAGTTGGTAAGATAAATAAAAATGTGTTATAAAAATCTTCTATAAGATCCAAGAAATTCATTGTCAGAGGTAACAGCTACAAGAGGTAACTGCATTATACAAACTATTCAAGCACATACATGATTGTAACACTCATACATTCTTGTTCTTACACTTTGGTTACTGAATATGTACCTGTGTGTCCGTGAAGAGGAAAACCATATTCTTGTCATCTACACCAGCCAGTTTGTACAACTTCCTCAGGTCTTCATGAAAACTATCATAATTATATCCCCGACTCAGTTCAATCTGCATGCATTTGTAACCGCATATATGAGCTGCAAGCCTCGTAAGAGACTGCTTTCCTGTGCCTCCTACTCCAACAAGCAGGGCATTGCCTCTTTCCTGACGGATCATGCGGGCAATTCTGCAAGAAGCAAAGCAGAGAAAGGTTTATTTCAAGTATACAGATGTGGCTTCTCAGAGGGCCTGCCCCAGTGGGAAAGGCTGGTGGCTAGCCAAGTGTCATTCCTGAGCAAAAGGCCACAAGAAAGAGCAGGGAATTCCTGAGGTTTCCAGCTGGTTTTCCTTATATCTGTCTTTCCTCCATTTCCTATAGGCTGTTAGTCTTGGTCATGAAAATTTAGAGTAAAGCAAATCTCTTCATCCTTCTTCAAGATGTGAAAGAATTTGTCAGGAGCCCTGGCTGATCTAGGCCATTACTTATGTTAACCATTATATTGGTAAACCCAGATCTCCATTTACAAGGATGAGCAGGAAAAAAAATCGTTGGGCCTAGGAAAATACATTGAAGTTCAGAAGGAGAGATCAACACTAAAAATCTAAAGTGAATTTACTATAAGATATCAACAAAATTTTAGAAAAATTTTGGATTCATGTTAATAACAAGAATTTAAACAAAATTGAAATTGTAATATTAAAGTGAGCACTCAGAAGGGGGAATAAAATCCAAGTTTAGAAAAAATATTCCATGGGGATGAAAAAAATATGACCACCAAACTGAACACCCTAATAGAAGATGGGCCTTGCAATTAGGATACTGTAGAAAACTGAATAGGTAAAGTGAAAAACAAACTCAAGGAACTTGCCCAGAAGTCAGAGAAGAAAGGTTAATGCTATTAAAATGACCAGAGAAAATGGAAGATAAGGAGGACAGACCTGGGAGAAACCGGGGGGGTGGGGGGGGGGGTGGGGGCGGGTACCAGCAACCAGACAATAGGAATTACAGGAGAGACAAGAAGGCATAGAGCTGAATACAACAGTGACTGAAATAGAAGGAAAAAACCATCAGAGCTGAGCCCACACATCTGAAGATGTCACTGAGGGCAGGAAAAAAACCAAACAAACAAAAAACAAAGAGGAGAGGCAAAACACAAAATATTTTCTAGGAGATATATAAGTATAAATAAAATGTGTGTGTATATGTATATGTATGTATGTGTGCATATATGGACCTATTTCATGTGTAAAGACATTTCTACTTTGATATGCACATGAAGTAGAAATCTATATGTCAGACATAACTGAAAAGTTCGTGAACATTTGAAAAGCAGATGTAATAGATTATTACCAAAGGGACAGGTGACTCCCCTTTCTGGGTGCTCACTTCAATATCACAATTTCAATTCTGCTTAAATTTTTGTTGTTAACACAAATCAGAAAATCATTTAAAATTTTGTTGAGGGGCCTCAGACATCTATTTTATGAGATGTCATTTCACAATGCAATAGTTACAGAAGGCAAACTATTGCTCAGAGAGTAAGCTATCTGCTACCCTGCCTTAAAAAAGTCCTTAAAAATATAGAGAGAGGTATGAATAAAATTTTAAAAACTCAAGAAAGGGGAAAAGATTTCAGTGTAAAAGTGAGCAAATATGAAAGTCAAGTCCATATACTATTAAGATGATAAAAAAGTAATGATAATGTCAATACATTTTTCTTTAAAAAGATACAAATGTAAAACCAATTTATTTATTTTTAATTATTGTCATTATCTACAACCTCATACTGAGTCACCAGAGAGTCAAAAATCTTGGGAAAAATATAAAAGAAGTTTAATTTCTCTCTCTTTTATAGGAAGTTTATCTATCTATCTATCTATCTATCTAGTTTTATTCGTGATGCTGATAATTAGAGAAAACAAGTTTCAGTTATTTGAAAAGGATAATGGCTCATTATATTTTTAAATTGTGAAAGTAAAACATGGTCACCATAACTGGTGAGAGCAGCCACTGCTGCCCCCCAGCCACCCGTGAGCTCCATCATGAGGGCTTGAGTGCCGTGCTGCTGTCTATGGGAACAGTGCATAGCACATAGTAGGGGCTTCATACATCTTTGTGAAATGAATTTATGTATGTTGACTTGTATGTGTGTGTTTACAAAATGGAATTAAACCACACAACATTTTGTTTGTGGTGGTTTTGCTAAATGATGCATTATGGACCATCTCATGCTAGTAAATACAGCAATAGTATACCACAGTTTATTTAACCAGTTACCTAGTGATGAATATTTAGTTTTTTTTAATGTTTTGTTATTATATTAGCAATATTTAAAAACATACCTTATGACTGCAAATAGAATCCTTTCAGAGTGTTAATGTGTGTGTGTGTGTGTGAGAGAGAGAGAGAGAGAGAGAGGGAGGGAGAGCATGAAACATAAAGAGCTTGCATTAAAAACAAACAAAATAAATTAGGGTGGCATAAATGTGGCTGTTGAAGCCACGTTTTAAAATAATGTTTAATTAGTTACACAGGATTGTAGAGGTAAATGTGTTAAAGGCACAGTGTTTAACTATATGTGCCATGATACAATTTTGAAAAAATATATGCTTATGAATATATTTGGAAGCACCATACAATTTTAACAGTAGTTGTCTCTGGGTGAGGAGGTAGAATTATAAATAAAGCTCTTCTAAATTTCTGTAATGAGTGTGTTTAGTATATGATCAGAAAAATAATTAATATTTTTAAAAAGAAAACAAAGTAGATATATGTAGGCTTTATAGAAACTATGAAAATGCCTTCCTTATGCAACAGTTACATCATTAAAAAGATCTTGGTAATATGAATTTTTAGAAATAAAATTATATTTATATGAAAAAAGAAGACCTGTCATTTTATATTCTAAATATAAAATTCAGTACACTTTTTACCAAATATCTGCATTGAAGTACTCAACTTCTCGACACCTTAAAAACTGTGACTTAGAGACCAAGGGTTAAATAATTCTAAGTGCCCTCATGTTTGGTGGCGAGGGATGGGATAGCAGCTGTGTAGCCTGAGCACAGAACAGGGGTCTATATAAGGACTTATCAGAAAATGATCCTCCAGGACAAAGCACAGACTCCTAGGTCATTATTCGAGATCTTCTCAAATAGGCTGGGATGGGAGTAAAGGACAGAAAACTGTACTTGAACAATGATTAAAATAAAAAAAAAATCTTCTCAAATAGAACCGAATTCAAATTTGCCTCCACCCACTTCTCGCCCTCTCCTGCCCCTCAGGTGTCTGCTCTTTCTCTGCCCAGACTGGTGACACTGCTTTGTGTAGAGCAGGTGTCAGTGAATACCAGCCTGTGGGCCAGACCCTGCCCACTGACCATTGTTTTTTGTTTCAGGGCTTTTTCTTTGAATTTTTAACTATGAGTTAAAAATGGTTTTTAGATTTTTAAGTGGTTGACAAAAAAGTAATATGATATATGAAAATCTTACGACATTCTAATATTAGCATCCATAAACAAAGTTTTATTGGAACATAGCCATGCTCATTCATTCACTTATTGGAGGTGGCTGCTTTTGTGTTAGAATGGCAGAGTTGAGTAGCTGCAACAGGGACAGCATGACCTGCAGAGTCTGAAATATTTGTTGTCTGGCTCTTCACAAAAGAGGGTGGTGGGCTCCTTTCCCTTGTATCCTTTGCCAACTCCTCCCCAGGGCAGCTAAGACCCAGAGACCCCATTTTCATTGCTCCATCTCTATCACAACGCACTAGTGTTCTACAGTGGAGGAAATACTGAATATCACAGCAATCTTGCAGTTAATGTTACTCTTTTATTGCTTCATTATTGTACATTATAGTAATTTGTTATTTTCATCTGAAATTTTTGGAAACAAATGATTTGTCCATTCTGCTTCCCAGTTTTACTTTTTCTGTCAGCTTATATATATCAGTGAATAGCAAACTCCTTACATTTAAGAGTACTCTAAAGTTACATTTTCTCTACTGTAGAAGGAAGAGAAGGCTCCCCTATGTAGTGCCTTACATTTTCTTTGAATTTATTGGTTTGCAAAACCATACAGGTTTCCAGTGATCAGCTCAGTAGAACATCATCTGCACTCTGCTTCGTGCACCCATCGCCCCAGGCAAAGTCTCTTTCTGCCCCCATCCCCTCCTCTGCCCAACTCCACCTAGCCCCCAGTGCCTTATATTTCAATAGAGAAATCTGTTCTATCATTCTTGTAATGTGGTGACACATTTGGGAGCATGCGATAGGTAAACCGCCTGGTGCAAATTGCCCTTTGAAAGCATAGGCCCCAAGTAAAAAAAAATATATACATTTTTTTCTCAGCTGGTAAGGCCTTTATCCCATTATCCCCTGGGGTGGGGGTGGCAGAGAACTTAAACTAAAATGTCATAAACAAATATAAATATAGTACCTGCTAACTCACTGAATATTTAGTAATTGCCCCAACACTCATGTTCATAATAAAGCCTTCCATGGCTAATCAGCAGTGGATGTTTAAAAGCTCTTATTATGACAAATAGAAATCTGTTTTCTCTAATTCTTAACTACTAATCCTCTCTAGAAAAATAGAAAACACATCTATATCATTTTCACATGGCTGTCCTTTGTGTATCTGAAAACCAAACCTGCCCCATTCAACAAATGGCTTTTAATTTCCTCCTGTAATATTTTAAGCATATCTTGAGTAACCTGATGATTTTCTTTCACAAAAGAAAGAAAGATTACAAATACAATTAAGCTGACTTCACCTATCATCTGGTCTATTCTCCAGGAAGTTTCACAGACCAGAGTGCTGCTGTTATGTTTTTCTTTCAGGCTGAGGGCCTGTCTGAGCTATGATATAAAAGTTGTTAGGAGATGGCTCGTGGGTATGTTGGGAGGGGGACAGATGGGAAGCAAGTGGTGTTTTGACAACCCAGTGACAAACTATTGTATAACACTGGAACTGTGACAAATACAAACTTGTGAATTAGAGTTAATTAAACAGCAGAAATATAGGAAAGGTGAAAGATTTGGTTTGCTTATGGTTTATCAAAAGAAAAAATCCTGAGGATTTAATTGTCAGTCCTAACAAGGTCTAACATTAAAATGTAGTTGACAAGGGAAGAAAACAAAGCCATTAACATTTTGCCGCAGTACTCACACCTGGGAAATCCTATCCTCACACACATTTTACACTACTTATTCCACAGAGTATGCTATCAAATCAGGGAATCACATTCTGAGGGGAACAATGAAAAATGATAAATTGCTCAGTATGTTGAAGGGTGGAAATAACCTCTACCAGGCAATAGTGAAAGCTGTGGGATAATTATGCCTGGAGAAGATAAAGCTAACAGGAGGCTGGTTATGATTTTCAAGCATTTGGAAGACGGTTATGAAAAAGGGTAGATTCATTTCAGGTGGAGGCACCGGTGGCAGAGTTAGAGTTGAAGCCCTGGATGCAGTCTCAAGCCTACCGCTCGCTAGCTAGAAGACTTTTGAACAACTTCCTAATTTCTCTGTGGCACACAGTATTGTCCAAATATGGCTGCAAAATGTTTCTAGTCCTAATTGGTCTTTGACCCTATCAAGAGATAGAGTCTCTGACCCTTTCTTGTGAACTTGGGTGGACCTGTATGACTCTGCTGACTAACAGAACATGGTAGAAGTGAAGCCATGTGACTTCAAAAGCTAAGTTGTGAAAGGCCATTTGGTGTCTGCCTGGTTTGCAGATATTCAGACTGGTTACTTAGGTGTCAGAAATGTCCCTCAAAGCAGGGTTCCCCAACCCCCAGGCCATGGACCAGTACCAGTCCATGGCCCATTAGGAAGGGGCTGCACAGCTGGAGGTGAGTGGCAGACGGGAGAGTGAGTGAGGCTACCTCTGTATTTACAGCCGCTCCCCATTGCTCAAATTACTGCCTGAGCTTTGCCCTCTGTCAATCAGCTGTAACATTAGATTCTCATAGGAGTGGGAATCCTACTGTGAACTATGCATGTGAGGGATCTAGGTTCTAGGTTGCATGCTCCCTGTGAGAATCTAATGCTTGATGATTGAAGTGGAGCTGAGGCAGTGATGCTAGTGCTGGAGAGTGGCTGCAAATACAGATCATCATTAGCAGAGAGGTTTGGCCACACAGAGACCATGATAAATCAACTGTTTGCAGACTCATATCAAAATCCGGTCAGTGAGTAGCAAGTGACAAGCTGCATCTTGTGGCATGCTTTATAGTGGTAAGTGAGTTGATGTACTTCAATTGTACGGATGAATCTGGTGGCAGGCTTTAAGTCAGAATCTGACACTTATTTCAATCTGCATGTGGCCTGCCCATTTTATTTATCTGTTCACACCTCTTTTCCACACTGCCCACTTGTCTCAGTCACAGTTTGGGTAAGCCCACATGCTAGCCCTAGCCAAAATGAGTGAAAAACAAACATTGCTGGAGTACTTCCTTGAAGGGGGGGAAAGACACAGTGATAAGACAACAGAAGACTCTAAGACAAAAAGAAAGCTGAATTTAGAAGAAAATATGAAGAGTCCTACTTAGATAATGAGTTCATTGCAACAGGTGACTCTCATTCTCCAAGCCCACTTTGTGTAATATGTGGTGCTGGCTACCCAATGAAGCCATGGAACCTTCAGGAATGCTTCACCACAGGGAGACCAAACACCCCGCATTAGAAGACAGGCCTTTGGCATTTTTTTTTTTTTAAATGGGAACATGAAGAACAGAAGCAATTATTGAAGGCTACAACTTCATCAAATGTGATTGTACTCAGAGCATCACTCTTAGTGGCTAAACACATTGCTAAAGTGAAGAAACCCTTCATTGCTGGTGAAGAGCTGGTCCTGCCTGCTGCTGAGGACATTTGTCAGGAACTTCCAAGAGAGGCTGCAATTCAAAAGGTGGCATGTGTTCCTCTTTGGCTCGCACCACAACTAGATGAACTGATAAATAGCAGAGGATATTGAGGCACAATTGTTATAGAGGATTAATGGGTCATCGTGGTACGCAATCCAGGTATGTTGACAACAAGGCAAAAATACTTGTTTTGTGTGATATGTTTTTCAGGAGGATGTCCATGAGGATATGTTATGTGCATTTTTGTTGGCAACCAACACCACAGCTGCAGCACTATTCAAGTCTTCGATATCATGAAAACTGAACTGGTCATTTTGTGTCGGTATTTGCACAGATGGAGCAGCTGCCATGACTGGACAGCTTTCTGGTCTCACTACTCAGGTCAACGAGGTCGCTTCTGAATGGGAGTCTGTGCACTGTGTCATCCATAGAGAAATGCTGGCTAGCTGAAAAATGTCACCTGAACTTAACACTATTTTGCAGGGTGTGATTTAAATTATCAGCTACATTAAAGTACATGCCCTTAACTCACGTCTATTCACACAGCTCTGTGAGGAGATGGATGCAGAGCACACACGTCTTCTCTCACACACAGAGGTGAGATGGCTTTCTAAAGGCAGATCGCTAGACAGAGTTTTTGAGTTATGAGAGCTGTTCCAGAGATTTCTTATAGAAAAACAGTCACCACTGGCAACACATTTCAGTGACACAGAATGGGTCTTAAGACTTGCTTACGTGCGTGACATATTCAACCTGCTCAATGAACTCGATCTGTCACTTCAGGGGAGAATCACAACTGTGTTCAAGTCGGCAGAGAAAGTGGCTGCATTCAAAGCTGAGCTGGCATTATGGGGGTGACAAGTGAACACTGGGATTTTTGACATGTTGCAGACATTAGTAGAGAATTTGAAAGAGACTGAGCCAGGGCCTTCTTTCTCCCAGCTGGGGCATGACCACCTGTCTCAGCTTTCAAAAGATTTGAGCATTACTTCCCAATCACAAAAGACTCTAAACTGGGAAGGATCAGATCTGAGACCCATTTGTGAATAAGCCGGGTGAATTGACTTTGTTTGTGCTAGAAGAGGATCAGCTGCTTGAGATCACAAATGACAGTGGCCTTAAAAGTATGTTTTGGACAACTTCAAATCTCCATATGTTCTGGGTTAAAGTCAAGGTGGAATATCCTGATATTGCCACAAAAGCACTGAAAAGCCTGATTCCAACACCCTATCTTTGTGAAGCAGGGTTTTGTGCAGTGACAGCAAGCAAAACAAGATTATAGAGTAGACTGAACATAGGCAACACACTTCGGGTTGCACTGTCTTCCGTCACCCCCAGAGGGGACTGTCCAGTCGCAGAAGAACAAACTCAGGGCTCCCACTGATTCTGCATTATGGTGAGTTGCATAATTATTTCATTATATATTACAATGTAAAAATAATAGAAATGAAATACATAATAAATGTAATGCGCTTGAATCATCCCAAAACCATGCTTCCCGCCCTTAGTCCATGGAAGAATTATCTTCCACAAAACCGGCCCCTGGTGCTAAAATGGTTGGGGACCACTGCCTCAAAGGATACTTGCAGTGGATAAAAATCAGACTCATAAGCAGATGGAGTCTATGATCCTGCATTCAACTTGTTTTTCTATAATCTTGAACCCCTCCTTCTGTAGGCATGCATATAATCAGCCTTGTTACACTGTACATGTATCTCTGTCAACGTCTTAGACCCTTTCTTGTAATGATCCAGGGCATTTAAAACAGGCAGAGAACAATCTGCTAAGATTTAGCAAAAATAGTAACCCTAAGGGGATTTCACAGAAAGTTCATACATTTATATTTACAATGTATCAAAAATAAATTTAGCAAGATTTGGTATAGACCTTTGTCTATCTAGTAATCTATGTAAAAGGTTTTGTACAACTTAACCTTACCTTTTAATATAAAAGAAATGAGATCAATGCATTATTGGGCATCTTATAGCACTATACCTTGAAACGTGTTCTATAGCATCTTGGAAGAACACCAGCTTTACTTCTTTGGGATTTATAAGGTTATAATCATCAAGATAGTCCTGTAGAACATTTGCAATTTTCTCCATATCAGGCATGTCATCATAAATCCGATCAGACTTATCTGCTCCAAACTATGAAAAGATTTATGGGAGAAGAAACAAATGGAATCAATTCTGAGATTATATATATGAAACATAATGACCTGAGGGGGAACATTATTTTATCTGTATTGCTGTTTAGTCATCTGTTTACATATATGCTGGGAGGGCTTTCAAAACGAGGGAATTGGGACAAATGAAGCGCAGTTTTTCATGGATAAGTGAAAGTCCACTTCATCTAACCTCTTTAAGTGGTACATTTTAATTTCAACTTTGTTTGCAATAAAGTTTACACAGGAGCCCAGAAATAGGTTTTATATTGCTCTTATTTACCTTACTCTGGTTTTGCAATTTTGCTGTTAGGCTGTTGACATCCGTAAAACTAAATGGGTTCAAAATCATGCAAGCAGACTGCTATGGTTATAAAAAATCATGTCTGAATGGGAGTCTTACATGTAGTTTTTACACAGCAGTCATCTAATTAAACACAACATTGAGGATGAAATGTAGTATAGACCATAGGGAACCCAGGTCTTGTTTGGACCTATTGATGATGCCTTTCTTTGCTGTAGCAACCACCCTGGGGGGATTTTTATTTGGAAACTTTGACTACAATCCATGTAAGCAATGCAAGAAGAGCCTATTTTTTCCTTTGCTTCATTCCCCTATTTGATAATAATGTCACTGGAAACACATAGGAAGTATAATCACCACCTGAAAGCAACTTTTGGACTTTGTGTTTAATAAAATAAATTGCTTATGTTTTTCATCTGTCAGGGTTTAGCAGAGGGGTGAGGGATTGCATACATATACTATGAAGAGGAAGCCATTCCTGTACTTCATCAGCATTGATGGAGAGCTTGTTTCATGCCAAGCTCTGCTCAGGGATGTAGGGTGAATAAAGCAGACGTGGCTCTTCCCTCTCAGACACTAGGAATGTTGAATCCAAACAAGAGCCAACTTGTATAACAAGACATCTGACTGTCAACAAAGATAGGGTGGGTAGATGAAAGACTTATTCTAGGCAGGTTGAGAGGGTAAAATTAGGGCCCAGGTGTGGATGTTATTGGAGTGACAGATGAGGAACTGAATACAAAGAAAATTTTGCTGCTAATTAGAGCTATTCTGAAATGAAGAGGGCAGCGCCGCTAAAATGAGCTTCCCATCACTGGAAGCATTGGAGTGGAGGCTGCACAGGCACATGCGGTATGGTAAGGGGCAGTCCAGTGCTAAGTTTAGAGACTAAACCTCCTTACAAATCGAGTACCTGATGGGTCTCTGATTCACACTGTTATCAAAATGAAAGTAACTAGATCAGGAGTCAGCAATGTTTTTCTTTAAAGGGCCAGATAGTAAATATTTTAGGCTTTGCAGAACTTATAATCTATGATCTGCCTTGTAATCGAAAGTAACCATGTAAATAGTGCACTGTGAAGTGGAATTTCACAGCTGTGTTCGTATAGAACGCTATTTACAAAAACGGGCAGAAGGCAGATTTGGATGATGGGCCATAGTCTTCTGATCCCTCATCTAGATCTTTAATCTTCACATGTGCAAAGTTCTTATAGAATGTGAACCTAAACTTTGTGATCTTCAAATTATAAGGAGTATAATCATATATTTATATCATTATAATCTTCAAATGTAGTCATTAGAACATACTTGCCTTAATGAAATCTCCAAATATGATGGGCTTAGTCAAAAAATATTCCAGGTCAGTTGCAATTCCAAAATGTTTGTCTGTTCAAAAACCAAAATCAATTTTAATGTAATGAAAAGATTAAACCCAGTATTTTAATAATAAATATATAGGATAATATTAGCTTTTATTTTACTTATAAACCTTAAGTATTATAAATAAAACTGAGAGAAAGCCATGTTAATACTGTACCACTTTAGTTTGGTTGATAGTCTCCCAGATTTAAAATTAAGCATGCTTAATAGTAATAAGCATTTTACTAATAGATATTGAATACATATTAATAAGAAATACTTTAGAAATATCCTGGCTTCTTATCAGACAAAATCCTGTTTCCTCTATATTCTCTCCTCTACTTAAAATTCTATACTGAATTTAAAATATTAACCCTTCTTGAATTTCAATACAATGAATTTTATAATATTTCATATATTTATATACTTGAGTCACTGAAGGAAAAAAACTTTTACTTAGGAGAGACTAAAATTCACTTTGGTTTACCCTATATAGGCTCATTTAAATTTTCTTTTATAGAAACCAAATTGCTTTTCTACTAAAAAAAAAAGCTAAATAAAGCTTGATATTTACTGGCCATTTCTGTTAAAATAGCATGGAAATACTGCTTATCTTCATTATTAATCAGGCGATCATGGAAAACTCTTTGACACTCATGGCAAAAGAGTCTAAATATCTGTATTTCTTCTCTTATTGTCCCTGGATCACACTGGAGTATACCTGTTTTTGAGAAAAAAGAAAATTCTACATTTGTGGAATATATAGTATTAGTTTTATGAACTAGAAGATCCTTAAGCCCAATTTTATCCCCACACTACCAGAAATGGGTGTTTCCCCAGTGGATATGCACATAGAGTCATAGAGAACTCATTTTTTGAAAGCAAAACTGATTACCTGACAACATGCTTTTTCTTGCTATGTGATGTTTCTTTACTTGAACATGTGACATGCAGACTTCACAGTGCAAGCAATGTCATGTCATTACTACATTCCGTTGTAGTGTGTTAAAGTGAAGAGTGCCATCTTTAACATACATATTTTCATCTAGCAACTTCCCCTCCACCCCTAACTTTAAACTGTTTTCAAAATACCAATTTCTTCTCTTAACCTTCTTCTATGTTCAGTCCTCATCAAATGCCCCTGGTCCTTTGGGCTTTTGCTCAGATTTTTCCGAGTACTCTTTGTATTCATGCAAATTGTAACTGAAAACATAGTTCTAATAATTTCAAGTTACAATGAAAGCAATGATGTAAAGAAATCCGGGAAGTGTTCATTCTCTACAGAGACCTTCACATGGGGCTCCTCCTAGTGTGCTGAGGGGGATGGGTGATCTCTACCGTGTGCCCCGGTACCCACAGCTGGCAGAGGGCACTATACAGCATAGCTGGTGCCATTCATGCTGCTTTGGCTAATAGGGGATCTCTATAGATAATGTTACATTGTTTTTTGCAGTTCACATTGTGTGCATATGTATATATGTGATATATGTTCCTTGAAATGGTTAAAGATTTAATTATTCTCAGCTAATATTTGTAAAATAAGAGCATTTCCAGGACATTTTGATAAAATGTGAGGACAAGGGAAAAGAGATTCAAAATTGTAATTATTTGATACTTCTTGGATGCTTTATGATTTTGTTGGAGAAAAAAATGCACCCTGAACTTTGAGACTCAGAAATTACCTAAAAAATAGGAATTGAAAGACAATGGGGAAAAATAATAAGTAAAAGACTAGATCAGACAATGTCTGAAGACCAGGAAGTGAGTCCAAAGCAACTCACTAAAGGAACAAAGCCATGCTCCAGTGTTTTCTAGGAACAATTAGTTCCTGAATTCAAGGACTAAGCTGCTGATATAGGAGGTTAAATTTTAGTGGTGGAGCAATGCAAGTCATTTTGTTGTCCAAGGATGGTGTGCCAGCCTTGAGAGTCCTGGAGGAGGATGAAGGTTACAGGCAGAAAAACGAAAAGAGAGGTTCAGAGCCATCAGAATGGGAGTTGGGAGGTAAGGGACCTGTGGCAGAACTGAGCACTAGGGAGGGCCAACAGGGTGGTCAGTGATCTTAAAGCCAAGTTTCAGCTCCTACTGACACCCATTATTTCCTAGTTCATTCCCTGCCTTTTAAATATACAACAGATCTCATCTGTGTTTGGAAAGGAATTAGACTTTGATGAGGACAGAAAGGGGAGCAGGGTTTTGGAGAGTCCAATCGTTGTTTTATGTGGAAGTGCTAGAGAGCTTTCACTTACGTTACTTCACAGATACTTAAAACGAACTTACATAATTTGCATAATTCGGTCTGTTTGAATCTTTGTGAGAATAAATATTGAATGGTGTAGAAATAAGGGAGTTGGACAGGGAGTCAGCACTGGGTAGGAAGAGAGATCATTGAACAACTAAGTTGATGTCCTTATGCACAAAATAAGATGAGGACTTGGTCTAGGTATTATAAAAGGAATTCTTTCAGTTCTGACATTTTACAACATCCATTCATTCATTCATTCATTCAGTGCCAAACATGATTCTAGGCACTGGGTGAACTGCACAAACAGCCCTCATGGAGCTAATGTTCTATTGGGAGAAACAGAGACACAAACATATTTGCAGAGAAATATCTAGGGTATGTTTTCAAATAGTAAGTGCTATAAAGGGATGTAGAGAGGAAGAGGAGGAGGTGACATTTGAACAGGGAAAGTGAGTCATGTGGATATCTGAGGTAAGAACATTCCAAGGGATGTATAGAGGCCCCTGGACAGGCCCTATTTCAGGAGCAGCAAGGAGGTGGTAGCAGCCAGGAGGAAAGTGGTAGGCAATGAAGGCAGGAGGCTGCTGGTTCCAGATCTGACAGAGCCTCAGTCCTAAGGCAGGTGACAGGAAAGCGGCCTCAGGAGTCTGACTGCTGTGTGTAGGACAGAACTTGGTTCAAGGCTGGGTAAGTGGGTAGCCTGGAAGTGAAGACCAGAGACAGACAGGAGGCTTTCTCTGTTAGGTATCCTGATGAGACATGACAGTAGTTTGGGCTAGACTGGTAGTGGATGGAGTGCTAAGCGATGATAGGATTTGGAATATATTTTGAAGTTAAAGCCATTGGGGATGTTGATGGATTGGATGGGAATCATTAAGGAATGAGAGCAAACAAGGATGTCCCAAAGCTGATGGCCAGAGCAGCTAATGGTGGCCCCCTTATCTGGGTTGGGGTACACATGGCTGGGAAGGAGGCAAAAAGCAGGAATTTAAGAACTCCAACTGGATTTATAAGTGACGTTGTTGCGAAGGGAATTGAATATACAAATCAGACACTTAGAGGAGAGGGAAAGCTGGAGGCAGATAGTCAAGCATCATCATTGAGTAGATGCATTTAACTCTGTGGAATTGATTGAGATTACCTAGGCAGTAAGTGTAGACAAAAAAAAAAATGACTGAAGTAAGAGCTCTGGGGCATCCAAACATTTTGAGGTAGGGAAGAAGAGGGACAGATATTAAAGGAGACTAAGCAGTAGCAACCAGTGAGAGGAGGGAATCCAGGAGAGCATGTGCCCTCGTGGGTCAGAGAATGAAGGGTTTCGGGGGAGGGGTGTTGTGTCTAACAGTATGGAGAGGTTAAGGTTCAAACTGAAGACTGATGGATTTGCAAAATAGAGAGGTGGGGAAGAGTAGTTCAGTGCAGTGTCAGGTGCAAAAGCTTAATTGGAATACAATAAAGATTGGAACTGGAGGAAATGAGACAGTGAGGCGAGACCATCCTTTAAGGGGTCTTTTTTGAAAGGGCAGAGAAAATGCAGAGGTAGAAGCAGGGGATATGATGCCTAAAGAGAATTATTTATTAAGATGGGAGGTATTGTGGCAGGTTTTTATGCTGTTAGGAATGATCCAATAGAAGAGGAAACATCAGTGATGCAGAAGAGAAACAGGAATGATAAAAGCAAAATCCTTGCCTAGGCAGGAGGGGCTGGGACTCAGTATCCGAGGGGTTACAGAGAGGAGCAGAAACATCTCAGCTACTGCAGGAGGGGAGGTAGATGCAGGTTGTCTGAGACATTTGGAAGATGAGTCAGCTCTGGTGTGATTACTTCTATGTTTTTCAGTGAAATAAGAAGAAAGGTCTGTGGGCCCTCTCTGTATGTCCTCCTTGGAGAAGTGTCCATTCAGGTCCTTTGCCCATTTTTTAATGGAATTGTTTGTCTTCCTGATGTTGAGTCACATGAGTCCTTTACATATTTTGGAGATTCAAACCCTTGTCTGAAGTGTCATTGACAAATATGTCCTCCCATACAGTGGGTTCCCTTTTCATTTTGCTGATGGTTTCTTTAGCTGTGCAGGGGCTTTTTAATTTGATGTAGTCCCACTTGTTTATTTTTTCCTTTGTTTCCCTTTTCCTAGCAGATATATTGGCAAAAATATTTCTTATGTGAGACAACTGAAATTTTACTGCCTATGTTTTCCTCTAGGATTTTTATGGTATCACAACTTATATTTAAGTCTTTTATCCATCTTGAGTTTATTCTAGGTTATGGTGTAAGTTGGTGGTCTAGTTTCATTTTTTTTGCAAGTACTAGTCCAGTTCTCCCAACACCATTTATTGAAGAGACTGTCATACTCAACATCATTAGCCATCACAGAGATGCAAATTAGAACCACAATGAGATATTACCTCACACCTGCCAAAATAGCTATCATTATTAAATCAACCAACAACAAGTGCTGGCAAAGATGTGGAAAAAAGTGAACCCTAGTGTACTCTTTGTGGGAATGCAGAGTGGGTGCAACCACTGTGGAAAACAGCATGTAATTTCCTCAAAAAATTAAAAATTGAACTACCTTTTGACCCAGTGATTCCACTTCTGGGAATATACCCAAAGAATCCTGAAACACCAATTCAAAAGAATATATGCACCCAACATAGCAGTGTTGTTTACAATAGCCAAGATTTGGAAAAAACCTAAGTGCCCATCAGTACATGAGTAGATAAAAAACCTGTGGTACACCTACACAGTGGAATACTACTCAGCATTAAAAAGGAAGGGATTTTTACTTTTTGCAACTGCATGGATGGAACTGAACACTATTATGCTAAGTGAAATAGACCAGTCAATGAAAGACAAATAGCATATGATCTCACTTATAAATGGAACCTAACAAATAAAGTAAACTAACAAGCAAAATAGAACCAGAGGCATAGAAACATGGAATAGACTGACAGCTGCAGGAGAGGAGACGTGGGGACTGGTTGAAAGAAGGTGAAGTGGTTAGACAAAGAACATATATGCATGACCCACGGACATGAATAACAGTGTGGGGATTGACTGTGGAAATGGGGGATGGGTGGGGGAGGGGGTCAAAGGGGGAAAATTGAGACAGCTGTAACAGCATGAATAACAAAATGTTTAACTTTCAAAAAAGAAAAAGAAAAAGAAAGGTCACTGGCTGGGTGTGAGAAATGAGAGGGGATGTTGGCAGTTTGAGGGAAGCTGTGAAGCAGTCAGCCTGGGGTAGGGGTAGAGGGTGACTTGAACAGGGACAAGTATTGAGATTTCCAACAAGTCACAGACACCCATGTACATACAATTCTACCCAGAGATTTGGGGTGACTAGAAATGAAGGGAGGGTGAAGGTCAGAGAATGAGGGGTCCACATGCTACCTTGCACACATTTGGATAAATCCCTCAAGTTAAAGACATAATGGGACTTGGTTGGTGTTGGCAGAAGATCAACACTCATCCTGCTATAGATCTCAACTGAGGCTTCGACTATGTTGTATGCGGTTTGCTTGACAGCTGGTGTGAAGTCACTCAGGAAGCCATTTAAGATAGCCTAGAACCAAAAACATAGGAAGTTAGAATTTTTTCCCACCAAAAATTTACTTTTCAAATGTTGCAGATTTGATTATGAGTTTTCTAATAACAATTAGAAAGCCGAATTTTAATGCGAGGACGTCTGAGGGTTAAACTCTTCCATTCATTTCAGAATATGTTCTCAAGGAGGGGCTCACTCCCGTCTTCTGTGATTGTCTGCTGATGCCTGCGCAGCCAGCATTCATACCTGGCCAGTGAATTTACCATATCTTACTCTCAAGTAACAGAGACAGCTGCTTGCTGTGGATCCAGAGGGTCTTCACGGGGTTCCCAGACTCATCTGGAAATAAACTGAAGTCCTCCCTGATTTTTACAGGTGAAAGACCAACAATTCCCATACACTTCCTTAAAGTGCAACTTACTTGTGAGGACTGACTGCTGTCAGTTTCTCCCGCTCAGTTTACAGCAGCTCCCTGCTCAGATCAGGGACTTGGAAGTCTCCCTTGACATCTCTCATTCCCTGTCTCACAGTCAATTTTGAATACAGTTGTTGAACCTATCTCTTTCCCTTGACATTATCCCATTCCAGCCCCAATTCTTTTTTATCTCAGCTTCTTCACTCCCTCCCTTATTCACTGTTCTCCATTTCCATTCTCATCTCCTTTCAGTTACTTTAATTATACAAATCAGCACTGCACCCCGTCTGTCCATGCTCTGTCCCTACCCAGCCTCCTCACCTTACCTTCTCTCCCCAGTGATTACTGTGTTCCAGCCACCCTGGCCTTACCACCCATGCTCTCCTCTCTCAGGGTCTCTGCCCATGGACCCACCTCCCGCCCCCTCATGTCTGTCTGCTTGGGAGGGACTCTCTCATCCTTTGTGTTTTAGGATGCATGTCATCCCTTCAGAGAGGCCTTCCCTGACTACCCCATTTAAAGTATGTCCTCCATCAGTCTCTTACGGCTTTGTGATCTTCTCAGATACAACTTGCTTCAAAATGGAAGTACATATTTATTAGCTAGCCTCCTGCCCCCAGTTGCTTGGGAAAATCACTACAGATTTGTATAGATAAATTCTCCTCACTATTAACCTTGGAGTTGCTCATGCGAGAAGCCACCGAAATGCGTATCGATGCTTGTAAGTCAGTCCTTGTGATTTTAGACTTAGGGCTCATGGATGAGATTTTTTGAAACAGAAGTATTTGTTTTCAGTGAGCCTCCTGTGGGACATTATTGTTCGCAGTTTATGAAGACTTTCTATTTGAGGTACTTGCTCTCCTAGGCCCCTAATGTGAGTTTAACATTATTCCTATGACCCACATTTTAAGTAGGACTCTTCTGATATATATAAAATAAAAATTTACCATACACATTATATATACATTATATGTAAACTGTCCAGTTTGTTCTCCATAACACAAATACAATTATATATAACTAATATATAACATATTTTATATTAGTTATATATACAAATATTGCTTTATATATACATAATGAACATATCTGTTATATATTAGTTCATTTGTTTGTTATCTATCTCTACGGTGGAAGCCCCACAAGGACAAGGATGAAATCTGTTTTGTTTACAATGATATACCAGTGTCTGGAGCACAGTGAGTACTCAGTAAATACTTCTTTAATGTATAAAGAGCTATTAAACTGATATTTACAAGTTAAAGTAAGCATGTCATGATAGAGTTTAGTGAGGACTGCAGCTTCGTATTCCATTTAAAGGTCTGGCTTACACGACATGTTTGGTACCCGAAAAGCTTCCCCTGAGAATATACATGCAAGGTAGGTCCAGAATTCTCACCATTTAGGGGAAGGATGCTTTGGCCTGAGGACATAATTAGTATTTTCTGGAGTTGATCATAGTTTTCAATTATGGAAACTATGTCGTTATAGCTTTTTATAAATAAACACTAAAATATTAATTGTGGTTTAAGTGTGAATCACTCATAACCATACAAATCCAACCTGTGCAAACTGTAAACTGTAATTAGTGATGTGTTTCCTGCATATCTCTGCTGTAGGAAGCAGGAAGTAGGTAACTGAGTTGCAACAGACTTGCGAAGAAAGTACAGAGATATTACTGATGGTTTTATAATTAATATTTAGAACCTTGTATATACACTAGAACATTAGAAATGCATCTAGAAATATTAGAACATTATATATACACTAGAAATATATATATATATACACACACACACACACACACACACTATTTAGACTCGTAGGCTTCTTTATACAGTAAAATTAAATCAATCTATATGTGTTATTAACAAATGTACTTTGACTTATTGATTTTGCTTTTCTTCAATTCTTGGTTATACCTTGATTCTTTCCCCTCCATACAATGATAAAGGACAGGGAAGGTAGGCTATGAATGCTTGGGCCCTGCTTAGATGAGTTGTGATAAAAAATGAATTTTGGGATGTGTGGATATAGAGCAAGATTTTTTCCTACTACAGGTTGCATATCCTGTTCTGATAATGAGGAAAATGTGCTTCCCCACTTGAATCCAGTGCAACCTGGTACCACCCCCACCCCCAATCTCTCAGCTTTGCTGCATTTCATTTCCATTGTCATCCACAGCTAGTAGAGCTTTAAATATAAGCCTCTAAGTTGCAGTAGGAAGAAGCATTTCCTGCTTTCAGTGTGACAGCTGTGACATACTTGCTCAATGACATTCCTGTTGAGTGACACATTTCCATGGACATGATAATCTCATAGGCAGAGGGAGAAGGCTAATGGTTGGAGGCAATTTCTTTTCCAGGACCCCAGATTCTACCTTTTCCTTCTATATAATGGAAAGCATTTTAGAATGATTAAAAATGATGAGCCCTGACTGATGGCTCAGCAGATTGGGTGTTGTCCTGTAAAGTGAAAGGTCATGGGTTCAATTCCCAGTCAGGGCACATTCCTGGGTTGTGGTCACATGAGGGCAACTAATCAATGTTTCTCTCACACACTGATGTTTCTTTCTCTCTCTTTCTCCCTTTCTTCTTGCCTCTCTAAAAATAAGTAAATAAAATCTTTAAAAAATGATGCTTTTGTTGGAATAACCTTGAATTTGCTTTATTAACATATGAAATAATTTGCAAACTTAGCACTTCATCATCAGGCATAAGTTCCTTGGCACATCCCTCACTACTGATCATATCAAAAAAATGTGTCAGGATAGCACAGCTGGGAGTCATTTCAAGCTTCTAAACATATATGTAAGGGTTCTCAATACAAAAGGAGGGAACTTAATACAAATCTTCTGATGCGTGTGTTGGCCCCCACTACCCACTTCATGTCTGTTCTACAATTGGCACTTATTAGAGCTCCTGTCCTTTCATATTCTAAAGTACTCTCCAAAAGTTTCAAAATGTGGCAGTGCTTGTAATCTATTTTGGTATTAGTTTCTAGACAACTTATTGGAACTATTTCAAACTGATTAAAATAATTTCCTATGTATGTAAGCTATTTCAATGTGAAAACCAGTTTCCACGTCCTCATAGTTATGTTTGTGCTGGCTCTGCTCCTTTCTGTCCTCCAAGGGTGCCCATTGGCAGGGGAGGCTGATGCTGCAAATGCAGAGGCTCACAGCATCCCTGGCCCTCTTTGATTCCTAGTGGTTACCACCAAAGTCAGCTTCTCCAGACCTAACTGTCCCTTAACTGTCTCATTCTACCTGTACACGTCATCACTTCCTGCTTCTGTGAATGCATTCACCCATGTACCTTGTCCCCAGGATCTCCTCCTCCCTGTGCATTCCCATCATCCAGGACTCAGCTCACAGACTATCTTCTCTGAGCAGCTTTTGCTAGTTGGTCATGGTGTGCTTGCTTTAGCCATGCTGTTTCATTCCCCCCTATCATTTTATTTAAAATAATGCCTCCCATTTATGGAGCACTTCTGCTGAGCACTCACAGGATAGGCACAGTTCTTCACCCCAACTGAAGGATGAGGAAGTAGTTCTTAGGAAGGTTGTACAGGTGGGAGAAATACGTGTGGTTGTTTTTACTGGAGGCAGTGGTGGCTCTGGAGGTGATGAATTCTGAGTTGTGCTGAGCTTGGGCTTGTGGGCAGTACTGGGGTTGCATCTGGTGGGCACGTGGACACATTGACCTGGTGGTCAGGCAGGACATAAACACAGAGGTGGGGGGCTGGGCAGTGGATGAGATCTGCTGAGAACTGTGTGCAGAATACTAAAACACAAGGGCCCAGGCTACAGCTTTCTTTAAAGGTAGGGGCTGCGTTTCGACAACCTTTCTGCATTCCTAAAACTATCTCTGAGACCACAAACACAGCGGGCCATGATGTAAATGCTTGTCAGCTACCACCCAGAGGCCCTGTGTTTCCCTGGCTTCTGCTCGGGAAAGGGACAGATGGGCTTGCTAGAAACACACAGCTTTGATCGTGGCAGGTGGGAACAGATATGTTTTCTTTTTCCCTCTTGCCTAAATTTAAATCCACACTTACCTGAAAAATCTGTTTCAAACTGTGCTCTGAGGGCATGGGGAGACACAGCATGCTGAAGTGTCGGATGAAGCGGGGGGTGACAGGGTTGCGGCCACCGCCTGGAGGTGCACATGCTGATACAATAGTTACGTCCTGTCAGGGAAAAAGCCACTTGGGTCACTCAGCAAAGGAAGAGGTGGGATCTGTCCATCCCAACAGCAGGGTTCAGAACCAATAACTTTTGAGGGCCTGTCCCCTTCCCTGCATTGCATTACATTTTCCTACACAATATCTGACTGATCTTCATAACCACCCCAGGAGATCATGATTGTTACCCCTATTTTTTAGATAAAACAAGAAAGCCCTGGGTAGTTAAGTTGCTCAAGGTCACTCAACTAACTCATCTGCCTTATATAAATGCTCCTATTTAAAAATTGAATCTTAAAAAATTAAAAGACTTTTTATCTTAAGTTAAACTATATCCATTCAACAAATACTAAGTATAGTCGATTCTCATTATTTGTGGTTGTTGTGTTCTATAAAGTTGCCAGGAACACTGAATTAGCATGCATTGAATAATTGCTCCTTCGGGGAAATACATGATTAGGTTCCTTGAAGTCTCTGGTCACATCTTGAACAACAGAGCAGCACACAACATTGCAGTTGCCTCTCTCTGGTCATGCCTCCTCTCTAGTCCACTCCTCC
The DNA here is from genome assembly GCF_004126475.2 of Phyllostomus discolor. Taxonomy (NCBI): domain Eukaryota; kingdom Metazoa; phylum Chordata; class Mammalia; order Chiroptera; family Phyllostomidae; genus Phyllostomus; species Phyllostomus discolor. The sequence continues at coordinate 60,739,485 of NC_040908.2, read as the reverse complement.
GCTGCAGTCAAGCAGATCTTTCCATAGCATTTACTTTGGTGGCTCCCCATCACTTAGAGGATAAACCCACATTTCCCATCGTTGGAACCATGGCCCCTTGGCTGACCTCTGTATCTCCTGCTGCCTTAGTGCTCACATTCCACACCACTGTGGTGTCCCACATCCCCTGCCTCTGAGCTGCAAGATGCTCCCTTTCCTTCTTTTGCCATGTTCTGCCTGCAGAAAAACCTGTTCTGACCTCACCTCCTCTGGGAAGGCTCCTCTCATCCTCAACCCACCCCCATCCCTGCTTCCTTCCTGTCTCTCTCCATTTATCACCCTTTCTTATAGATGCATGCCCATCTACCCTCCAAAGCTGGGGCCTATGGGAGGTGGGGGCTGTCTCACTTGTCCATGAATCTCCTGAAGCAAGTGTGACAAGACCTCAGTGTGCACTGATGAACTGAATCACACACACAAAACACTGAAGCCATAGGTTGTAGGCTAAGTTGTGCCTTTCTTCCCCTCCTCCTGGCCAATCATATGTTGAAGCCCTAATGTGACTGAATTTGGAGACAGGGTCTTTAAAGAAGTAATTAATTTACGATGAGGTCATGAGGGTAGGCCCTAACCCAGTGTGGTCAGTGTCCTTATAAGGAGGAGATTTGAACACAGACAAGTGCAGAGGAAAGATTATGAGAAGACCTAAGGAGTAGACAGCCATCTGTAAACCAAAGAGAGAGGCCTCAGAATAATCCAACCCTGGTGACATCTTGATCTCAAACTTCTAGCCTCTGGAATTGTGAGAAAATAGATTTTTGTTGTTTGAGTTACTTTGTTATAGCAACCAAAGGAAACTAACACACCAGTGGTTTTCAACTGGTGTGCCACAAGAATTTTTAAAATATGCAATATCTGACTGTTTAGTAGGAGTGCTGACCTCTTTTCCCTTAGGTTGTCAAATAACAAGATGACAGCAGCCAACACAACAATAGCTGTCAGTGTGAATGCTCTGTCTTGAACCATAAATGTGTAGGTCGTACAATAGGGCTGCATCTTCTTCTTGGTCACATTGCATAATAAATTTGTGTCTGTTTGGTTCATTCTTTGAGCCAGAAATCTTTATACACAAGTATAGGCACCAGATTTTTTAAAAAGTCACTTTGGAGCAAAAAGCGTAGGCAATTACTATTATTATTATTTTTTTGTAAATCAATCAGAATTATACCTGTTTTTATCAGATTGAAAAAATATAATAATTTTTTGGTGTGCTGCAGAATTTTAGTGATTGGTTTATGTGTACTATGAGGTGAAAAAAGGTGGAAGATCACTATAATGTACCACATTACCTTGCTGTTTAAATGTAAACAAATTTTAAACCTAAAGTAACCTGTATGTCTTTCCAAAAGAGTTTGTTTCTGTCATAAAATCCACCAAAATCTTGATACTGCCGAAGTAATTCAATTGGAGGCTGAGAGCCATAGCGATCCAGTCTGGGCATATTTAAATCATCAACAAAAATCACAACATGCTTGTTTCCTGGTGCTCCTGGGGAATTAAGATGAATTTAATTTAAGAATCAAGATTTGCTTTTGGCAAATATAAAACTAACTTTAGGTAAGGCTTGGACTCAACAAACACCCTGCAGGTCACAATAAGCTCAGTCCTCTCAGGAGTGAGGAGGGCCCAGCAGAGTCCTGCCTGAGGAGGAGAGACCTCCCTCTGGCTCCACCCAAGCCCCTGCAGGGAGATGTGGACCTAGCCAGGTGTCCACATTGTCCCAGGGTCCCTCACCCTCATTCTCAGAGGTGCACAATGATGCCCACTCTCTAGGTAGGTCTTGACCTTTCTCAATCCTAGCCACTCCCACTGAGCATGGGGTTGGGAAGGTCATTTTCTTTTCATAGTAGGAGGCAGCAGATCTCCAAAATCTTCTTCATATAAATGCTATCACACCACAGTCTACAGGAAATATAGGGCTAGATATTAAAAAACATCCTGATGATATCAAAGTGAAATCCAGTACAGTGGAGCTGGACCATGCTATATCTTACTTAAAGAAAATCAATATACACGCTTTTCAGGGGAGAAAGGAGAACAATGTAAGCAGAGATGACTCAACCCTGTCATCAAACGCTTGACATTTCCAAGGTAACTGAGCCAAACCCCATGTCCCATTCCATTCCCCAGTCCCTGAAAACCAAGAAGCAAGACAGAAGGTGGGAAGAGGTTCTAAGAAAGACTGGCATCCACTGCCTGTGCCCACCTGAGCAGGAAGAATGGAGCGGAGAGGTTGCAGTGAAGCAGCTGGTATCCCCACAGCTGGGCATAGCAGGGCCTATTAGATGATGGACAATGTGGAAGGCAGCTAGGGACTGAGTTGAGCTCTGGCTAGTATTCCACCCAGGAGGGCTTGAGTGGGTGAGTGGGCCTCAGAAGGCAAAGGCTGCAGGATGTACTGCTGGAGGGTGGGATCGAGGGAGCTGAGACCCTGATTCCCAGCATCAGGGAACCTTCCAATGGGGAGGTCTTTCGGAAGTCCCTCAGAGAGCCAGCTCCTGGAAGCCCACCACGCAGATAGCATGGATAGGCATTTAGCACCGGTCAGAGAAGCAGGGATGATCCACACAGAGGCCCACTAAACACCTGGTAGGGAGAGGACACTTGTCCTTCCCTCTCCTCCTCCCACTCCAACACATCAGAGCCTCCTGGATGGGGGGCAGGCCAGGTGAGAGAGCGGCCATGCCCGTCCCCACCTCCAGCACCTGCAGCCATAAGCCTGGCTTATGACACAAGGGAGGAAGAGCTTTTGGTTGGGTTTGGGATTGAAGCTTTACATTGAACCAGCCTCGAAATAATAGAAAGTGACCAAAAAGCTATGCTATTTATCTAAGGAGTTAATAAGGAGGGGTAAGAGAGATGCCACTAAGCCTGGCTGAAAATGTGGACTTAAGAAATGCTGAGTTGAAGATGATGGTAGAAGTAAACTATTTGCTTGCTAACAGGGAGATATCTAGATATACAGCACAGGAAAGAATGCTGTTAATGAAATCACCTTTACAATTAAATTATGTGAAGAAAATATCCAATTGTAATTTTATTACATGCACTGTTATTTTTGTGAATTAATTTGTGTGAGGCAGCTGAAAATAATTCTTACCTAGAATATTTTTTCTTTTCTTTTCCAGTTTTGACTCAATGATTTCTTGTGTTCTTGCAGATGAAGTTTGAGCAGAAAAATTTAGATAAACAGGAACATAGCCAGCTGATTCTTGAATTTTACTTAGCAATCCTTTTGCAATAACAGACTTTAAATTTAAACAAATGTTAATGATTTCACATTCAATATAATATCTTTCAATAGTCCTTATCAGTAACAATTTGCTACAATGAATACGAAATAAGATAATTGGAGAGGGGTTAAAGCCAGATTTAAATGTCTGTCTTTCTCTTCTTGGAGATTCCATTTAATTATATTTGAGCCAAAGAACTATTCTAATCATTTATCTGAGCAAAAAGTTTTTATTTTAGCTTGAAGCCAAAGTTGGTTACTATCCAAGTCAATTTAATAGCAAGAATCATCCAAAGGGCCCAAACCTCTTGTAGAATGAATTTAGAAATGAAGTGGTGAATCCCCTCGTATGTGGACTCCCCTTAAAACCAACAGGATCTTAAAGCCAATCAGCGTTCTCCTCTAGACTCTGTCTAAACACCATTGCTGTGTTAGGTAGAAGGAAATGGGCAGGGGGCAGGGATAGAGTGACCTTTATCAATAATCTATTGCAGACACAAACTGCTTTGGCCAGCGCCTACCAGGGATGCAACATAAAAGCCCCAAACACCAAATATTGGTCCCCAGGATCCTCTGGTTTATATAGTATTGGCACCAAGAATTTATTCAGAAACTAACAAACTGAGGAGTAATTCCCAAGATCACTATAGAGTCAGCATAGTGACATTCTTCTCGAAAAAATAATTGAAATTCAAAATAATTTTCCTTAAGAAATAATGTGTTATTTATGGGGTTTACAACTCTAAGTCCACCACACCTTCATTTTGGGAGAGAGCTTCTTGTTTGGGGAAGATTTCCTACCTTGCCAACCCCAGTCATTCCAGTAAATAATACTGAATGCCTGACCGCCAGTAGTTTTTCCATTAGGTACCCAAAGCGCACTGTGTCAACTGTGGGCACAAGCATTTCAAAAAATGGAATATCTCGGTTGTACTTGAAGGTGGGTATGATTCTTTCCCAGGGGTCCAGACGTTTGGTGTCGAAGTCCATGTGAACGCTCCACAGGTCGCCAGAAGTGGGAAGCTAAAGTAAGGAATTAAGCACTGCTTTCAAAAGGATTGTCACACGGCAATAGAAATATTCATGCAAAAACAAAAACAGTCAAGAACCTGAATGGATTTGGAATTTTTTCTTTGTAGAGAAGCAGTTGTATTAGTGTGAGAATTTAATTCTTTAAACATAATCGTGCAACATAGTGCATGAAAAAATCTGATATATTGAATATATTAAAACCCCATATTAGAATTGTAAAGTATTTTCAATTCAATTCAACATTCAGGGACTTAACTTGTGACACATATTGTGCTTGGTGCTGGGGTCAAGTGCTGGATGAGACCAGAACTCTGCCAGAACTCTGTCATGGGGGACACAGGACATTACTTAGTACCCATGGAGAAAAAGTTCTAATGGACTTTAGTGCACACACAGAGGAGGGATGGCTCACTTCTACTACCAGGTGGTTGAAGGCTTCTAAGAGGTGCTAATGCTACAGCTCTGACTTGAAGGACAAGCAAGAGTCAGATGGTCAAAGAAGGAATGGGATGGGGATGGGGAAGCAGGGGTCAGGGTTCAGGTTTAGAGAACAGGTCAGGAGGTTGAAGCCATTGAAAGTGCCATGTGTGCTGGGAACTAAGAGGGCACTACACACAGTGAGAGGTGAGTCAGGGAATACAGACAGGGTGCAGGTTATGAAAAGCCTCACTTGTTAGAGTTTGGAGCAAGAGTTCTGCAAAGGATTCTAAGTAGGTGGGTGAGTGATTAGATTGCATTTCAGAAGGTTCATTCTGATAGCCGTGTAAAGCAGTGCTGTTTCACAATCATTTGACAGTGACTCAGTGAGAAATCCATTTGAAAAGGTGACCTAGTAATACATATACGTGTGTGTACAAATATGTACGATATTTACTCCTACTATCTGCAATTCACTCTATTTCCTATTCTATTCTATTTTTTAAAAAAAGCATTTGAGGTATAATACCCTTCATCAGATTTTAAGAATCCAGTACAAAGAGTTTTATGAATCTAAATTTCAATGTAACCATCCCTAGATCTCATTACAGAACATGTATTGAGATACATTCCAGCTCCCCAGAAAGCTCCTTTCTTCCCTTTCCCTGTCAGTAGCAGTCACACCTGCATCCTCCTCCTCTGAGGTAAGTCACTAGCTTATCTGTCTGACCTACTTGCCTACGCTTGTACTAATGTTGCACTTTGATTATTGTTGCTTTATATAAGGAGTCCCCAGCCCCCAGGGTTGTGGACTGGTACCGATCCATGGCCTGTTAGGAACCAGGGCACACAGCAGGAAGTGAGCAGTGGTCAAGCGAGTGAAACTTCACTAGCATTACCACCTGAGCTCTGCTTCCTGTCTCCCCTCCCATCACCCACCCCCCACCCCCCAATGCCCATGGAAAAGTTGTCTTCTGAGAAGCCAGTTCCTAGTGCCAAAATGGTTGGGGACTGCTGCTTTGTAATCTTGAATTCTTTAAATCATATAGCTTAAGCCCTCCAAATTTGTTTTCCTTCCTTAAGACTCTCTGTATTATTATAGGTCTTTTACATTTTCATATAAATTTTATAATGGGATTGCCAATTTCCATTTAAAAGTCTATTAGGGTTATGTAATTGGAATTATCTTGCATTTTCAGAATATCCTGGAAGGACTGTCCTCTTAATAATGAGTATTCTAACCCATGAACATAATATATCTCTATTTATTTAGATCTTTTACAATTTCTCTTGGTAATATTTTGTAGTTTGTAGTATAGAAGACTTTCATATCTTTCACTAGGTTTATTCCCAAGTATTAGATATTTTATTACAATTAAAGACACTGTTTTAAAATTTCATTTTTGAACTTTCTGTGGACCTTGTATCCAATGATCTTGCTAATTTACTTATTAATTCTAATCATTTATTTGTAGATTCTTTAACATTTTCTACTATTCAGTTACTTTTTCCTACAGATAATGACATTTTAATTTCTTCCTTTCCAAATTTTGTTTTATTTCTTTTTCTTGCCTTATTGTACTAGCTAGGAGCTCCAGCATAGTGTTGACTAAAAGTTGTGATAGTGGCTATCTCATCTCTAAAAACTGAATTGTGAGTCTTTCAACTGATTTCAAAACCTATTAATAGATTGTAACCTGTAATTTTAAAAGACACTGGCATAGAGGTGAGTTAGATAGGACTGAACCACAGGCAAGGGAATAATAGGCTATTTTAACAACCCAGAAAAGAAACTGAATTATTCAGAGGCAATGAGAATGAAGAGATGAGGACATATTTGAAAAAACATAATTAGAAGAAAAAGTTTGCTCAACTTAGTGTTTCATTGGCTATGGAAAGGTGAGAAAAGAAAGAAGAATCGATACCACTCTGAATTCTGGCTGGTACTGGAAGGCTGTAAGTCCTCTCTCTGAGGAACTGGGCCTCAGAGACAGGAAGGGAGGGAGAAAGAGATGGAGAGAAACATCAAAGTGATAGAGAAACTTCCACCAGTTGCCTCTCGACATGCCCTAAACAGGGAACAAACCTGCAACGTAGGCATGTGCCCTGACCAGGAATCAAACCAGTGACCTTTCTCCTTGTGGGACAATGCCCAAGCAACTGAGACACTGGTTAGAACATAGGGCTCAGACTCTTGATGTAGGGTTGTTTTTTATTTCTGGCAACTTTTAACTTTGACATAATTTAAAACTTACATATAAGTTAAAAGAATAGTACAAAGAAATTTCATATATTCTTTATCTAGATTAACTGAGTATTCACATTTTGCCCATTTGCCTTATTATCTAGCTCTCATTCTGTGAGAGTTGGTTGTATATACTATTTCACATTTTAAATACTTTGTTGTGTATTTCCTAAAGAGCAGGGATTTTTTTTATATGACCGCAGTAGAATGATCAAAATCAGGAAACTGAGTACTGATGTTATTTACTTTATATTCCATATTCGAATACTGCCAATAGTTTTTTTGTAATTAAAAAATTTTAATTGATTTTTAGAGAGAGGAGAAGGGAGGGAGAGAAACATCAATGAGACACCCCTACCAGGGACAGAACCTGCAACCTAGGCATGTGTCCTGACCAGGAATCAAAACTGTGACTTTTGGTTTATGGGATGACACTCCAACCAACTAAGTCACACCAGCCAGGGCTGCTAATAGTTTTAATAATGTCAGTTACAGCCCTATTTTTTCAAGTCTAGGATCCAATCCAGGATAATGTGTATATGTTCCATTTAGTTATATCTCTTTGGTCTTTTCATCTGGAAAAGTCTTCCAGCTTTCTTTGTCTCCCATATCAGACATTTTTGAAAAATATAGCTCAGTTTATTTTATAAAGTGTTTATGTGTTTGGGCATTCCAGGTATATCCTCACCAATAGATTCAGGTTATGAATTTTTGAAAGGAATACCTCAGAAGCAACGTTGTATCCTTATCTGTGTGCCAGGTCAGGCAGCATAGGTTAGTCCTGATATTGATAACATTAAATAGATCACTTAGTTAGGTGGTATCTACAAGGATTTTTACTGCAACGATACTATTTTTATTTTATCTGGACTGCAATTAAGCAGTGATTTGTAGGCGGTACTTTGAAATTATGTATATATTTTTTTTATTTCAATCATTGTTCAAGTACAGTTTTGTATATTTTTAAACAAAACTTCACATACTAGTTTCAGTATACATTGACAATTTTTGCCTAAACCAATTATTACCATTAAAAGTTGCAAAATAATGATTTTCTGACTCCATATTTTCTCTTCTACAGGTTAGTTGGTATTCTACTGTAAGGAAGAGCTCTTCCTTCTCCTCCATGAATTTATTTCTTCATGTATATTTTATTATCAGTATGGACTCACAGGTTTTTATTGCTTTCAAAGCCTTGTAACCCCATACCTTTGTTTATTTTGATGCTCAAATATGCCCAGATTTGGCTAGTGGGAGCCCCTTCAAACTGGCTCTTTTGACATGTCCCATTGTTCTTTGAGCACTTCTTTAGTATCTGACATAAGAAAATGTTCTAGTCTCACTTTGCACTTTCCCTGCCCCAGTCTTGGAATTACCTGTTTCACTAAGGAGGTTTAGTTCCCTTTTGTGGAGAAGAGTATTTAGAAATTAGCATACTGGGTCTGCATGTTGCCATTGAGGTGTTATTGCTTCTAGTTCTTCTCAGCACACAGAACTATGAAATTTGTATATGTGCAGATACACAAATACACATAATGGAATCCATGAGTAACAATATTTCTGATTCTAATCTAATAACAAAGTGCATTCAAATCTTTCTCTTTCCATATTTATAATCCCTTCTCTAACAGTGAGAAAACTATTTGCCATTATCCTCAATTTATTTATTTATTTGCTCAATCTTAGAATCTATAGAAAGGAGTTTCAGAATTGCTAAACTGTAACACTGTGAAGGATAAGTTTACTAACTCAAATTCAATACCCATTTCTTAGTATGAAAATTTTTTATAGTTTTATACCTTAATTTGTTCATATGGCTAGGAGAGGACTCCTAAAAAAATTAGTACAATAAATTTTATCTATAGTAAAAAAGAATGAATGATTTTAGAAACTCTCTTAGTGAAGAATTTATATTTGCAGAACTAAGGCTTTTAAAGTTTTAGTCTTGCAGTTTAGTTTTAATGGTTTAGAGTTAATATGTTAAAATTAACTGTATTGGGCTCTTACCCTGGAATCAGGATTGTCATCAAACTGTGTTCTAATAAATGTATCAAAAGAATCCAAGTAGCTTTCAGTTAGATTTCCACCCAAAGACCATAAATAACAGAATATAAAAGTCTGACATAGTACCGTGTTCAGTTTTGTTTGTTCCTAAAAGAACAAAGAGAAAGAACTTTAATGTTTTAGGTTAACACAAAAAGAACCTTAAATTGCAAAGTCAAAAAACTGTTTTTCTTTTTCTGTAGATTCATGCATTTTTAAAAGGGCAGAGTGTGTTTCTTATATTTCATTGGATGGTTCACAAAGTGATGTTTTATAGTAGTACAAATTTAAATACTCTGATGAGAAAGTGGATGGCAAGGAGTGTCCAAAAAAAAAAAAATCTCAAGGTTGTTTTTCAACTGACCAGGGTAACTCTGTTTGTGCCTGCATGAAGGTATTTAAGCAGCTGCTGACAGACACATATTAGAAATATGTTGCAGACTGTATGAGAATTTAAACATTGAGTATAAGAGTAAACTGTAGGTTCTCTAACATTTTTTCCAACTTTTAGATTCTGTTAATCTATTCACAGTCAGTAGTCCCTGGAAAAATTAACCTGAAAATCAAATGATCATATTGCAGAAAATTTGGAGTTAGTTATTTGCAAAGGAGCTATACAATAATCTCATTTGCTAGCTTTATAGCAGTAGTAAAACCCTTCATACCATTGTCAAATTAATTCCATCTTTTCCAAATATCAAAGACTCCAATAAGCAACAGAGTGTAGTAACTTTGCTAATGTCTACTTGTGGGATGGCTTGGCTGCATTTTTTATTGACAAAGTTTAAACCATCATCAACATAACGTTGGAAAAGGTTCAATATATATTCTTGGGTTTCTTCATTCAGCTGAAAATAAAACAAATAATATTTTAGTGAGGCCAGGTGAAATGTGTAATTAAGTTTAGAAATGGGTTGGTTCACATTTTTATATTGCAATGTATTTTGTGACTTTTAGACTAAAGGGTATAAATATAATAAGACAAAAATAAATAACATTTTAAGAAGCCTCCTGTGACTTGGGACACGTGGGGAGATTTTGGGTGGCAGATGATGTCTTACACCTTGATCTGGTAATGGGGACACAGGTGTTTATTTAATAATCATTTGTTAAACTGTCGATATGTATTTCATCTAGTCTGCTATATTGATATCTCTAACAATTAGAACTGATGAAAAAGAACCACAAAAGAAGACATTAAAAATATCTATGTAAGGTAGTAGAAATAGCTTCCAAAGATTTTAAAAAGAATGTAGCCCCTCACCATTCCTATTCCACATTGTACTGCAAGTCCAAGCGAATGCAGTAGGATATGAATGGTATACAGATTGGAAAGGAAGAAATAAAATTGTCTTTGTTCACAAATGACGTGATTGTCTGTCAATCCCAAAGAACTGACCAAAAAATCCTGCAACTAATAAGCAGGTTTAGTGAGTCTGCAGTATAGAAGGTTAACATATGAAAATCAATTGCTTCCCTATACACCAGCAGTGAGCAACTGGAATTTTAAATGAAAAACAAAACATGATTTATATTACCTCCCAAAATAAAATAGTATAATTCTAACAAAATACATATAAGATCTATATAAGAAAAACTGTAAGACTCTGATAAAAGAAACCAAAGAAGATCTAAATAAGTGGAGAGATATCCCATGTGCATGTATAGGAAGTCCTGTTATTAAGATGTCAGTTTGTTCTAACTTGATTTAGATAGATTCAATGCAATCTATATGACAAACCCAACCAATTACTTTGTGGATATTAAACTGATTCCAAAGTTTATATGGAGAGGCAAAAGGCCCAAAATAGTCAACATCATACTAAAGAACAAAACTGGAGAACTGACACTACCCAACTTAAAGACTTACTATAAAGCTACAGGAATCAACACAGTGTGGTACTGGCAAAGTAATAGACAAAAAGGTCAATGGAACAGAATAGAGACCCCAGAAATAGACCCATACAAATATGTCAATTAATCTTTGACAAAGGAATAAAGGCAGTAAAAAGAGAAAGAATAGAGTTTTCAACAAGTGGTGCTAGAAAAACTGGACATCTACATGCAAAAAACCTGAATCTAGACAATGATATTACACCTTTCACAAAATTTAAAATGGATCATAGACCTAAATGTAAAACTATATAGCAAAACTATAAAACTTCTAGAAGATAACAGAATGGAAAATTTAGGTGACCTTAGGTTTCAAAATGAGTTTTTAGATACTACACCAAAAGCACAGTACATGAAAGAAAAATTGACAAGCTGGACTTCAATAAAACTAAAAATTTGTGCTCTGTGAAAGATGTTGATTGTTAAGAGAATGAAAAGACAAACCTAACTAGGGGAAAAATCATTGCAAAACACATATCTGGTAAAGGACTTATATCTAAAACATAAAAAAAAAATCTCCAAACTCAAATAAGAAAACAAACAACCCAATAAGAAATGGGCAAAAGGTCTGGCCAAGGTGGAGGTGTAGGTAGATAGTCTTTGCTTCCTTCTACAACCAAAAGAAGGATAACCACCAGTTTAAAAACAAAAAACGAGAACTACCAGAAAATCAAACTGTATGGAAGTCCAACAACCCAGGAGTTAAATAAGAAACATTCATCCAGACTATTAGAAGGGGTGGAGAGGGGAAGCTGGGGCAGAGAGGATGTGTGGCAAGGCAGTGGACGATGGACTGGGATAGCCCACATTTGCACACAGATAAACTGGGAGGAACAACTGAGGAGCAAGACAAACCACGAAACACAGGGTTCCAGCATGGGGAAATAGAGCCTCAAAACCTCTGACTGTAAAAGCCTGTGGGGTTGTGGTGGTGGGAGAAACTCCCAGTCTCACAGGAGAGTTTGTTGGAGAGGCCCATGGGATCCTCGAACATATACAAGCCCATGCACCCAGGAATCGGCACCCTAAATGACACAATCCACTCATGGGTAGTGAGGGAAGTGACTGAAAGTACAGCAAGAGACAAGCAAACGGCATTATTCCATCTCTGACCTTCCCCACATATAGCACCACTATGCTGAGAAGTGGGTTGCCCCACCCTGGAGAATACTTAAGGCTCCACCCCTTAAAACATAATGGGTGTGCTAAGACAAAGAAATATGGCCCAAATGAAAGAACAGATCCAAACTCCAGACAAACAACTAAGTGACAAAGAGATAGCCAACCTATCAGATGCAGAGTTCAAAGCACTGGTAATCAGGATGCTCACAGAAATGGTTGAGTATGGTTACAAAATAGAGGAAGATGTGAAGGCTATGCAAAGTGAAATAAAGAAAAATACACAGGGAACCAACAGTGAAGGGAAGGAAACCAGGACTCAAATCAACAATTTGGAACAAAAGGAAGAAATAAACTATTGACCAGAACCAAATGAAGAAATAAGAATTTAAAAAAAATGAGGAGAGGCTTAGGAACCTTTGGGACAACATTAAACATTCTAACATCTGAATCATAAGGGTGCCAGAAGGAGAAAAGGAAGAGCAAGAACTTGAAAACTTATTTGTAAAACTAATGAAAGAGAACTTCCCCAATCTTGTGAAGGAACTAGACATGCAAGCCCAGGAAGCTCAGAAAGTCCCAAAGAAGTTGAATCCAAGGAGAAACACACAAAGACACATCATAATTACATTAGCCGAGATGAAAGATAAGGAGAGAATCTTAAAAGCAAGACAAAAGGAGACGTTATGTACAAAGGAGTTCCCATAAGACTATTACCTGATTTCTCAAAAGAAATCTTGCAGGCAAGAAGGGGCTGGAAAGAAGTATTCGAAGTCGTGAAAGGCAAGGGCCTCCATCCAAGATTACTCTATCCAGCAAAGCTATCATTTAGAATGGAGGGGCAGATAAAATGCTTTCCAGATAAGGTCAAGTTAAAGGAGTTTGTCATCACCAAGCCCTTATTATATGAAATGTTAAAGGGACTTATCTAAGAAAAAGAAGATAGTCAAAAATCTGAACAGTAAAATGACAACAAACTCACAACTATCAACAACTGGACTTAAATATAAACAAAAATAAAAACAAACTAAGCAAACAACTAGAACAGGACCAGAATCACAGAACTAGAGATCACATGGAGGGATATCAGAAAGGAGAGGGAGGGCAGAGAATGGGGGAAGAGGTACAGGGAATAAGAAGCATAAATGGTAAGTACAAAATAGATGGGGAGGTTAAGAATGGTATAGGAAATGTAGAAGCCAAAGAACTTATATGTATGACCCATGGACATGAACTAAGGGCAGGGAATGCTGGATGGGCAGGGGGTGGGTGATGTGGGACAGAGGGAGATAAAGGAGAGAAAAAAATTGGGACAAGTATAATAGTATAATCAATAAAATATACTTAAAAAAAGAAGTGGGCAAAAGATTTGAACAGATACCTCACCAAGGAAGATATACAAATGACAAGCATTTGAAAAGATGCTCAACATCATATATTAGAAAATTGCACATTAAAATACTGAGATACAGTTGCCTACTTGTTTAACACCTACTAAAACACCAATACTCCCACATACTGGTGAGGATGTGGAGCAACAAGAACAATCATTTATTGTTGGTGGGAAAACACAATTGGAAGACAGCCTGGCAGTTTCTTACAAAGCTAAATATAGTTTTACCGTATGATTTAGAAATCATGCTTCTATTATTTACCCAAATGAGTTGGAAAAAAGTCTACAGAAAAGTCTGAAAATAGATGTTTGTAGGAACTTTTTCTGATTTTAATTTGTTTCCAGTTTATTGAAAAATAATTGGCATATATCACTGTATTAGTTTAAGGTGTACAGCATGATGGCTTTGATTTACATATACAGTAGAGCCTTGAACAACAGGGGGGTTGGGGTGCCAATGCCCACACAGCTGAAGATTCACAAGTCACTTCTGACTGTAGAGTTGACCCTTTGCATCCACAAATTCAACCAACTGTGTGTCAAATGCAGTATTTTCAACTGGTGGTTGGAAATCTACATTGGGAATGGGAAAATAATGTTACTGATCTACATTTGGCTGAACCTCCCAAATGCAAAATGCATGGATACAAAGGGTTGACCTACATTTATTGAAAAAAAAAATCCATCTACATTGTATAAGTGGACCTGCACAGTTCAAATCTGTGTTGTTCAAAGGCCAACTGTACCATGAAATCATGATCACAATAGGATTAGTTAACATATTTCATGTAGATACAGTAAGAAATAAAACAACTCTTAGGATCTACTCCTAATACTTTTCTATATATCATACAGGGTTGTAAACTATAGTCATTCATAATTGCCAAAGCTTGGACACAATCAAGATGTCCTTCAGCAGGTGAATGAATAAACTTGGTAAATCTATACAACATAATATTATTACATGATAAAAAGAAATGAGCTATCAAGCCACAGAAAGACATGGAGGAAAGTTAAATACATATTACTAAATGAAAAGTCTACCTACTATATGATTCCAACCACATGATATTCTGGAAAAGGCAAAACTATGGAAATAGTAAGAGATAAATAGCTTTGGGGAGTTAATAGGTGAAGAAGTGGAGCACAGATTATTCAGGCAGTGATACTACCCCGTATGATAACTACAGTGGTTGATACATGACATTATGTGTTTGTAAAACCCATAGAATTATACAACACAAAGAGTAAACCTTAATGCAAACTATAGACTTGAGTTAAAGTATCAATGCATCATTACTGGTAATATATCAACAATTTATTAATATTGACACTCCAATAATGTATCAATGTATCAATATCAATGATGTATTGATGATACTGATTGATCGATTTTAACAAATGTACCACAGCAATGCAATATGTTAATGACATGAGCAACTCTCTTTGAAGGAGAGGGAGAATATGAGAATCCTCTATATTTTGTTAAAATTTCCCATATACCTAAAACTGTTCTAAGTAATAAAGTCTATACAATTTTAAAAAGTGGATTTGGGAAGGTTTAAAATCCTATGGTAGTAGCTATGATAAATTCTCAATTGTGTAAAGTACTTTCTTTAATAAGGTACTCTGAGACTAGACCACAATATTGTTAAAATGTTGATGTCTAAGAATAAGCAAAACAATAGTTTTCTAATTCATTTTTAGACAGGGAGAGGCAAAATGAAGATGGCTTTTTGGAGAGGGGGCTGGGATGGGGCAAAATACTTCAAAAGATGGCTTGTTAAACTACGTGAAGAGAAATCCTATTTCAGAATGGAGAGGGTACAGAAGTTAATAGGAACTGAGCTGCCAGGAACAATAATGTAATGGCTCACCTTCACTAGAGGTAGAATGGTACTTCTGAGGTTAGAATGTGTCTGGGGCCCTGAACCTACGACTAAGTAGGAGGTAAACTGTTTTTCTCTTTTCTCCGGTTCTCAGAGATGCTAAGGGTTCCTAAAATCCAAAAATTGTGACAGTAACTGGATTGAACTGTCTTTTTTTTTCATTGTGATCTCTCTCATTATTCCAAGCCTTCTGTAGTCTTTTAAAATGCCCCAGCCTGTCCTAGCTGTGTTTTGAAGAGCCAAGGAAGTGGTTTGTGGTTGTCCTTGAGAGGAACCAGTCTAAGGAGAAACCAGGCAGAACAGGCAGGAACCAGAGTGACTGCCCAGACTGGCAGGCTGAGGTAATAAGTAATGAGGACAGATTTGGGGAACATGTAAACATTTCTGGAGATTCTCTCCGTCAAGCACAGTGAAGCCTTGTCTTATTGCAATGTGGGTACTCAAGGGGAGTGCGAGCCCTGACAAATTGAGGCATTGGGTAGCATCTGGTTGCACTTACATTTTTAGAAATACCATTCATCCAGGTTTTCACATAAGGCATCCACATCAGTTCCTCCGGATCCACAAACACCATTCCACAGCGACTGACAGTTGCAGGAGAGGCAACCTTCAGGTCCTGCACCTATAATTGAAGAAAGTTGAACACTGAAGGAGCAGTAATAAGGAAGACAGTGGGAGAGCTACAAGTAATCAGAAATGGAGGCGAAAAGTTAAGTGAAACGTAAGTTGAAAAAAACCCATTAGTAGGATACTGCCAGCCCCTTATAGGAGGGATTAGGTATTTCTTTTCCCTTCTCTTTTCTCTTCTTTCCTGTTTTATTCTTGTACCAAGGCCTAATCTAATACCTAGCATACAGCAGGCATTCAATCAATGCTTGATGAATGAATACAATAAAGATATTATCTTCCATAGTATTTTGTCAGTGTATTTGGTCCACATTACTCTTTCAATTCCTCCACCAGATAGTCTTACCACACTGGGTTAATTTATTACTTTAAGTACAATAATTTTTTTAACTTAGAAAACACTTCAAATTATGTGAATTCATCTATATGTACTAAATACCTCCAAAGGAAAAGAAGCAAGTGCTGGGGAAGCCAGAATTTATTGTATTTCCTGTTTATAGAGACACAGGAATGTTTGAGAGACTGTGGCTGTCAGGATGGACAATACAGTACAAACAGGCAATTTAGTAAGTATTTAGTACATAAACAAAACACCATGGTAGGCCTTACAGGTAGTAATAATACATCAGTGTGAGAAAAAATAATTATGGTGGTATGCCAATCTAACAAATGATTTCTTCGCTCCACAGTGCAACATAAATATTTACCTCAAAAAGCATGTGGATTTGAGGTGTGAGTTTAATCCTCTCACTGTTAGCCAGGCAAAGCATCTTGTTATCATCCAACACTGTGTTCATATTCTCAATCCAAAGAGCATCCACTGGCCCATCACTGATGATCCACTTATGGTCTTCTGAAGGATCACTCGCAGCTGCTCGGACACTTAATGCCATCAAACCATCTTTCCACTCCAAGGTTATGTTATTTACTTCACCGTATAATTCACCCATTGTAATGGATTTAGGATTAAGAATGTATGTTTTAACTGGTTGGTAAAAGGGATTGTCTATACCAAGTTTTTGCAAATTCCCTAAAGTTTCTGCTAGTATTCGGTAGACTGTGGTCTTGCCACCTCCAGTTGGCCCAACTAACATGACACCATGCCTTACTAGCATAGTCTCATAGAACTGTATCACTTTTTTAACCATACATGTCTCCGGCTGAAGGTTCTGTCTTTTCATGACATCTATAATTGTTGACTGCAATATACCATAATCATGTTCTGGAATTTGGACTCCAGGAAAAAGGTCAGATATGATTCCACTGAAATAATAAAAATAAAACCAATTAAGAACCACTGGTCATTGCGTTTTGCTCATATTTTTTTATAAATAATTGATTAAACATTAAAATAACTCTTTTCCTTATTGATCTTTTTTCTAAACATGCACAATACTAGTATATCATACTTGTTATACCAGAACCTGTCATTTCCCTATTGTTATGTTTGATTTTGTTTCTTGTACTATAGACCAATGTTCTTAAGTATACTAGAAGCTTTCTGAGCTGAGAAACATATCTCTTATGTTTTTGTATTGTCCACAGTACATAGCATAGTGCTAAGGTGATGAATCAATTGGTTTATTTTTAATATTACATATATATATATTTTGAATATTTATTTATTTATTTTTAGAGAGGGAAGGGAGGAAGAAAGATAGGAAGAGAAACATCAAAGTGTGGTTGCCTCTCAGGTACCCCCTAGTGGAGACTTGGCCCTCAACCCAGGCATGTGTTCTAGTCTGGGAATCGAATCAGCAACCCTGTGGTTCACATGCAGGCCGGCACTCAATCCACGGAACCACAGTAGCCAGGGCTAATATATTTTTAACTCAACTTTTCCCAAGTGCATTTATATGTGCTTATTGCTATATGTAGATACTCAGAAAACTAAGATGAAAATACAAATAAAAAACTAGTATAAGGTAAAAAATGAGTAAAGGAAAAATCAACTTTCTGTGAGAAACAGTTAATATGAGGTATTCCTATGGGTAAAAAATAAGCCAAATCCCTACCTCACACTATACATACAAATGCATTTGAGATATAGTAAAGAGCTTCATATAAAATGACAACAAAGGCACTGGATAAAAATGTAAGAGTTGAATTTGGCATCATGTGGTAAAAAGATCCTTCTAAGAAAGACAAGAAATCTACAACTGTAGAAAGATGCCAACAAAGTGAAAAAATAAAAACAAGTTAATAAAAACAAACTTCTGTGAGATAAAAGACTTTATATACAAACTTAAAGAATGAATGATGAAGTATTTCCAATTTTTATACCAGATAGTTTATGAGTTCCTACAAATCAATAAATAAAAGAGCAAAATAGAAAACTGCTCTTGAATAATAAATATACATGACTAATGATCACAAGAAATGACACTAATAATTAAAGAAATGCATGAATTAAAGACTTTTGGTTCCTCTCCAAAACATTCAAAGGGAAATGGGCAATTTTACAAAACCCCTTACATAAATACAAAATGTCTGTGGAGGACATCTTGATAGGATATTTAAATTAAAAATGCCCATTACCCTATGACCTAGCAAATTTACTTCCTGAAATCTCAATTATACAAATATCATAAGTGTGCAAAGATAACTGACTAGGAATTTTCATCATTGTGTCCTACCAAAAGGAAGTAGATGCATATTCTGGGGACACAGGCACTGACAGAAGACAAAGGCAAAGGGAATCCCCAGCTGAGTTGTAAATGGAAATCCCTGATGGCAGATGTGCACCAGGGGTCATGGGTAACCAGTCCAGAGCAGAGCAGAGGACAGAGCTCCAGAGGGCCAAATTCAATAGAATATTTTGTTTAATTGAAGGTTTTGTTTGTTTGTTTGTTTTTTAGGAAGCTTACACTCTGGAAGAACTTGGAGACAAATCAATGTTAGATTTATAGGAAAGTAGGTAAAGGGTTAAAAATGAGAACTACAATAATAAATGTCGGGAAAATAAGAAGCTAGATAATTTAATAACCAGGAAAATATTGCTCAACTATGGATAACATTTATGTAGCTATGATAAGTTATTGAAATCCTAGATATTTAGCTCATTATATTACAATATACAGAGAGAATGGATCAAGGAGAAGAGCTTCATTTCCCTGTTAATAATTTAATAGATAATATCTAAAACTGAAAAATAAAAAAAATGGAAGAGACATGGGACTAAAAAATGGAGGGAAATAGTAAAATGAATGAATGAATGAATGAACAAACCAAGGAAAATTATTTGCCTTTGGAAAGTTGGTGAAGGGCAGGGAACTGTTGTTTTTTCATGAGACTAATTTATGATACTTTTATTTTTAAAACTACTACATGTATATGTCTTAGATAAATATAAAACTAAATAATAAAAGTAGGAATAAATTGATAAAAGCAATCACATTTATGTTAAGCCCAAATCTGTTTCTTGGGGGTGTGGGAAATTTCTTAGATTATTTTATAACCAAATGCTAATTTGTATAGCACTCAGCCTGATGATCAATATTTTGAGGAAAAAAACCCAAATAATTGGATGGATGCTAAAATTTTGGTGCCTTTATTTTAAACTTGTATATTTTAAAATGCAGTAAATATCTCTAGAAAAGATGAGAAAGCCATTATCTCGTTAGAGACAGACGTGCTTGCGGATAAGACTATCCTTTACCTCTGCATGGTGGCTGTGCTTCATTCAGGAACATCTGGGAACTCACCTGAACAGGAGAGCATCGTCTGTTAGGAACTTGGGCAGGTTGGAGTCCCGTAACGCTCTTATCAACACCACATCTTCACTTAGGTTTGGGTTCTCTCTTTTTAAAGACCTAAATTTAAAAGATTAATTCAGATGACACTGTGGAAACGTAATATTGAACATGATTTTCCAAACCCATGGATCGGGGATTCCACTTGCAGAAAGCGGTGCGGGCGGTGCCCACTGCAGTTCCTGTTGGAAGGGGAGGATCCTCCTCCCTTCATCCTGAGCATCATCCATCACCATCAGAGCATGCGCAGAAGTTGGGTACTGGCTACATAGCTTTGAGGAGAATGACAGGGACATTTTCTCAACCTCCTGCATCAACCCTCCCTGAATTTACAGGCATCCCTGAAGCCATCATGATGATCTACATCCCTGTGACTTTCTTTTATTTTATCTCAACCCCAAACACCCTGCTTTTCTCCTTTGCTGGCCCTTATTTCCCCTTCAGAACCCAGCCCAATCACTCGCTCCTCCAGAAAGTCCCTCCATCTCTCAGGGCAAACTTTGGGCACAGCCCTTTGGTTGCCCTTACTACTGGTACCCTGCATAATTGCTCATTTGTCTGCCCCACCCACTGGGCTGTGGGTGTGTTCTTTGAGAGCAAGTGAATTTGAACTCCATATTCCTTCTCCCAATGTGGTGATCCTGTGAAGAGAAGAAATACTGTATCTGGAGGTTTAAGAAAAGAGTCTGTAGAAGGGCAGAGATATTTGTGCAAAACCCAGGGATAGAGGACCCAGCCTGAAGGGGCCCACAGTGTGCAGAGCCCAGACCAGCAAGTCGTGGCCTGCGAGGAGGACTGAGGAGAAGATGCATTCCCTCAGAGACTGTGGACATGCCCCAGATTTCAGAGGCAGGAGTTTCAACAAGATATGAATGGAGAAGTTGGAGCCTGAAAAGAGAAAAGGCTCATGTTTTACTAGAAACTAGAAAGCAGCTTTCAGTCTTGGGTACAGTGAAGACAGAGGTAAAGACTTGGACAAAGGCCTGGACTGAAGACAAGGATGAAACTGAAGTTTCCAAATGCTTCAGGCTTTGTCAGGTGACATGCACGACTTAATTGTCAGATATGCACAGCAAACTGTATGCCTTTTAAGTCTAGTCATTGATCTTATGTTGGTAAAGACTTCTGTGCACCAAAACCCAATGTATGTGATAAGTTCAAGGGAAATGAAGGTTAGCCAAAGCCTAGTCTAGAGTCAGGCTCAGGTGGGGGGCAACTAGGTTGGGCCTCACAGCGGAGAACTGACATGGAGTGAGGAGAGATGCCCCTTTTCACTGTGGAATGGGGTGGCAAGACAAGGATGATAATAGCAGTGGCTAACAGTTGATAATCACCCAGTGTATGACTTTGAGAACCTCTTGTGAATTACCCATTTAACACATTTGATTCCATGTTTTGAAATTTCACTGGTGACCATCTCGGTTTCTTACCCAGCCATGACCAGCACAGACTTTACAGCTCTCATGCCAAAGTCGTAGTGATCTTGCTGGGAGAGCTGCTCGCTGCAGAGCTTGTACATCTGAGTCATTTTCCTTGCTAATGTTTTACTGGACTCAAATCCTTCAGAGTAGAGAATTACCTAGAAAAAGTATAATGCAATGCTTATTAGTATATTGAAAAATATATTAGCATAATACCAATGTATTCAAAATCTGCTTTAGGCATTAGAACTCTCCAAGTTGTTACATCATCTAACAGAGAAATGTAAAGATTGAAGGGGAAAGGGATTTCTGTGCCACAAGAAGGTGGAAGGTGGGATATTATATGGGAGGCCTGAGCACGGGTTCTGCTTTCTTTCTACGGTGACAACTGATTCAAAGCATAGAGAGCCCACTGCTTGAAAATGTTCACATCTTGGAGGTTGGATGGTGTTATAAGGTCTGAGCACAAAAGCAAGACTTGAGCTTCTCACCTGATGGTGTCAGTGATGGCAGGGTACTCCTGTAGGCTCGCTTGGAGTCAAGGGAAGCTACACAAAGGTTTGCAGCCTCTCCCCTGCCCTGGAGGCTACCTCACCTCTGACAAGGCTCTGCATCCTCAGTTAGTAATCAACAATAATAGAGGAGGTGGGTGTGGACCTTTTCTCCAGCCCATAGCCTACTCGAATCACTGCAGGTGGCCTCAGAATTGGGATTTGAAATGATGCAGAGATTTCTTACTGTTGCCTGTCTGTTCACCCTGTCACTACCTGTTACGCAGAGTTCTGCACACTGCAGGTGATTGAGAACATTTACTGATGATAGACCCTGACTCATTCAGTCTGTAACAGTGGGAATAGCATTCAGTAGATCAGATTTTTAAATTTCTTCAATTAATTACTGAGTAATATAACAAAACAATAAAACATGAGATATGAACACAATGATGGACTGAGTTCTAAACCTGGTCTTCTTCTTACCAGCTTTGGACAATGGGAACAAGGCATTCACTGTCCCTGTCCACAGAGGGTTTAGAATGGAGACACCACCTGCCTTAATAGCCTACCACCCCACCACGACCAGGTTTTGGCCTGGTCAACCAGGTGCTGGAGGACCCATAAGATGATGTAAGCATTGTACTAACAAAAGTTGTAACTTCTCTAATGGTAGGTTTTGGCATGGTTTGTTCTGTTCTTAAGTAATTACTTTTACTTCATATAAAGGAATATTTTAAATTAGCTGTTAGAAAAGGAATTATTAGCCACAGGAATATTCTGTGCTTTCTGGAAAATTCATTCTAAAAGGGATAGTGTTCCTTGTTATAAAGTGCAGTGCTGAGCACAAGAGGCCTTCTAGAGTCCTGAAAATGTCCTATGTTTTGGTCTTGATGGTCACACAGGTGCTTGACTGGCTGTCCTCCACTCCACGTAAGTGAAGTAGGTCTGCTACTAGTAATCAGAACAGGTGCTGGCTCAGAGGGCAGAATATCACGCTTCCTTGTTTAGATGTGCGGAGTAACCACGTGTAAGAACTCCCTGAGTTGAACTCCTGTGATCTGCAGACTTTACTGTATATACATTATATACCTTTTCAAAAAGTGCCAAGAAACAAAAACCAGTTTAAAAAAAGATTCCTAGGTAGACACAGAAAGAACAAATAATTAATTGATTAATGATGAATTTTTTTACTAAGCTGATACAGACTTGCAAACCAAGTCCCACCCTCCATTGTAGTGATTAGCATTGCTGGAACTCAATAGCCCTTGACTCTAATAAAAAATAATGCACAAAGAGAAATGAGAATAATATAGTATTTTAGAATGGATCCAGACATTTTAATTTCTAGAGATGAACTGATATACCTCAATGAACTGCTTAATTAAACTCATTGATTCATTACAGTGTTAAGGATGTACTACATTCCAGGTACCATTCTAGGCATTAGGTTACAACATTTACACACACACACACACAGAGGGAGAGAAAACAAAAATGTTATAAGCAAAAACAATTGTATCTACTCTTAATGAGCAAATGATGTATGACCTTTGCCAGGATGCATTCATAAAGGAAACTTTCTACTTCAACAGGTTCAAATGGCAAATAAAAGAAACAAGTTTAATTTTTGTCTGCTTTATAATGTGAAGCTCACCTCTGCAATCAAGGCATAATTTGGAACCATCATTGCAAAAGGTCTAAACAGGGCTTTCAAATTATCTGGCAACTCGGTTCTGCCTGCATATCCAGGATTCATCGTGATGAAGGCTGCACAAGTCATAACCAACTTTATTTCCCGCCCCTCAAACATGAATCTAGAGAGCTGTTTAAAGGAAAGAAAAAGTGTAAGTTAACACTTCGCCAGACATTTGTGAGTTCTTTCACGTGATTACTACTGGGGTCAAAATTTGTGTAATGGAGCATTGAGGCAGAGATCTGAATCCTGCTGTTGGACAACAGGGAACATTTGTCTCCTGGTTCTACCCACTCCCAATCTCTTCCGGCCTCAGTGTTTCCTGCTCTCTGCCTCTCTGCCCCACCCTTGCCCAACTGTCTCCTCCCACCCAGTCCTCCAGTCTTCTAGGTCTCAACACCTTTTGTTGGGGCTTCTCAATTCAACTTAAGATTTAACAGACAATAAACCTCTCCACCCCCACTTTCTGGTTCTCCCCAAGAAATTCTAATCTAATCTTAATCCTTGGGTGATTGAGGCCCAGCTGTGTCACTGGAATTAGCCCTTTGGTTTTATTCAACAGCAAATACCCAGTAAGCATCTGTTGTAGGTGCGGTGACGGGTTATGCATGGATGTAGAGAGCTGAAGAAGACCCATTCTGAGCCCTGTAGAAGCTCCTGAGCTTGCTGAGTCAACCTGGAAACCATGACTAAGCCGTGCACTAGATGCTGGAGTGGAGGTGTGTGCGAAGCCAACAGGGAGCAAGGCCCATAGGAGGGGCGGGGAAGCCTGCCGGAGAACTGAGAAATGAGGAGGGCCACCTCACATGGACAAGCAGCTCACTCACCTCAGTCAAAGGAAGCAGAAACAAAAAACTACACTGCATGTTCAGGGAATGACAAGTTATAACTGCTCAAGGGTAAATTTCTAGGAGGAATGTGTAAGTAGGCCAGGGCCTGAGCACCAGGAATATTATACGCTAGACTAAGGAATTTAGATTTTGTCCTCTGTGTGTGTGGTGGGGGAGCAGAGAAGAATTTTGAGAAGAGTGATAGGGTCAAAGATGGCAGTGGAGAAGTTGGATAGGGGCCCAGTAAGGAATTGTTATTGCGGGGATGATGAGAGCCAGAATTATGGGGTTATCACTGGGGACATGCAGCGTCTAGCAGATAAAAGTAAATGGACTTGGTGGGTTAGATTCTGGGGTCGAATGTAATGGGGAAAATGCAAGGTGAATCCAGGTCTAGTGGGACCACTGGGTGAAGGCACTATGAACATGAGTATAGGGGAGTATGAGTACAGGGCTGGGAAGTGTGTCATGTCCAGGAGGAGCAGATGCTGGAAGGTACAGCTGAAGATTGTTCTGCTGCCACTAAATTCCTGTTTGTGTTATTCAAACCTGCAAACTTCTGTGCTTTAGTTTTTTCACTTCATTCTAACTATCTCATCTGGCCATTGGCAAAACTGAGGATCAGATTTGGTTACTCTCAAAAGTCCTCTTTTTGAAGACTCTTTTTTTTTGAGGGGGTTACATATTTGGTTTTATTTTTATTTTTTTAATATATTTTATTGATTATGGTATTATGGTTGTCCCATTTTTTTTCTCCCCTTTATCCCCCTCTGCCCTGCACTTACCCCTCCCACTAGCATTTCCTGCCCTTAGTTCATGTCCGTGGGTCGTACATATAAGTTCTTTGGCTTCTCCATTTCCTACACTGTTCTTAACCTCCCCCTGTCTATTTTGTAACTACAATTTATGCTTCTTATTCCCTGTACCTTTCTCCCATTCTTCCCCCTCCCCCTCCTCACTGACAACCCTCCATGTGATCTCCATTTCTGTGATTCTGTTCTTGTTCTAGAAGTTTGCTTAGTTTGTTTTTGTTTCTGTTTATTTTTAGGTTCAGTTGCTGATAGTTGTGAGTTTGTTGTCATTTTACTGTCCACAGTTTTAATCTTTTTTTCTTAGGTAAGTACCTTTAACATTTTATATAATAAGGGCTTGGTGATGATGAATTCCTTGAACTTGACCTTATCTGGGAAGCACTTTATCTGCCCTTCCATTCTAAATGATAACTTTGCTGGACAGAGCATTATTGGATATAGATCCTTGCTTTTCATGACTTTGAATACCTCTTTCCAGCCCCTTCTTGCCTCTAAGATTTCTTTTGAGAAATCAGCTGATAGCCTTATAGGAACTCCTTTGTAGGTAACTGTCTCCTTTTCTCTTGCTGCTTTTGAGATTCTCTCCTTATCTTTCATCTTGGCTAATGTAATTGGGATTTGCTTTGGTGTGTGCTTCCTTGGGTCCAAATTTTTTGGGACTCTGAGCTTCCCGCATTTCCTGGAAGTATATTTCCTTGGCCAGATTGGGGAAGTTCTCCTTCATTATTTTTTCAAATAAGTTTTCAAGTTCTTGCTCTTCTTTTTCTCCTTCCCGCACCTCTATGATTTGGATGCTGGAACATTTAAAGTTGTCCCAGAGTTTCCTAAGCCTTTCCTCATTCTTCTGAATTCTTGTTTCTTCATTCTGTTCTGGTTGAATGTTTATTTCTTCCTTATGCTCCAAATCATTGATTTGAGTCCTGGGTTCCTTCCATTCACTGTTGGTTCTCTGTATATATTTTTTTATTTCACTTTTCACAGCCTTCATTTTTTCCTCTATTTTGCAACCATACTCAACCGTTTCTGTGAGCATTCTGATTACCAGTGTTTTGAACTCTGCATTTTATAGGTTGGCTATCTCTTGTTGCTTAGTTCTATCTTTGGAGACTTGGTCTGTTCTTTCATTTGGGCCATATTTTTTTGTCTAGGTGCACTTGTTATGTTTTAAGGGTTGGAGCCCTGTAATCACCAGGGTGGAGCAACCCACTCCTCAGTGTAGTGGCACTATATGTGGGGAGGGGTCAGAGAGAAAATAATGCCAGGGCTCGTCTCTTGGCTGGTTTTCAGTCACTTCCCCCATTATCCACAAGCAAATTGGGCCCTTCTGATGCTGATTCCTAGGGGGGTGGGTTTGTGTGCATGCTAGGACTCTCTGGGTCTCATCAACTAACTCTCCTGTGAGGCTGGGAGTTTCTCCTGCTGCTACTACCCCCATAGGTTTTTACAGCCAGAGGTTTTGAGGCTTTATTTCCCGATGCTGGAACCCTGGGTTGCACAGTCAGTCTTGATCCCCAGTTGTTCCTCCTGGTTTACCTACACACAAATGTGGGACCATCTGTTCCACCAACCGCAACCTCACCCACCCAATCCTCCAGCTGGCTTCTTGCTGTACATCCTCTCCACCCTGGCTGCCCATCTCTGGCCCTCCTACTGGTCCGAATGGATGTTTCTTCTTTAACTTCTTGGTTGTCAGATTTCCATACAGTTCAACTTTCTGGTAGTTCTGGTTATTTTTTGTTTTTTAAATTTATTGTTGTCCTTTTTTTAGTTGTGGAAGGAGGCACAGTGTACCTACCTATGCCTCCATCTTGGCTGGAAGTCTCTGTCTGCTTTCTTTGACCTCACACGGTTGCTCACCAGTTGGCAAGGCTTCAATTCCTCCTCCCTTGTCTTTGGTCCTCTTTCCCACCCCCCAACCTTGCTCTCACATAATTGCTCAGCACGTGAAAATGACTTATGAGTTATGCTACATCTGGAGGCCCCTGCATTTAATACAGGCCTCCCCAGAGGATCCGGGAGGCAGGAGAGTATGTAGTTGAGGAATGCAGACTCTAGAGTCACATAGAATTAGGTCTATAATGTTTCAAGAAATATTTTAAAATTTCTTTGAATACTTTTCACCTGTAAGTAACCTTTGGAAAACATTATGCACTTCACATAGATTTTGGTGTGAAGATAAAACAAGTGTAAAGTACAACTTGTACAGTTTAGCAGCTCATTAAATTAAAGTTTATGCTTTGTTTTTACTTGTTCTATAATTTGCTTTTTTGCAGAGGTGATAATTAAAATATTTAACAGCTCTTTAGCAGGGCACCTTCCAATAAGAATGGCTCATGTCCCTGGAGCTGGAGTTGGATCCAGAGTCCCTTTTTGCTATGTCATCATAAACCCTATGCCTGGATCTTGGGGAGGTCAGGGGCTCTCCAGGAAGGGGCCAAGTTAGTGGTGAGGGACCCTTCAGGGACTTGGGGCAGTGGCTATTTAAATATTATGCAACTGGCAAGGTTGTTCTGGCTTATACAGTCTGAACATCGGTCTCCCTTTGGTGATCTTATGACCACTGTCTCAGAAGGTCCACACAGGGTATTAGGGACTTGGTCCATCCTTCACTGCACTCAGCCTCCTGATATGAACCCCTTCTCCAGGAACATGCTCTCATGGGCTAAAACATTTTTTAAATAGTGGGGCCACATTCATATCTTCATCTGATCCTACACTCCTTGGCTTTTCCTGTCCAGTGGATTCTGGGTTCCATAGGACTCCTCTCCAATCTCTCCACCAGCACTAGGCTAAGCCAGGGGGCCACTGTGAAGGCAGTGGAGCCCAGAAGCAGCAGCAACATTAGAGAAACATAGCAGAGAAGTAAATCTCAATATCAAGAACAGGAAAGGTGAAGAAGAAAGTGGGAGATGTGTGTGTGTGTGTGTGTGTGTTGGGGATGGAAGAACAGTTTCACGGGAGTGGCAGCTCAGTTTGGCCAACTCTGTGTCCCCAGGTCCCAGCACAGCATGTAACATATGGCTGTTTTTGTGTTGCCTGGATGAGGAATTAATTCTCCCATGTAAGTCGTATTGCTATCTTACACTGGAAATGAGTAGTAGTCAGGCTATTGTCTTTCCTAAAACACAACATGCTGCAAGTTAATTACAAACTGAAGGAATGCCACCTGCACAGATGGTTGCCCCACACCTTACCTTGGCGGCTTTGGCGTTCCTAATGGTAATGAGTTGCTGGGCAATCACTGACAAAACTTCTATGTCAATTCGATTAAATTCATCAAAGCAGCACCAGGCCCCTGACTGTGCCAGACCGCTAAAGAAGCGCCCCATCATCTGAAATCAAAATAATGCTGTTCAACTTGGTATGACATAGTGGAACTCCTTCAAAAGTTAAATTATGAACTGAAATATTAAAGAGAATACAGGCAGTATGTGTGCATAAGCAATCGTTTTTAGTGAATACTGGGCTGTGTCAGAAGTTAACATCTTTCTATTAGAGGAAACATCTTTTTGTTTCTCTCTAAATAATTTGAAGCTGACTTTTTATTTTTAAATACCATGATAATCTTACCAATTTCCCTGCTTTTTCATAACCTTCCTTGACCTATGTAAATACTTGACAGGTTCTCAAAGAAACATATGGAATAGACACATTTAAAGACTTAAAAACACCTTGAAGAATTTTACTAAGGAGAGCTTTCCTGGTCTTTTTTTTATGTACAACTATTATTACTTTATTTTGTTTTAACACTGAGAGAATTTTGACACTCCATTTTAAAATGATAGCATCCATTGGTACACAGTACTTAAGTTCTAAATGTATTATTACATATTTTAAAGTGTTTTCTATTTTTTAAAAATTTTGATTATTGTTTAAGTACAGCTTTCTGCCTTTTACCTGCCCCAGCTGACCCCTGCCTGAGCTCTCCCCGCCTCCCTCCCATTTCCACCCCCTTTGTTTTTGTCCCTGTGTCCTTTATACTTGTTCCTGCAAACCCTTCCCTTTTCCACTGAAATTCCCTCCCCTCTCCCCTCTGGTCACTGTCAACCTGTTCTCCATTTCAGTGTCTTTGGTTATATTTTGCTTGTTTGTTTGTTTTATTGATTAGGAGTTCCTGTTAAAGGTGAGATCATATGGTATTTGTCTTTCACTGCCTGGCTTATTTTGCTTAGCATAATGCTTTCCAGCTCCATCCATGCTGTTGCAAAGGGTAGGAGCTCCTTCTTTCTTTCTGCTGCATAGAATTTTATTGTGTAAATGTACCATAGTTTTTTTGATCCATTCATTTACTGATGGGCACCTAGGTTGCTTCCAGCACTTGGGTATTGTAAACTGTGCTGCTGTGAACATTGGGGTGCATAGGTTCTTTTGGATTGGTGTTTGAAAAGAACCTATGCATCTGAATATTCCTGGTTTTGACAAGCTACTGCAGAGGCTGGACCACACAGGAACCACTGAGCAAAGCCGAGTTGTGCAGGTGATGGGGGTGGTTCTAACCACAGCAAAATCCTATGGTAGAGGAGCATGAATGTGCACACGAGTCCATCTAAATTATAATTTCCTTTGGAAACTTGAGTTTTGGGTTCAGCATTGGTACAAAAATAGCCAACCAAATAGTTTCTTTGCCTTTTTTTTCTGCCTTTTCTCTATAAGAGTCATTCCTTCAGCTCCTGTCAGTGGAGCACTGCCAACCACTCCAGTCTGGGGCTGCCTAACTTAAATTTATTTTTGCTCAAGTAAAATCTTAAAATTTGTAATATGCTTTAGTTTATCTTTCTGAGTTATGTTCTGAAAATTTATTCATTAGCCTGACTTTGGGAATTCAAAATATACTGCTAAAATTTATTCTTCAAGGACAGTTTGCATTCACTATTATTTTGTATTAATTTCAGATGAACAGCCAAGTGGCTAGAAAGTCATATGCTTTACAAAGTGGTCCCCCTGCTGCTTCAAGCACCACTTAGCCCTGTACCTATTTATTTGATATTATTGACTATATTCCCTATGCTGTAACATACATCTCTGTGCTTATTCTGCAACTACTAATTTGTACTGCTTAATCCCTTCACCTTTTTTACCCAGGCCCTGTAATTCCCCTCCCCTCTGACAGCTGTCTGTCTGTTCTCTGTATCTGAGTCTGTTTCTATTTTGTTTGTGTGTTTATTAGATTCTACATGTAAGTGAAATCACATGGTATTTGTCTTTTAATACAGCCCATGGGTCTAGGGGTGGTTGCCTGAACCCAGCTTGCCAATTAGAATCCCAGTTCTGAAATTTGAAATGTAAACCTGCTATTTTCTTGAGAAGGTTACAGAGAGACGATCCTCAGGCTCCTATAGCCAAGGTTGTCCTTGATGTTGCCCTAGTCCCTGCCCTGCTCCACTCTTTCTTGGGTTCTGTGAGATATACCTACCATTCTAATATGTTTTTAATAAGTTTATGTTGAGGATTGTTGTTTACAAGATAAAATAAGAGTATTATATGAAAAACAATCTAAACAAATAAAATTACTTTAAACAAACAAAATAAAATATAAGAATATTTAAGAGAAGTGGAGAACAGATGTAGTAGGTCCAGAGCAGAGAACAGAGATGTAATGATAAATAAAGAATAAAATTAAGTTGTACTCAGCTGGAGAAAGTGATACATTCTCTGATTACAAAGTAGAGCAAATGTCAAACAAAATGAAAGAATAAAACTGTCTCATCTAGATCCAGCCTGGTAAAATTTCAGAACTACAAGGATCAAGGAAAAGCTTGTTAAGCTTCCAGAGAGAAAGGAAGCAAAATATTACTCATCCCCTCAAACATATTAAACTACTATTATTCTTGTCAGTAGCAAAATGGATGTTAGAAAACAATGAAGTAAAGCTTTCAAAATCAGGAGGAAAGATTATTTTAAACCTATGATTCCACCTTGTACTGAATTATCAATGAAGCAGATGACTAAATAAAGACAGTCCAGAATATCCATAAACTTAAATGGAAAAAAATGCTCAAGTAAGTATTCCAGCAAAATAAAAAGGAAATATAAGAAACAAAACCAAGACTCAAAGAACAACAGCAGCTGAGCATGTCCTACAACAGTGAGTGTGCATGATGACCAGCTGGAGGGCTTGTTAAAAAAACCTCAGATTGCTAGGCTTCAGAGCCAGTTTCTCAGTCAGGAAGTCTGGGCTGGGGCCTGATAATGTGCATTTCTAACAAGTTGCCAGGTGATGCTAATGCTGTTGGTCCAGAGTTCGCACTTTGAGATCCACAGCTTCTCATGAACTTGGCTTCTCAAAGTGGACCAGTACCAAATTGCATCATCTGTGGAGATGTTAGAAATGCAAAATTTCAGTCCCCCCCTACTACACATTCTACAGAATAAGAATATGCATTTTAATAAGATCCCCTGGTGACTCTCAAGCACACTGAAGTTTGAAAAACACTGTTCTAGAAGAAGTAAAGAAAGTTGAAAAGAAAATAAAAAACAACACATTAACTCTGATGCTTGGAATGTTTTCCTTTGAATGGTGAAGGGGTCATGATGTGTGTGCCGATCCTTCTGTATGGGCACAACTATTCCATTAAATTCTTATAAACAATCCTTGCTATTATAAGTCCTGAATAATGGATTCACATTTTTATATTCAACCCCCTAGGCAAAGCAAAGAGAGAATAATTATAGAATAATACAATTTCATAAACCTTGATGTGGTAGAACGATATTATATAGCTAACGAAAACCAGGAAGTGAAGTTGGAACAGAAAGAGGGAAGGTCATATCTAATAAAATCTTGATTTAATCAGTTGGCAGATAATGTTCAAAGTTGATATATGTAAATATAGTAATAAATGCATGTATTTTACAGATAATCACAATCACCAGAAGAACTAAAAACAATCACAATCAGAAAATTTGTCTCTGGAGAGTGGTACTGCATGATGTGAAAATGGAGGAAAATTTTTACTTTTAATTTTGGATCTTTCTGTACAGTTTGAATTTTTTAAATTTTATTTTTTAGTTACAGTTTATACTCAATATTATTTTATATTAGTTTCAGTGTATAACATAGTGGTTAGACAATCATATACTTTACAAAGTGATCCCCTGATATTTCAAGTATCTAACTGGCTCCATGCATAGTAATTACAAAATTATTGACTATATTCCTTAAGCTGTACTTTATATCGCTGTGACTATTTTGTAACTACCATTTTGTAGCCCTTAATCCCTTCACCCTTTTCCCTAGTCCCCCAAACCCTTCTCATCTGATTATAATCAGTCTGTTCTCTGTATCTATGAGTCTGTTTCTATTGTGTTTGTTCATTTATTTTGTTCTTTATAAGTATATATAATAAAATCATATGGTGTTTGTTTTTCTCTAAATCCATCCATGTTGTCACAAACGGTGAGATTTCATTCCTTTCTGTGGCTGAATAATATTCCATTGTATATATGTACCACTTCTTCTTTATCACCTATTCATGGGCACCTGGGTTGCTTCTTTATCTTGGCTATGGGAGGCAGCCTTTCTAGTAATGAGAAGGTGGGGTGTTCCCTGGTTTCCATGGGAAGATGTTACAAGCTTGTTTGAACAGTTCTGCAGGTTGGCAAGGAACTGACACCTGCCAGTGATAAGCAGGAACTGTGTCTCATCCCTTTGATAAGAAGAGTTATTTGACTAGGGGACATTATCAGTAGGTATAGTGTTGGGAGGGGAACTTGCAGTTAGCCATTTGAGACCCTCCCAACTTTACCAGATTTTAAAGCAACAAATAATATTAAGCCTTAATTTTAGGCCCTAACCACATATGGATATACCATATTTTGTTTAGACCTTCATTGGCTGATAAACATTTGGGGTGTTTCTACTTTTTAACTGTTATAAATAATATTGCTATGAACATTTGTGCTTTGTGTGGACATATATTTTCATTTCTCTTGACAATGACTATACCAGGGAGTGGAATTCCTAGGTACTATAGTGACTCTGTTTCACATTTAAAAAAACCACTGAACTGTTTTCCGTAGACCTGTGCCTTTTCACACTTCCAACAGCAGTGTATGAGGGTTTCAATCTCACCACCTCTTGGCCTACACTTGTTATTGTCTGTCTTTTTTATTACAGCTGTCCTAGTGGGTATGGAGTGACATCTCACTGTAGTGTTAATTTGCATTTCCCCAACGGCTGATGATGTTGATAATCCTTCCTTGTATTGATTGGCTATTTCTATGTCTTCTTTGGAGAACTATTCAACTCCTTGCCCACTTTGAAATGAGGTTATCTGTCTTTTTATAAAGGAGTTGCAATAGTTCTTTATATATTCTAGATTCAAGTACCTTATTAGATGTATGATTTGCAATTTTTTTCTCCCACTTGTGGGTTTTTTACTTTCCCATTCTGATTCTGTACTTTGAAAAGCAAAGTTTTAAATTTTGATAATGTCACGTCTATCCAGTTTTTCTCTTAGTTGTGTTTTTGGTGTCATAACTCTAAGAAGCCATTGCATAATCCAATGGCACCAAGATTCACACCTATGTTGTATTTTAAGAGTTTTATTGTTTTACCTGCTACATAGTCTTTGATCCACTTTGAGTTCGTTTTTGTATGTAGGGTAAGAACAGGGTTCAACTTCATTTTTTTTTTTTGCACATGGCTATCCAGTTGCCCCAGCACTATTTGTTGAAAACACTATTGAGCATTGAATTATGTTTTCACTCTTGTCAAAAATCAATTTACTGTAAAAGGTTTATTTATGAACTCTTAATTTTATTCTGTTGATCTATTTGTGTATTCTTATGCCAGCCAGTAACCACACTGTCCTGATTTCTGTGGCCTTGTAGTGAGTTTTGAAATTGGGAAGTGTAAGTTCCCCAACTTCATTTCTTTTTCCTTCTAAGATTATTTTAGTTATTTTGGGTCACTTGGATTTCCATATATATTTTATGATAAGCTTGTCAATTTCTGCCAAAAGGCAGCTGGGATTTTGGTAGAGATTGCATTGAATCTATAGATCTAGTTAGGGAAAATTGTCATATTAGTAATAAGTTTTCTGATCCATTAAGATGGGATATATTTCCATTTATTTAGGTTATCTTTAATTTCTTTGAACTTTTAGAAAAATGAGAATATTAGCTCTGTGTGTTAGTGACCAAAAAGCCTCAATAGTCAAATATTGGGCTGGCCAAAAAGTCTATTACTTTTTTCTATAAAATAAAAGACATATTTTTCATTTTCACCAATAATTTTATTGATTGGATATTTTGAGTATGTCAGCTATCTCCTACTATTTCCTTCTAGTGGATAGAGGCCAGGGGTGCTATTAAACATCTTCCGATGCATAAGACAGCCCCACAGCAAAGAATTACTTGGCCAAAATGTCAGCAGTACCAAGAAACTTTGCAACCATGTCACTTTTGACATGTTTGATCAGTCACAGCACCTTCTCCACACACTGCACAAATCTTTTTTTTTTTGCATTTTAGTTGCTTTTTTACATTTCTTGAAATAATAAAGCATACTATACTGAAAAGGTTGTGTATTGCTTTCCATTTTCAATACTGAAATGGCCACACAAAATTCACCAATTTTGATAAGCTCTTTTTTAATGCATGTTGATATGACAGCTGTCACAATACAATCTAATAAAATTGTTTTGAATAAAGTTAAAGACAACTAAGAACTACTAGAGCCATCATAGGGAAAAAACGTAATGAACTTTTTGGCCAACCCAATACATTTAAGGTTTGCTGAATTAAATAAAGATAAACAGCTTTCCTAACTGTGGGATTTATCAAGTGTATAAAATGCTACTCTATAATATGAAAACCTAGAAGGGAAATGAGGCATAGCACAGACTTTTCTGTTGTTCTGCATATGCTGTAGTAGCATTCCAAGAAACATACTTTGGGGAGGTGCTGCTTTACAAACTGACATTTTACGGATGCCTTCCCCATAGCTGAGGGGCTCTACATGGTTGTAATTTTCCAAGTATAAATTTGAACTTCTTTTGTTAAATCTAATTTGAAATATTTCATTCTTTTTGATGCTATGGTAAGTGGAATTGTTTTCTGAATTTTCTTTTTGGATTGTTTGTTGCTATTATATAGAAATACAATTGATTTCCACATACTGATCTTGTATCCTGCAGTCTTGCTGAAATTTACTAGTAGTTTTAATTGTGTGTATGTGTGAGTATTCCAGGATTCTTTAAATGCAAGATCATGCTGTTTATAACCAGAGATAGTTTTATTTCTTCCTTTCCCATCTAGATGCCTTTTATTTCATTTTCTGGAGTAATTGCCCTGGCTAGGACCACGAGCATGATGTTGAATAAAAGAGCAGAGCAGCCATCCTTATCTTATTTCTGATCTTAGGTGGAAATCATTCAGTCTTTCACCAGTAATTAGATGCTCTTTATCAGATTAAGAAGTTCTCTTCTGTCTCTAGTGTAC
Organism: Phyllostomus discolor; assembly: GCF_004126475.2. Taxonomy (NCBI): domain Eukaryota; kingdom Metazoa; phylum Chordata; class Mammalia; order Chiroptera; family Phyllostomidae; genus Phyllostomus; species Phyllostomus discolor. Next base: position 60,704,111 of record NC_040908.2, on the reverse strand, counting down.
TGAATGTTTTTATCAAGAAGATTTTTATTTGTTTGGTTTTTAAAGTCATAGCTCGCAATGGTATTGGCCATCAGGGTTGGGCAGTGGCCACAGCTGGCTCAGTGATGTGCGAGGACTGCCCGGCCTGGATCATTGTTTCACATCGGCGACACCAAGGGTCAGTGTCACCACCAGAAGACAAAAAATAAAAAAAGATAAAAATAGAAGGAAGGAAGGAAGGCACTTTTCTCCATCAGAAGATTATATGCATCACCCCTGATGACGACCTTGAAGCTGTTACTTGCTGAAGTGAGCATAGGACTCCAGGAAGGTAAAAAAGACAATTTTTGAACAAGGTGAGCTCTAAGGGCTTGGAATCACTTTTAATATATAAAAAAGGGACTTACTTTGTTTTCCATGTTGATCATGACATTTAAGTTCCCCTAATTTTAAGACTCACTGTTTGAGTAAATTTTAAATTTTCATCACAAAAAGAAAAATTCTGTAACTATGTGTGGTGATGAATACCAACTAGAATTACTTTAGTAATCATTCTTCAATATATCAAATTATTATGTTACATATTTGAGACTATCACTATGTTGTACACCAATTATATCTCAATAAAAAATAAAATAAAGAACAAAAAATTACCAAAAAAAGAGACTCAATGTTAACATATCAGAGGCATCATTGGAAACTCCTTTTATTTCCTTCATGTGTTCTTCCTGAAAGTCCGCCAAGAAGCCAAGTCTAACCATCAGTAATCTCTGCATGGATTCGGGTGGCCGATCTGTAGTTTTCTCTTGTGTCTGCTTCTGAAGAAAGTTCCTGCCACCACCTTCCCAATGGTGTGGATAAGGTGGGTGTGGCAGAATGGGAAGTCTTCTCTTGCCTAGAATATTGACAAAGATGGCCTTTGTCTTTTTCTGAAGATCCTTTAGACCCTTCAAGAGATGTGACTTTCCAAATTAGGAATTAACATGCGAATACAGCAGTTTTCAAAATATCATGTGGAGACCCCTGCAAATCCTAGAGTTTCTTTCAGGGGGTCTGTAAGGTATAAGCATTTTCATAATATTAAAATGTTATTTGCCCTTTTTACTCCCATTCTCTCATGAGGCTACAGAGTATAGAAAAGTTATTAATGTGGTTTCAATGTCCACATTGCTGATAATCTTTAAGAAACGGCTGCTTAGCAAGTGTTGGTGTAATTTCAAAGAAGAATATCAACAATTATCTGAAAGTTATTAAAATATCCCTCTCTTTTTTGGTTATGTATCTGTGTGAGGCTAGATTTTCTTCAAATGCTTCAACCAAAATAACAGGTTGAATGCAGAAGCAGATGTGAGAATCTGGCTGTCTTCTGTTACGAACATCAGAGGTCTTCCAAAAATATAAACATCAGACATATAAACATCAAACATCAGAGATTTTTTAAAAATATAAAACAATATCATCTCACTAAACTTTTTGTTTGGGAACATAGTTATTTTTCACAGCCAATATGTTTATGCTGACATGTAATGCACGTATTATCATTAATTTACAAGTATTTGAATGTGTCAGGTTTAATTCTAACATGGTACATATTTCAACAGACATAACCACATATATAAACAAAAGCTTATGAGGTCTCAATAATTTTTAAGAGTGTAAAGGGGGCCTCTGATCACAAAATTTGAGAACTGCTGTATTGAAAAATCTTACTGTGATTTCTCACCTCCTATATATTTCATTTTCAATACACAACTCTTAGAATCACCCATCTCTTCCTGTATGCTTATTCCTGTTTTTAGATTTCCCTGCTTTATCTTGCACCTCATCTCTCTCTTTCCTGCTTACTGACAGGGACAGATTTTTAATGTTACCACCAACGGACAAATCCTCCTCTGGCCTTGATTTCCACTGGGACTACTCAGACTGCCTTATGTTGACTCTTCTCCTTTGCTCTATTTATCACACTTCAACCGTCCCTTGCCCACTAGTTTTCTCTCACTTGCCATCACTTCATTCTCTCCTTCAGTCATGTCATGTTGTAAATAGAGAAAGCCACATAAGCACTAAATGTGAGTGTTCAGATGCTGGTACTGTACCTTATAGTCCAAACCATCGGAGCAGTTAAAGACCACACACTGGATGGCAAGAGCTTTTGCTAGGTCTTTGGTAGTCTCGGTTTTTCCAGTGCCAGCAGGACCAGCTGGTGCGCCTCCCAGGTCGAGCTGCAAAGCACCCATGAGGCATAGGTAGCAGCGATCCTGAAGAAATCGATAAACTCATTATTGAAGGGCACTGATTCTAGCCAAAAAAATCATCAGTCCTTCCCTTTCTATAGGAGGAGGAGGGTCATTATTTTCTACAACAGGTTTTGTAGCAGTTGAAATATACTCAGAGATCCAGGCATGTAATTAATGCAAACCTCTGCTTCACAAAGATATTTCCTTGCAAGAGTTAATGTTAGATAAAACTTTTCCAGACTATTTTGATTTTTTTTTAAAAAGCACTCTTCTTTCAACATTAACTTAAGTGATCAGTAACTTACCGTGAGAGGAGTAATAACTAATCTTGGGCATGCACCCAAATATTCATAGCCGTAAGTGTACTGAGAGAGCGCCATTCTAGCCACACAGTTATCTAGGTCTATATCCCAATAGTAGCGCAGCTGTCTCTGCCAATCAAAGGATTCAACTTCCTCTACCTACATAAGTGATGACAATGATATGCATATTAGATGCACTAATTTCAGAAAGTAATATATGATTTTACTTAAATGAAACAGGTACCTTGGCTTGAACGAGTTCGGTGACAATGTCTCTTGCATGTACATCGATAGTAATTAAGGCAGTTACAATGTTTCTGTGTAATTTAGGAAGGGTGCCTCGAACTACAGCAGCCAGGGCATTTAATCTCTACAAATTAAAAGGGAAATTATCATAATTAATTTTCAAAAATCAGCTTACATATATATCTTTTTACTATTAAATTTGGAATAGACATTTGGCAAAACTATCTAATTTTAAGAATCCATAATTCTGGATTGAGCACGGGCTGTGAACCAAAGTGTTGCAGTTTCGATTCCCAGTCAGGGTACATGCCTGGGTACATGCAGGGTACAGGCCATGACCCCCAGCAACCGCACATTGACATTTCTCTCTCTCTCTCTTTCTCCCTCCCTTCCCTCTCTAAAAAAAAAATAAAAATAAATTAAATAACTTAAAAAAAATTCATCTGTTAAAAAAAAGAATCCATAATTCTGTGACCCAACAGTTTAACTTATTGAATTCTTTTTTAAAAATTTTATTTTAATTATTGTTCAAGTACATTTTTTTGTCCTTTACTCCCATCCCAGGCCACCCCCCGTCCTCCCCACCTCCCTCCCATTTCTACCCCCCCTAGTTTTTGTCCATGTGTCCTTTATATTTGTTCCTGTAAACCCTTCCCATTTTCCCCTGAAATTCCCCCTCTGGTCACTGTCAGCCTGTTCTCTATTTCAGTGTCTTTGACTATATTTTGCTTGTTTCTTTGTTTCGTTGTTTAGGTTCCTGTTAAAGGTGAGATCATATGGTATTTGTTTTTCACTGCCTGGCTTATTTCACTTAGCATAATGCTTTCCAACTCCATCCATGCTGTTGCAAAGGGTAGGAGCTCCTTCTTTCTTTCTGCTGCATAGAATTCCATTGTGTAAATGTACCATAGTTTTTTGATCCATTCATTTACTGATGGGCACCTAGGTTGCTTCCAGCACTTGGCTATTGTAAACTGTGCTGCTATGAACATTGGGGTGCATAGGTTCTTTTGGATTGGTGTTTTAGTGTTCTTAGGATATAGTCCCAGCAGTGGAATTGCTGGGTCAAAAGGCAGATCCATTTTTAGTTTTCTGAGGAAGTTCCATACTATTTTCCATAGTGGTTGTACTAGTCTGCAGTCCCACCAACAGTGCACTAGGGGTTCCCTTTTCTCCACAACCTCTCCAACACTTGTTGTTTGTTGCTTTGTTTATGATGACCATTCTGACTGGTATAAAGTGGTATCTCATTGTGGTTTTAATTTGCATCTCTCTGATAGCTAGCAATATTGAACATCTTTTCATGTGTCTCTGGATCCTCTGTAAGTCCTCCTTGGAGAATTGTTTGTTCAAGTCCCTTGCCCATTTTTTAATTGGGTTGCTTGTCTTCTTAGAGTGGAGTTGTGTAAGTTCTTTATATGTTTTGGAGATTAAACCCTTGTCTGAGGTATCATTGGCAAATATGTTTTCCCACACGGTTGGTTCTCTTTTTATTTTGATACTGTTTTCTTTAGACATGCAGAAGCTTTTTATTTTGATGAGATCCCATTTGTTTATTCTTTCATTTATGTTCCTTGCTCTAGGGGACATGTCAGTAAAAATGTTTCTGTGTGAAATATCTGAGATTTTCCTGCCTGTATTCTCCTCTAGGACTTTAATGGTGTCACAGTTTATATTTAAGTCTTTTATCCACCTTGAATTTATTTTTGTGTAAGGTGTAAGTTGGTGCTCGAGTTTCATTTTTTTGCACGTAGCTGTCCAGTTCTCCCAATACCATTTGTTGAAGAGGCTATTTTTACTCCATTTTATGTTGCTGCCTCCTTTGTAAAATATTAATTGACCATAGAGACTTGGGTTTATTTCTGGGCTCTCTGTTCTGTTCCATTGGTCCATGTGCTTGTTTTTATGCCAGTACCAGGCTGTTTTGATTACAGTGGCCTTGTAATATAGTTTAGTGTCAGGTATTGTGATCCCTCCTACTTTTCTTTCTCAAAATTGCAGCAGCTATTCAGGGTTATTTATGTAATTTATTGAATTCTTATAACACCTTTAGGAAGTACATGCTATGTTTACCCCCATTTTCCATCAGAGGAAACTGAGAGATACAGAGAGTAACTTGGTGGCAGTCACAGAGTTATGAAGTGGCAAAAATGACACCTGAGTAGACATTTGCCTCAGAAAAGCCCCATGTTCTTAACAACCATGTGGCAGTGTTGCTAGAAGATTGTTGTCCTTAAAAATTAAATGAGGTAAAGGTAGTCCACCTCATTTTGGGGGTAGCTTTTCCTTAGATAATCAGAAAATGTGAGCATTTTGAAGAGGGAATTCCAGGGGGGTATGGGTAGGGATTACAGGAACAAATTTGGAGGACACATGGACAAAAACTAGGGGTGGGGGGCAATGGGGGAAGGGGGGAGGGTTGGGTGGGTGGGCTGGGATGGGAGGAGGGGGGAGAAAACTGTACTTGAACAATGATTAAAATTAAAAAAAAGTACAAAAAAAAAGTACAAGCAAGCCAAAGATTGATTAAATAAAAGCATTTTTGATAGATTGAGCTCCCAATTCTCACCTAAATGGTTAAACCTTTTCAAAGAAGAGCAATTGACACTTTTCAGTCCTAAGGGCCTTGACCTGCTGTGCTGAGTTTTCACTCTGCCAACAATAATCAGGGACCTACCTCCACAGAGAGGTCAATGGGACTTTCTTTAGGGAGTCTTTCTCTGACCTTTTGACATGAAGCACTATTGAAGACCTTCAGCTCTATTGGGGATCCCCTTATCTTTCTATTGTAAGAGTAAATCTTTCAAAAATGCAACATTGCTTGGAAGTAGAATTGAATTTGGAGTCAAAGATTAGGCCTAACTGTACAATATCAGTTCCCAACTATAGCTTAAAAATTCTTGTAGAATGACATTTAGATTCATTCCATTGTTTATTGTTTTATTGATAGTTACCTGAGGGTTCTATAAAATAGTAGAAAAACACATCTTGAGCCTAAGAATAGAAATGGCAGAAATCCTGAGGTTTTCCTACATTAAATAAACTTCTGAGAGAGACATCCAGGACCTAGTAAATATAATCTCTCCTTAAATATTGCAAATAGTTATAATACTGACATTTTTCTCTTGAATCATTTTTTTCTGTGTTTATTAGTATTCATATAAAATATTACACAAACACCAAGATAGGGGCCCTAAGAAAATGTGAACATAATCAGTTTTAGTGAGAACCCCAAAACTTTGTAAAGTTAATTCAGAACATTAAATTTGTGAAAGTAAATTTTTTTTTAACCATGTCAATAAAAAGCACTGAGAGAATCTTGCACAGCAATATTTTCGGTGCCTTTCTGTTGAAAACTCTCACCTCAAAGTTGACTTTTTCAAAAGCTTCCAGGGCCTCCAAACGATTACCATCTACTTCCAAACACTCGGTCAAATCGCGGCACCAAATAACTTGAGAAATGGTCAGGATCACCTGCATGGAAACATCTCCCTTGAGTATGTGATGCCTCTCACCAAAAAGGGAGCCAGAGATGGAAGTGTACAGAGTGTCACTTACTTGTGAAGCGTGGCCAGCTGTCACCCAGTTTGTCCTCGGTTTCCCCTGATAGTCAGCAATGGCGGCTTTGCACAGGCGACGCAAAGATGTGAACATGGCTTCCTCCACTTTGCCGAGCCATTCCTCCACATTGCCTCGGGCCTTGAGGCCTTTGCCCAAGCGAACCTAGAAGACGAGCAGAGCAACAAGAATATGGCTCACGTGTGACTTGCAGGCTGTCTGTCCTCCGTGCTTCTGTAATAGAATCCTGAGCCCCGGCAACACTGAAGCCTGACCACAAGTACTGGAACTTTCTATTGCCATCACACTCTACACCTCTCTTTACCGCCTTTGCCTATTGCTGTATTTTACTGCTTCCTTTTGGAGTCAACTCCCTTTACAAGGAGTCTGTGTGCACCATGTAAATTCTTTCACTTTCTTTTCCTACTTGCTGACATTGGATTTTTGACCCCAACCACTCCTCTGAATCTGTTAAGGTCAGAAAGGTTAGCAACTGTCTCCCAGTTGCCCACCCCAACTGACACTCTTTAGTCCTTTTCATATTTATCTCTTGAATTTCCAGTGAGCTGACTGCTTTGTCTGGGTCTCCTGCATCTGTCCTTCTTATTCTTCCCTCTCTTTAAACTCACGTTCTTCCTGGATGCCAGCCATGGTCCTCCCTTCTCTTTTCTTTTGCACTAATGATGAACAACTTCTTTAGCAAGAATATCAATTCAGGGCAAGTGAAATGTTGATGGGCTCCTTCACTCCTGCAGAGTCACCACTGTGCTCTAACTGGACAGAAGCCCCTTGACATTTCGTGCACAGCTCACCTGTGGAATGCTCTCCCTTCTGAGGTTCCTCTCCATCTCCCTTGGCTGCATCTGTGAGTATGTGCCATGTGTGTGAAGTCACCTGGTTGCCCACTGTCTGCTCACACTTCCACTTGCTTGGTGTTTACCATATGCCAGGCACTGTGCAATGTGCCCTGGAGACGCCAATGCCAATAATGACAACTAATACTTTCAAAGTACGCACTGAGTACTGCTCTAGTAATTACATATAATAACACTTAAAAAAATCTTCAGCATCTCATTAATTAGACACTGTTACTAACTATCTTTTTACAGACGAGGTTAAAGGTTGGGACTTGAATCTAGTGGCATGGGAGTAGAACTGGCACTCTTAACCTGTCTGCTCTCGTGCCTCTTGTGAAGCTGAGTAAGGCACGGCTCTGTGTTCTCCACTCTGTCTCCCAGAGCAGAGCACGTGCCTCTGGAATTGCATTTACTGTGGCACTTTCCAATGTCTTTTTTTTTTTTTTCACTGTGTCTAAACTAGAAATCTCCCAAGGCAGGAGTTTCCTCTTGGCTGTCCCTGGAACTGCTGAGCCAGCGGACTGCCAGTTGCAGGAACATTCAATGGATGCTTAGAGCGACAGTGAATAAACCTCCACACTCCACCCTGGAGGTTAACAATGTTTACCCAGAAAGAATTTAAAACAAAAAGCACCTCACCCTTTCTCCCTCTGGTGACAGCATCGCCAAAATGTCATTAGTATAAACTTTTTCTGGCTCTCCATCCACACCAGGAATTCTTCCTTCAGCAGGAGGCATAAGAGCAAATTCAAGCCTTGAAATGGAGTCAAAGCACTTCCTTAAGTGTGGCTGCACAGCTTGGGGGTTTCGTGTCTGGGCCAAAATCTCCAGAAGTTCATCATTTGACAAGAAGTAAAACCTGGATTAAAGAAAATACTTAAAATATAACTTGGAATTGAAGCAAAGCCTTATCTAGACATACAAGATAACCCCCTTAGCCACATCTCTTCCCCATCCACTGATTTCCTGGACCTCCAAGCCAACTGGTCTTGGGTTTCTAGGGACACCACATGTCCCTAAAGATAATTGCTGTGAATATTAGTATAGATGCATCTCAAACATCTAGAATTAGTGTCTGGTAAATAAAAGATATTTTTCATAAAAATTATTTAAAAGGCTGGTTCTTGCTATAACACTGATTTGTTCACATGCCTGTGTTACTTAGCTTTGAGCTTCTACAGTGAAGATATACTATTTGCTTTCCTAGAATCTAGCCTAGTACCTCACACATAATTTGTTGGATAGATGGATGGGTAGTTACAGGAACTTGGTTTAGCTCTGTGAATACATGCGTGCGGGGCATGCTGGTGTGATACTGCATGGGATTGTCTTAGACCCTGCCCCACAGGGCCATTTGGAGGCAGGAAAAGACCTTAGGACAAAAAATAGGGAAGGTGCATACCTGGATGCCCAGGGATAAAGGTGAGGGAGGAGGGCCTGGACAGAGAAGTCACTTCATTTCCATGGAGGAAGCTGTCACCCATGAGAAATCCCTCAGGGTTGGAGGGAATCCCGTGAATCCCAGACTGGCCCCATGTGGGAAAGAGGGGGTCAGATTGGTACCAGCCACCTCAGGCTTCTCCTGTCACCTCCTCCCTTCCCTGATCCAAACTGGAGCCCTTGGCAAGCGAACAGGAAGTAGGGAGAGTTGATCATCGTACATCCTCATCATCACTAACACCTTCAGCCCTGCAACAAGGTTGAGGCAGGGAAGGGGGAAGTTTTAACTCTGAATGGAGTTTAGAGAGAATGACAGGAAAATTCATGAGGCTTGATCAAGATTTTATGTAAAGGGGCAGGAAGAAACTAGCTCCCAGGAGGAAATGCAGAGGCAGTTATTCATTACAAATGAAGATGTTTTGGTTGCATTTATTAGTCCTGCTTCTTTAACAACACATACGCTCACAGCTAATTTGTCCCCAAACCTTGTTTTCAGCTAAAGGAACAGATAACTGTGAAGATTAGCCTTTGAGCCCTGTGAGAGCAGGGACAGTGTTGTGTTCATCTTGCGTCTCCAAGACCTACCTTGACCCACGGCTCACAGAAAGTTTCCATGAGGTTGTTAGAGCGAAATCGATGCCTCACAGAGCCTCCTGACATAATGAACATTGTGGACCCAGTTGATGTCATTTCGAACAAAAGGAGAAAAAAGGAACTGATACTTTTTGGTGTTCAGTATTTTCATAGGTAAAGTTTTACCTGGGTTTCTTTACATATCAAAAGCAGTTTCTTTAAATATCAAAAATGTCTTTGGCCTTGGGAGATCCAGGTTGGGAACCACTGATTTAAGAATGCAATACACAAGAGGCAAGTTCCAAACCTCAAACTCTTCCATCTTTTTCCATTTTGCTAGATTTGTGTAAGTTTTTGGTAAGCTTTGGTAAGATTCTTTAAAGTCCAACTACTTATGTTAAAACTCAACCAGATCCTCCGGATCCTGCATTTCCTGTGCACACACAGAGTCCGTCTGTCCTGGTTACTCTGCTGTGACCCCTCTCAAGTTGGTAACCCAGATAAGCACTTAACCCCAGCTGCCTCAGTGGTTGTTATGAGACAGAACTTAACTCCCATTCCTTAGCAGCTAACAGGAGAAATCTGTACAAGATGAACATATCGTTAATGTTCTCTGTTATGGTGCTGAGTGCCTCAGCGACTGCAGCTGGGAGCTTTGCTACCATCAGGTAGTCTTACACAACTGTATCATAGACGGTCATCACCAAGGCTGTCCAACTGTTGACCGTGAGCATCGTGAGGGCAGGGGCCCAGGCTTTTCTTCTTTGTACATTCAGTGCTGAGCAAAACATTTGTATGTTTTTATTTATTTAATCCTCACCTGAGGATATGTTTATTAATTTTAGAGAGAGAAGGGAGGGTGGGAGGGGGAGAGAGAGAGAGAGAGAATGAGAGAGAGAATGTCAATGTGAGAGAGATACGTCAATCAGTGGCTTCCTCTCTGTGCCCTGACCACGGATCAAACCTGCAACCTAGTCATGTGCCCTGACTGGGAATCCAACCCACAACCTTTTGGTGTATGGGATGATGCTCCAACCAATTGAGCTACCCTGCCAGGGCCATTTGATATGTTTTTAGAATGCATAGGTGAGTAAAAAATTTCATTTGGAATTTGTGAAAAAATCTCTTAGGCAACTTCTATAGTGACATTCTTAGACCATCAATCAACTTAAAGAAACCTGCTCAGGCAACACGGGTCTCCAACTGTCCACATACATATCTGTGGACACACATGTGTACATATATGACACACTGATCAGTGGGGCAAAGTTGTGATCAAGAATTCTTCCAGCACCTTGAGTACTTACCCACTTAAACCTTTACCTCACCTTGATATTGTACCTCACCTTGACATTTACGCTCCCTCATCAAGATACTAGCTGGATTGCCATTTTCAAATGTCTGTCTTGTTTTTCTCTTTGATTCCCTGATATTTTGAGGTTATGGTTTGTTTTTAAGCATACCCTTTTAAATTAATGGATAGTTTTAACTACTCAAAAATAACATAGGTTGCTTTGTAAACTTACCTTGGGAAGATAACTCTTTTTGATTCTAAATATGACTCTAGACACTTCTGAATTTGGTCCAGTAATGCATTATTGTTTTGAAAAGTCTCCAGAAGTCCTGTTCATTGAAAAAAAGGGACTGATAAAATTGCATTAAAATAAATAGAGAATAGAATTTTAAGTGGAAATAAAATACTACATTAATATTTTTAAAGCTTTTGTTTTATTTAGTAAAAATAACCTAATAAATTAAAATTTGTGAGATTGGCTAAGAATGTTAAGTATTAGTGTAATTAATATTAATTTTAATATTTACCACAGTTGAGCAAGAATTTAACTTGAAACATTTTTAGCTAGCATCCTCCCTTTTGGTGGGCTGAGGGTACACAAACCAAAGCCAAACAGTTGTCTTTTTGACCCTCTGGACAAAGCCATTCTCTGAACTTTCTTATTCATGTTTCCTGTTTTTTCTGCCATCTTCAGATGCTGAAATTGTGGCAATAGGATTCTACTTCTTTATCACTAAACTCTATCACCTTGAGGAGCAACATTCATGCCTTACATAACTTTGAAGTTTTGGGTGCCTATCACCGTGCTTGGTTTACCCGCCCATCCAAGAATCAAACCCTGCCTTTTCCATGGTCCCAAAGGATGGGATCAATGACCTAGTCCAATCCTTAGCCCCCATGCAAGCATACCTGTCTGGCTTTACTTCATAACCCCTTCTTCGTGTGCACTCGACTTCAGCCCACACTGGCTTCCTCTCCAACAATTGTGCATGCCAAGTGCACTTTTACCTCAGAGTCTTTGCCTGTGTTCTTTCCTCTGCCTTTAATAGTACTCCCTCCCTCAAATCCTCCCATGTCCTCATTCCCACAGATTTGTGTTCAAAAACTACTTTATCAGAAAGGCTTTCCATCTCTCTCTCTCTCTCTCTCTCTCTCTCTCTCACACACACACACACACACACGGCTACTCTCTATCCCCTTTACCTTGCTTAATTTTTGTTCATAGCTTTATCATCACCTGAAATGATTCATATAGGTTCACACTTCTTTATTTGAAATCCCTAGGACTAGATGTATTTTGGAATCAGATTTTTTAAAATTTCAGAAGTTATATAATAAGTCTAGGAGGAACTAGGACAGCACTCTCTAACCAAACATTGATATTTTTGCAGCAAAAGATTTGAATTCACACACTAAGTGGATATGGTAGGCAGAGCAAAGTTCTCTCAGAGATGTCCACATCCCAATCCCCAGAACCTGAGAAGATGCTAGTTGATGTGGAAAAAGGAACTTGGCAGATGTAATTAAATTAAGGGTCATGGTGGGGAGATTATCACGGACAAGCCCATGGACCCAGTGTGATCACAGGGATCCTTACAAGAGGCAAGGCAGAAGGGTCGGAGGCAGAGAAGGGGCTGTGATGACAAAAGCAGTTTGGACTGATGCACTTTCTGGCTCATAGGGGACTAGAAGCCTCAAAGTTTTAAAGTTTTCAATTCTATCATACCATGTAGTTTTTTCCTTTCTGCTTTTGTTGAAGAGTCTTTGGACAAAGATTGTAGCCCAGCAGGCTACCACTACTTGGCAGAGAAGCTGTCTGGGGGTATTTACCCTGATAGGTTATGTGCTGCCCTTCACAGAACCAGCAAGCTTGCAGAGGCTTCGATGCAAACATGAAGTTCAACAGCCATGTCTGTGCCTCAGAGAGCTTAATTCCATAACCCTAGAAATGGAACTTATGGAGATGCATTTCAACATTGAGATTAGAATTACAATTGGTGGTAATATGTTTAACAGGATTTAATGAGTAAACTAGAAAAGGTATAGAAATTTTTATGGTGTTAAGTTTGTGGGAGCTTTAGCAGAATGGGTCAGTGGGAGGTTACTGTTGCATCATGTGGTCACAATTGTGAAATAGAAGCATGGCTGACACTCTGTGGCAGCAACCCCATATTATGAAGACAGCCAAAAAAGTAGGTTCTTCTTGTAAAAAGTATAAAGTAAGCTGAGAGATGATGATGATGATGATGATGATGATGATGATGATAATTGATCCATATTGCAGGAGTGTCAAATACACCACAAACGCGCCTGGTCATCAGTGCTGACTGGAAGGGAGGGTGAGTGCAGCACATACTATCAGACTCTCACAGGTGGCAATCACTTCAAATGACTGTACAGTCTTTTTGTTCGTTTTTAACATTTTGTGTTATACCTGGCTGAGTAGCTGCTCGAAGAGCATTCGGCAGCCGGTTCACCTTCCTCATGATCTCCTTCCAGGACTTATCCACCTGAAGGAACATCTTGGCCTCTGCAGGCAACTGCCTCTGAATATCTGGAGCATTAAAAATACTCTCTAGGTAGAGCCAGTTTCTCTGGCAGTTCAGCCACTCCTCCTAGGAGAAAAACATGGACATTATCGAATTTTAACCCTGAATGTTTGAAACATTCAGTTACATTAAAAGTAATTATGTGGAGATTCACTGTATCTTTTTTCCCTTTGGGGTCTTCTTACAGGTCCATTGGAATAAAATCTCCTTAAAGGGTCCAAGACTCACCTCAGCCTGATTTCAACCCATTTTCTGCTGAGTAGAGTTGTAATGAATCTGCTGTGTGGTAATCAGAATGGACCCAGGGAAAGAGAATTAATGTGCCCACAGGAGACATTTAGGGGTAGGGGGCCAACAACAAGATGCTTATTTAAAGAAATACAGGGCTGAGAAGTGGTGAGTTTAGTGACAATTTCCAAATACAGAGTCCCGCAAAGGTAGGTTTTCAGTTGTGACTACATGAAACAGTTTATTCTTGAATTATTTATTAATTTTTGTATTATTTTTCCTTATGAACTATAAACATACGTTTGCCTCACCCTGTATAAAAAGTTATCAAGAACAATTTTTTCAATATTATCAATTACATGTATATTCTTTCCTCTCTCCTTTTTTAAAAAAGAAATATGATTCATTTTCTTTAATCAAAAAAGTAAAACCTGCTTGTGACAATACATGTGGCAAATACATGAACAGGAGGAAGAAGACCATCACTCATTCCTTCTCCTCTTAGAGACAATCACTGTTGCCAAAGAAACCGTAAATGCAGTGTCAGAACCAAAGTCTAGACCTAACCCTTCTCTGTGTCTCCTGCCCAAGTGCCACGGAAAAGTTTCTCACTCCTTGCTCTGGATTTGGGGGTTACACATAAGCCTTAATGTCACAGTCGCTCCCTGCTTTATCTCAACTCTCACACCTTCTATTCTCTGAGAAGTCTCCACTACTCAGCACTGGATTCTTTTGAGGATCCCCTACAAAAACATGTCATTTTCTTTGATTTATAGACTTTGTGATCATAAGGCTCAGCCATCAGTACACAAGGCTGGACAGGGGTCAGTTTATAAAGTGTTAAAGTTGGAGAAACTCCTGAAAAAGATCTCTATGAAACAATGTTGGAATAAATTTTCTTTTCCTACTAGTGTATTTATTATTTCACAGATAAATCTTCATATTAGAATGTATAGAAACATAAATGTAATTAAATCAATCTAAAAATGTGAAGTCTAAGAAAGAGATTGGATGGGAACAGTGAGGTTGGTGTGAGTCTCTGCTTTGCTATGGGGTAATCGGAGGTAGAATCAAATAAAAAGGAGGTGTGTGCCACAAGGAAAGCTACCAAGAGGACTACAAGCAACAGTGAGTGATTTTCCAGTAAGGATGAGGGTGTTGTGGCCAAACTCTTAAGGTGGCCCCCAGGATCTGGTGTCCTCACTCTTACAAGATCCTCTCCCCTTGAGTGTTGGGTGTTTGCTTCCACCCATGTAGACTATGGCAAAGCTAATGGGATGCACATGATTATGTGTACATTAGTCCTGCTGAAGGCTTTCTCTTCCTTGCTAGATTGAGGAAGCAAGTCATCATGTTGGGGAAAGTCCACATTGGAAAAAACAAAGAAGCAACTATGGACAACATGTAGGAGTTGAGGATGGCCTCCAGATGACAGCTGGCAATAAATTAAAGGCTGTAGTCCAAGAGTTGCAAGGAAATAATTTCTGCCAACAACCTGAGTGAGCTTAAAAGTGGATCCCTCCTTAGCTGAACCTCTGATGAGAGCCCAGTCCTGGAGTACCTCTTCATGGAACGCTGGTGAGACCTTACGTAGGAGACCCAGTTAAGCCACAAATGAACTAGTGACCCACAAAGACTGGGGTGTAATAAATGTATATTGTTTTATGTCACTGAGTTTGTGGTATTATATTCCACAGCAATTACGACTAATAAAAGGTGATGGGACACTCTTGTAAAGAAGAGCTCAATATATTTGCATTTTCCTTACATTCTGAACATAGACATCATCAATTAAATATTACAGCTAAACTACACAATATTTAAATGACTGGACAACTGATTTCTAAGGTCCAGTGGCTCTCCAGTTCTCTTGAGTCCCTGAACTGAAGTTTTCCTTACTCACCAGTGTTTGATTAAATAAAGCAAGTTGTTTCTGCCAGTCATCCACTCGAGTTTTCAGTGGACCAACATAACGTGATGAGGCAATGGTTGCAACGTTGATGGTACTGTCATCAAGAAGGACCTTTAAAGAAAAAAAGAGAAAATAATGCAACATCATATGTTTGTGCTGTCAAAGTTAATTATAGATATTTAGTCCCAAGAGTCCATTTGAAATCCAGCTTCTTGAATGAATAGCTTAGCTCTTCCTGTTGGTCCCCCCCCCCCCCAATTCCCCTCTGTATCCCATTTGCTATGGCTTCTGTGGCTTACAACCCAGTGTCATGTTCTCTCAAATGTCATAAAGGATGCCTGATTGCCAAATCTCAGTTGTTTCTGTAATTATGTATGGCACAAGTTTTTGTTTTGTTCAACACCCCTGTCTCTCCCCCTACTTTAGAGTATCTGCTAACTTCTTTACACTATTTGGTCATCCAGGCCTTTATTTCTCAAAAGGACTCAAAACTAGCAAAAGACAGCACAATTAGCTGTCTCTTTTATCCAAGGAAACATCATTTCCCTTAAAGTATCTTCAGGAAAAGGGGAATTGAATTCACTCATATCAAGCTCTGAATGTTTACAGACAGCTTTTCCTCCACCTCCCATCTCTCCTTCATCTTACACTGTAGCAACCCTCACTGAACATATGCATTTTTAAAAAAGGTGTCTGGTAATCTAAAGGATTTCAATTGCTCTATTTAAATTACAAACTTCTTGAGAGCAGAGGCTCCACTGCCTAGTATCACTTGACCTTATACTGACTGACTTTCACCTTGAATCTACTCTCCCATGCACTGCCCAGACTGACATATGATCTTGCTCTGCCAACCGATACCTGATAAAGCCATTTCATCTCCACTTCTGGCCTGGATACACCCTACAGACCAGGGCTTTGCTATAGGGAACCAATCCTCATGGCAGTGGTGAATGCAGCCCAGCCCCTGATTCAGGAAGTTAGCAGGAGCAAGGTGGCACACAGGAGCTGGGTCCACAGATTGGCTTTCCCATGGGGAACCCGGCCTGCATTGTACCTGGGCTGCTTTGAGGCTTGCTTGTGCTAAAACTCCCTCACCCTAACTGAGGCAGCAAATGTTTACTGCATATCTTTAAAGTAACTTCCTAAAGTCTGTGCTAAACCTCCCAAAGATGGAGTGTAACCAGTTCAACCACTTTCCCCCTTGCATTTACAACATCCTTTTTTTTTTTGCAGTAACCAGCAACATCCTTTCCTTTGTTATCTGTAAAAGGTAATCACCTAAAATCAACCTGAGCATAGGAAATGAGAACCATCCTCAATGTAATGTGCACAGAAAAGCAATAAAAGCCTGTCCAGGCAAGGGTCAGGGCCCTCTCTCATTCAGAGAGTGGCCATGCCATCCCTTTTTCTCCACAGGACTTCTGCAGTGCGTGTGAATTTGTTTGCTGCATCCACAACACACAGACCCCACTGGTCAGAGTGTGCAACACTTTGCTTTTTAAATTGAGCTATAAGAACTAGATGCCTTTGCTAAATAAATGTGTCTTTGGATTTTAAGTCACTAAGAATATTCCAACACACAGGTTACACTTACCTTCTTTTGTTATTCATAGAGCATGGATATATATTCCTAATCTCAAAAAATAAATCAAGTGAATTTAGCTTCTTAATGTGCTATAAACCCAATACACTCATTCATGTTTCTTTGCCTCATTTTTTAAAAGGTTTTATTTATTTATTTTTAGACAGAGGGGAAGTGGAGGAGAAAGAGAGGAAGAGAAACATCAGAGCGTGGTTGCCTCTCAAGCAACCCCTACGGGGGACCTGGTCCACAACCCAGGCATGTGCCCTGACAGGGAATCGAACCCGTGACCTTCTGTTTTGAAGGCTGGCACTTAATCCAAATAAGGCAAACAGCCAGGGCTCTTTGCCTCATTTAAATGGTTTGAAATGTCCTTTATTCTCATCTGTGTCTATCAAATTCTCTTCACCCTTTAAGGTCCAGCATGACTTAGCTGATCAAGGAAGGATTCTTTGATCACTTCTGCCATTAACGATCCTTTTGCTTTTCTAAATCCCCCACCAGTTATCAATGAAAGATTATACTTATATATGTATATATGCCATTTTTACTGCTTTGCTAAATATTTCATGTGTAAGCATTTTTGTCAATTATTCATACTCATATTTTGCCTTCCCAGTTAAATTTTTCTTATTTAGTAACTCTCATATTTAATTTATTCATCATAATCTCCCATAAGAGATTCAGGACTAGGTCTGGACAGAACCTTCACCATAAATTTTAGTAATCTAGTTACCTACCTGTATGTCATCTGTGCCGCCCAAGATAAATACATCTTTGGTGTCACGGTGAGGGAGAACGACAAATTCAGTTGTTTTCCAAGAATCTTCAACCTTAGAAATAATTCAAATCTTGGAATATTAAGTTAATTTGTGTTCAGGTATTTAATAAGTTCATGTGAAATGAAATAAATAAAAAGCTTCCCAGACAAGAAAAAGCTAGAATTCATTGCCACCAAACCAGTGTTATATGAAATGTTAAAGGGTCTTCTTTAAGAAGAAAATGGAAAAGGTAAAAAATATTAGCAACAAAATGGTAATAAATACATATCTATGAACTCAGTCTAGAAAAACAAAATGAACAAGCAGAAGAAAAACAGACTTATCGATACAGAGAACATATTGATGGTTGCCAGATCAGAAGGGGTGAGGGTTGGGTGTAAAAAGTGAGGGAGTTAAGAAGCACAAACTGGTCATTACAGAATAGCCATGGGGATGTAACAGCATAGGGAATGTAGTCAACAATATTCTAATAACAGTGTTTGGTGTCAGATGGGTGCAACTTATTGGGATGGTCACTTAGTAAGTTATATAATGTCTAATCTCTGGGTAGTATACCTGAAACTAATATAATAATGTATGTCAACTGTAATTGAAAAAATTTTAAAAATTATTTAAAAAACTCCATAATAATCCCATTCTTCTCCTTTACTGCTTTTAAAATTCTAACAATTATTTTCTCAGTTAAATGACACTGATTTACTGAATTTCATTGACAAATGATTATATGTATAACATGATACTTTAATGTTATTTCTTATCACTTTATGCTTTAATTAAAAGAAAAAAATTCTTTTTATACAGGTGATTGATAGGTATGCGTACATTTTTAGGGTAAAAATGTAAGTATTCTATGTAGAAAAGTCTTCTCAATGTGTTTTGAAGCATTTCACACAGTTCTCTGATAGTTTGAAAGATAATGTATTTTGATATAAAAGATATTCTTTGGTATAAGAATGCAAATTTCAAACTTTGTTGTCATTAGGTTTATGTTGGGCTATAAGCTAAGTAGAAAGAAGATTATTTATAATGTATAATTATAATGATAATGATAACAAATATAAGAAAACAAAGAAGGACGCCTGATAATGAGAGGGTGAAGGCTGCAATGTTGAAAATCTATCCAGATAAACCAAAAGTTAGTGGTATGAAAACCTTTATATTACCTGATCTTAAGAATATGTTTTTTAGGTTTACCTTTTTAAGAATTGTTTCTAAGGCAGCTTCTCCAGAAGCCTGTCCAGAAATGTCCTGGATTTCTTCAGCAAAGTCAAAAACATGCAACTCGGAGAGCCTCTCTAAGGTCAATGGAGTTTCAAGGTCTACTAGAGTGGCATCCACTGTATGTTCAATGGCTGTCCAATGTCTAGTCTTCAAAGTTGGGTTCCTCAAGTCAACAATAACTGGAAGCTGGAAGACAAACACTCTCAGAGGCACCATGCTTTTAGTCTTCAGAGCATAGATTTTATTTCAAGAATGTAGAGATCTGTAAAGAACACCACTTATACTCTTATAACAACAAAAAACTGAACAAACTGCAATTTAATGACCTGTTTTGAATCCATAAGAAACCTAAGTTGAAAGGCAATCAACTAACTGAAAATCTGGTGACAGGCAGGTACCCACAGTTTTCTCTACAACAAGAAACAGAACCTGAGAATTTGATTATCTAGGACAGATATCTTGAGTTGCCATTTAAGTGAGTAGGAAGACAACTAAACTTAAAGTATAAATTGCTGAGGACTGAGTGTAGGGTACTTAGCATGAGAATGTAAAGTACCTGGGCACTACAAATATAGAGGTGTGCATAGAAAAGATAGAGGAGGCTCCTAAGAAGACCACCTTATGGTGCTGGCAGGGGGAGGAAAGAGCAGCCACTTTTGTAACTAACCAACCAATCTCTCCTATCTGCAAAAGACTTAATGTCTGAGTAGCTGGCAACAAAAACTCTCAACCAAGGTATCAGTGATAACTCATTGTAGGTGTTTGTATATATCTGGAGAAACAGAAGATTGAAAAAAGCAAACCCACTGGAAAGGGACAGAGAGAAATATATTTTAGGCTCATCACTACATTTGGAGGAGGGGAAGGAATCCTGCCTGTGAAGGTAACAGTTCTGAGAACAAGGGATGGAATGCCTTGTTAATACAGAGACTTAATCAGAATATCAGGGAATGCCCCTCTGCATTTCTACTACCAACCTAACAACTACTGAGTGAAAAAAACACTGGTATACAGAGTGGAAAGTTGCAAGAGACAGATTCTCTCTGGGCACAACACAAAGGGGGGACACAAGGTCAGGGGAAACAAATTGAAACAATGATCTTTGGCAAATCAGCCCAAACCCTAAACACAAGGTGTTTAGAACAATTTAAAGGCTATGGTATACTGAGGGTAGCTATAGGAACATCAAACCTCAAATCTACCCCAGTTTATAACTAGATATAACATAACATGCCACACAAAAAGTCAAGTGGAAAGAAAGGCATTATTTACTATATTACATAAAATATAAAATGTTGGGTTTATAACCAAAATTTAAGAAGTATATTAAAGGGCAAGACAAATATCCAAGAGACCAAGAATAATCAGAACCAGACTCATATATGACACATGTGTTAGAATTAACAGACAAACTTGAAGTGATTGTGATTAATATGTTAATGGTTTTAATAGAAAAGATAGAATGCAAGATCAGATGGGACATGTTAATAGGAAGATGGAAACTATAATAAAAATTAAACAGATGATAGAAATAAAAGATAGCAATAAAGATAAAGAATGCCGCCCTAGCTGGCGTAGCTCAGTAGATTGAGCGTGGGCTGCAAACCAAAGCATTGCAGGTTCGATTCCCAGTCAGGGCACATGCCTGGGCTGCAGGACACAGCCCCCAGCAACTGCACATTGATGTTTCTCTCTCTCTATGTTTCTCCCTCCCTTTGCTCTCTAAAAATAAATAAATAAAATCTAAAAAGATAAAGAATGCCTTTGATGAACTTGACACAGCCAAAGAATCAGTTAACTTGAAGGTAAATGAGTAGAAACTTCCCAAACTGACATACAAAGAGAAAAAATTAGTGTACCCTCCCCTCACTACAAAATCATAACAGAATATGCAAAAGCAATGACAGAATATTAGATGGCCTGAAACACATGTAATAGAAACCCAGAAGGATAAGAGAGAGAGAAAACAGAGCACAAGAGATATTTGAAGAGATAATGATTGCATTTTTTTTCCAAAATTAAAGACAAACCAAACCAGAGATCCAAGAAATTCAGAGAACACCAATCAGTATAAATACAAATCACAAATAACAACAATGACAAAAAAAAAAACAACCAAACCCCACCAACATACATCTAGGCACATCACATTACAAACTTGTAAAAACCAAGACAGATAAAATCCTGAAGGCAGCCATCCCTCAACAAAAAAACATTTATCTACAGAAGAACAAGAAAAAGAACTGCAGCTGACTTCTTGTCAGAAACCATACAAGCAAGAAAATAATGAAAGGCTACTTTTAAATTTCTGAAAACAAACAAAACCTGTCAACTTAGAATTATATATCCAGTGAAAATACCACTCAAAATAAAAAAATAACTTTTTCTAAACAAAAACTTAGGGAATTCATTGTTAGCATGCCATATAAAAATATCAATGGAAGTTCTTCAGGCAGAGTGAATATGCTCTGAGTCAGAATCCATACAAAGAAATAAAGAGCATTGGAAATGTAATAAAGGTAAAATAAATTTTATTTTACTTCCATTTGTATTGTCTTAAAAGATTACATAAAGCAAAAATAATTACAATTTGGTGTGTTTATAATATAAGTAAAGATAAGATACATTATGTTAGCACAAACATTAGATAAACCATGATAATCTACATAATGGGATACTACTCATCGATGAAAATTTATGTATAAAGAAATCTTTAAAAAATATTCTAATTCACAGAGTTGTACAACTACCACCACCATCTAATTTACATTACTCCCAAAGGAAACCCACACTCATTAACCATCACTATCCTCTACTCCTTCTCCACAGTGACTGGTACCCACTAACCTACTTCCTCTCTCTATGAGCTTCTCTATCCTAACCATTTCATATCATTGACATCATACGCTATGTAGTTTTTGTGTGACTGGCTTCTTTCACCTAGCATAACATTTTCAAGTTTCATCTATGCCTTAGCATATATTAGTACTTTATTCATTTTTATTGCTGAATAATATTCCATGATATAGATATATTATATTTTGTTCGTTCATTCATTCATTTATTGGTTGATGAACATTGTTTGATGAATAGCCACTTTTGGCTATTATGAATGAAGCTCTATGAAATTCATATATGATGTTTTGTGTGAAGATATGTTTTCCATTTTCTTAGGTATATACCCTAGGAGTAGAATGACTTGGTAATATGTTAACTTTATGTTTAACATTTGAGAAACTACCAGACTATCTTCCAGAGAGGCAGTACCACCTTATAATCTCAACAGAAACACATGAAGGTTCCAATTTCTCCAGATCCTCACCTATAATATGTTTTTCTGAACATAGCCATCCTGGTGGGAGCAAAGTGGTACCTTATTGTGGCATTGATGTGTATTCCCCTGGTGACTAATGATGTTCAGCATCTTTTCATGTATCTTCTTTGGGCAGATGTCTATGAACTCCTTTGCTCATTTTAAAGAGTTTTTGTCCATTTATTTTGGAGTTATAAGAGTATGCTATGTATTTACTAGGTATGAGTGCATAGATATATCTTATATGCATTTTTCTAAGTGAATGATGCCAGACCCCAAACGTTCCATGTTGTGTTAGTCCATTTTTGTCATTCTGGAAAAGGAAACACTACAGAGACAGAAAACAGATAAGGGGTTGCCTGGGGTTGGGGTGGAAAGCAGAGCTGACTACAAAGGGACAACGTAAGGGAATTTGGGGCGGGGGGTGATGAACTATTCTGAACAGTATTGTTGTTTTGGTTATATGACTCCTCCCAATTGTAAAACCCCATAAAACTGTATACCACAAAAAATGACTTTTACTGTACGCAAGTTAAAAAAAACCCAACCAGGATTTCCAAGGAACAAAAGATGGGGTGCAGATTGTGACAAGGGAACTTGTTTACAACAGTATGTTATAAGCACCCTTACAGCAATAAGGAAGAATGAAGCTGACTTAAGTAACTTTTGAAAACCATTTTGACGAGGTCTCATAAGGCTATAGGAGAAAAAACTGCAAAACACTCATTTCAGTGGGGAACATTTGCTTCTCATTGTCCCCGAAGCTTTGCTTACTGTTTCTACCCACATCTTCTTTTAGTCCTTTATCTCTTTTTAAAAAATAAAAAACTGATTAAAAATATAAAAATCATTTCCCCTTTCCTTCCCATTTCGAGTGCTGGTGCATTTCAAGCAGTGATTGTTTTCAAAGAGCCAGCCCTGCACACCTTCTGCTGGGCTTCCCAGCCTTCCTCACATCATAACACACCTTGAAAATTGGCCTGTTTGTTTGGTGCAGAGGTGTGAATGGGCAAGGCTGCCCTAGCCCCCCAGTGTCTTGGCACACATACAACCCACTCCTGCGTTAGTTCCCCTACCACCTGGGAAACTGTTGCTCTGAATGCCTCTTCTAACCAAGGTATTCAGCTGCATGGTTCAGCCAGCTGAAGACAGGAATGCAGTCTGTGCTTGGCAAAAATTGAATTCGTCCACTCTTTCCTCTCTCTGAAAAGTCGACTCATTTAAACAGGGAACAGTTCTCAATGCTGGTATCACTAGCATCAAGCAGTAACTTACTGACAAAAGTTTGAGAAATAATTTTGATCAAACTTACCATTTCTCTCATTTTTTCCACCTTATGTTTTAGCTGGGGCACTACATTGTTGGGTGGCAAGCCCTTTTCCAACTGAGTCACAAATTTGCCATATTTAGAAACTTGAGTATTTAGGACATCTGGATCCAGGCAGTCAAATTTGGACTATGAAAATTAGGGGAAAAGAAGAAGTTAAGACATATGATAAAACACAAGCTTGAAATTTTTTACTTTACTTGGATTTTCCAGTAGTTAAATAGTTAATCCAAGTCAACTCTCTACTTTTGGAAACAGCTTTATTTATTGAGATTGCCAGTGGCTTATCAGGCATCGCTTGGTCATGCCTTTCATGACCTGGTCCCCATAGTCACATGCAGTATTCCTGTAAATTATTCCTGAGGGCCAAACCTTGTAAGGAGATATAAATAGTTAATTTTTACTCTTGCTAACTAGAAATTTATCACCTAGTATTTTCCTATTATTAGATTATTTACCCCTTTAATATAAATGATTTAAAGGTGCCCCCCAAATATGCATATATCTATAAATATATTTCTGTTATATAAACATATGTGTACACATATATTGACATGTAAGATGGTCATATTGACTGAAGGCTATAGAAAATTTGTAAAACTTTCATTTGTTTCCAGATTCAACATTTTCTTTCTGGCCCCTAATGGGTCTTTCTGTGCATTCCTATGGTGAATTCATCCCACTTTGGAAGCTGTTGTTCTAATCTCTGGTGGTTATCAGAAAACTCTTTAAGCTTCTTCTTTATTTTTCATAAAATTATAACAGCATATTTTACTGAAATTAAAAATATACCAGATTGTTAAAAATTATGATAGATACTATTAGAACTTTAAATTAATTAAAACAAAAATGATCTAAGAATTGAGGCCTTTTCATTTCTTACCTTTAACCATTCTTCCTGGAGCTGATCCCACTCCTGCAAAGAGTCCCAGAGCAATTGCTTGAGCTTCACCTCAGCACTGACTTCTTCCAAATCTTCAAACTTAGAAACTTCCACCTTTAAAGTGTCATAAACCAAATACACTATTTAATTTTCAGATATAAATTCCTTATGTTGTCCTCCTATGAGTAATTCTTGATGCAGTGACTAAGCAGGATATGGAGGGGGATAGAGAATGAATAAGGAAAAGGAGAGATGGAGACATAGGAAAAAAATCACAAAACCCATGTAAACCCATTTCCATTTGAGTGACAAAATATAACTCTTTATATTTCCTTAGAACTTAAATATTCTCCAAAGACATAAATATCACGAGTACCATGGGCATTCTTCCTGAAGTTGGGTCACACATGCATATACATTCCCGGCCTTTTTGGGAAGGCAGATGGATCTTCAGAGGCTGAAGACTGATATCTGTCAGAGCTTATGTTCTCAGATGGTAGAAGAGGAAGAAGATGTTTGTGCAGTAGCCGGTGAAGTGGATGGGGTGATTTAAGATGGAGAGGACAGTCTGGTTTCTTACCTCTTTTTAACCCCATGGGCTGTATATGACACTTATAGAGAGAAATGTTCCAGGAAAATCTGAAGAAGCTGTTTTGGTGAAGTGTTTTAAGGCTGCCTTGGCTTGGAGGTGAGGAAATCTCCAGGGGGTTGTTTGCATAGAAATTGTGAGCCCTGTGATAGGCTGCAACTTTGAACTTTGCATCCAACAGCAGCAGCGTGCACATTCTTTGGAAGTGCACCCTGGAACATTCCCAAAGAGAGATCATACGGAAGGCCACAAAACGAGACTTAGGAAATTTAAGAAGATTGAAGTCATAGCATGTATCTTTTCCAACCGCAGTGGTATGAAGCTGGAAATCAACAATAGGAAGCCTGGAAAATTTACAAGCATGTGGAAACTAAACAACAAGTTCCTGAACAACCAATGGGTCGAAGAGGAAATCAAAGAAAAATGTAAAAAATGACTTGAAACAGTGTAACATGACAACATAGCATACGGAAAACTATAGAATGCTGCAAAAGCAGCTCTGAGACAGAAGTTTATAGCAATAAATGCATATATTAAGAGATAGAGGGATTTCAAATAAACAATGTACACATCAAGGAGCTGGAAAAAGAACAAGTTAAATCCCAAGTTAGTAGAAGACAGGAAATAACAAAGATCAGCATGGAGGCAAGTAAAATAAAGACTAGAAAAATAGAAAAGATTATCCAACAGCAGCAGCATGCAAATTCTTTACAAGTTCACATGAAACATTCCCAAGGGTAGATCATATGAGAGGCCACAAAACAAGTCTTGGAAATTTAAGAAGACTGAAATTATACCATGTGTCTTTCCAACCACAATGGCATGAAACTAGAAAGCTACAACAAACTTATCTTAGTTTCAAAGAGCTGGTTTTTTGAAAAGATAAACACAGATGACAAAATTTTAGCTAGAGTAAGAAAAAGAGAATACTCAAATAAATGGAATAGAAGAGAAAACATTACAACTGATACCACAGAAATATAAAGGACCATAAGACATTGCTATGAATATGTACATGACAACAAATTTGTTAACCTACAAGAAAAAGATAAATTCCTAGAAACATACAACCAAAAAGACTGAATCAGGAAAAAGAAGAAAATCTAAACAGACCAATAATGAGTAAGGAGGTTGAATCAATAACCAAAACCTTCCCAGAACAGAAGAGCCCAGGACCAGATGGCTTCACTGTGAATTCCACCAAACATTTAAAGAAGAATTAATGCCAATCTTTCTCAAACTTGTCAAAAAAATTTAAAGAGGTGGACACTTACAAACTCATTTTACAAGGCCAGAATTACCCTGATATTAGGGGTCTAGCCCTATTTTCACGAACAATTATAAATTATTTCCTGGGACCGTTAGGCCTTCGCTTCTATCCCCTAAATGTCTGAGAGCTTCAGAAGCAAGGTTGAATGTGAGGTGATTATAAAGTAAGAATTAGTCAAGTATAAATACAGTGTGTGGAAGGAAGGGAACACCCTCCTATTTCAGGCACTGGCTCGGGCCATGCTTTCTGATCCACAGAGTGCCCATCTGTTAGTTGTAGCTTTTTATCAAGCAGTATTTCTTCCATACCACACTTCCTACCCTAATACGTTCTTATCTTGTAGTTCAGTTAACTCAACCTGAGAACAACTTCGAACCCAGTCCTCTCATGCACAAACCTCCTGCCTCAAGTATTGCACTAGTCAACATCGTGCAGTGCCAAGCCCATTACGCTATTGATTGCTCCACCAGCCCCTGGGCTCTGGAGCAGACAGCTCCTAAGACCACTTTCTGGCCATCCATGCGGGGTTCTGGAAGACATATATGTGTTCCCATGTGAAGTCCAGGCACTCCTCCAAGACTTTGGGAGAGACGAATGACACCCACATTGCTGGTGGCCCCCTTGGTTTTGACCTTAGAAATCTTTTCCATTCTCTTTTCATTTTGGTCTCCCTAGTAGCTGTTTAGAGCACTATATCTCTCACTCATTTCTCTTCAATTTTGCTTTTGAGGCATATCTTTTAGCTTTTCAGTCTACCCTTTGGATCCATCTATACTTTGGCTTAGGAAAACTCTCTCCTGTCACCAAATTAGTGCATCAAATTGGGGCAAATCAGGCAATATTCATGGCATCAAAACACATACATGGATGTAAAAGAAACTTGAATATCAGGAAACTAATTGACTACATTTAAAAATCCATATACATTTTAACATAGAAATTATAGTCTGTGGTCTGAGGGTTTATTTACAATTCACAATTACTTTTTTTTTTTTTGGTGATTCTGCTGGGACCCGAAAGCACAATTACTTTTTAATAAGACAGATATTTTGGCTTTAATGTGTACTAATCTTTAAACAGATGAACATAAAAACACAGTGCACCAAAACCTATGGAATGAGGCAAAAGCAGTCCCGGGAGAAAAGTTTGCATTAATGAGTGCATAAGGCAGAGAACACATGGTATTTGTTTCAAATCATCCCTGTAGAGTGACCAGCACATGGGTGTCCAAACATTAAATATTTACAGTCACATTGTTGAAAGTGCTTGTGCATTACTGCCATTGCTATGCACATGCTTTAAAAACACATGTAGAATTGCTATTACCTTAAAATTTTTCTGATAAGATTTGTATTGAAATGCACGTTTCTGAAGATCATCTAGAACTACTTGCAGATCATTCAACGTGGACTTTATTCTCTCTTGGTCAGCATTAATATCCAAAATCTGTGGATCCTGTCAAGTTAAGATAGTTTTTGATGAGTCATTCCTGCTTTGTGATGTAGACCATGACTTTAAATTAATTAACACACATTTTCAAAAAATATTTTTCTAATTCTCTTCTCTGATTTTTATAAAATATGTTAAAATGATTGCTTTTCCTCAATTTTACAGCAGCATACACATGCTGTAAAAAGTGCAGAAATGCACAAAGAAGTGCCACAGGGATGACAATGTTTTTAAATAGTACCTGGTATATTTTCCCTCATCTGTTTTCATCTCCTACACTTCTTCAACAAACACAATTTCAGGTAAGGATAATTGAATGCAATGGGGAAAAGAAGGAAGAGGCTATAATACAAGGAATAGTCCCATTTTATACTAAACAAAATAGAAAGCCTTTGCATTCTGAGAGGGAGGAAGAGAAAAAAAATAAAGAATAAATAATCAGACGTGTTTTCTGGCTGACCTGTGGGCTGAAACCCTACCCAGTGAATAGGAATGGAGAAGTTTAGGAATGAAGTAGAAACACCTAACTAGGTTTGGGAGAATCTGAGAAAATTGGAAGAATCTGAGAACTATTCTAGCCACAGCTTGGTGAAGCCATTTACCCCATCTCTGATACAGCTTGGCCCTGCATTCAAAATGGTAACAGGT
Organism: Phyllostomus discolor; assembly: GCF_004126475.2. Classification (NCBI taxonomy): domain Eukaryota; kingdom Metazoa; phylum Chordata; class Mammalia; order Chiroptera; family Phyllostomidae; genus Phyllostomus; species Phyllostomus discolor. The sequence goes on along the minus strand of NC_040908.2, from coordinate 60,675,869 downwards.
TCCTGGCTAGAAAAAGCTCAGTGAAGTGTACAGGTGGAAGGGCTTGTGTTGACTCTCTGGTGCCTCATGGAGTGGTATGTAGGCAATCATGAAGTTCTCATGGGCTTTGATGCTGGCAGTGAGAACTGCTGGAAGAACTAGTGGACCAGAGGAAGTCTGAAGTCAGGATTCGAAAATCACAGGTTGAGGCTGTAGCCTATGGCATAAATGACGAATGCAGCAGCAGGGGCTAGCATGCTACCTCGAGAGCCAGGAGGGACTCAGCTAGCAGCTGCCTGGGACAACCAGGCCCAGCCAAACTGCCCAGGAAGCCAAATGGTCCAGGAGGCAGCACAGGACTTGGATGTCCCTCCCCTCCATATCCACCAGGAGGAAATGCAGATTTCCCCTTATGGAGCAAGAGATGGGAGGGGGTAGGAGCAAGGCTGAAGAAATGCTTGATAGGGAGTTCAGATTTTGAACTAAAATATATCCCCAAGAAACCAAATTAAAATAAAATAGACATTTCAAATAGAAATAATTTGAGTTATTATCAAATGTTACATTTAGGTTTTTTCTCCAATTTTCTTTATCAACAGGAGCGGTGGTGGTGAGAGCAAGATGGTACCCTTTATGGAAACGGTGAAGTTGCAGTTCTCTGCTCCAGGGATAACAAGTTAATTCCAAAGTCTCTATAGAAGAAGCACTTGCTGGAGAGAACCTTTGCTTTCATTTTTGTTACATTTTTGTACATTAGGCTTTTTAAAATGCACAATTACACATAAAGCCATTGCTGTCACTTTTGCTCTCTCTAGCAATCTATCTATATACATATGTATTGTTTCCAAACAAAGACTAACCACTCATACTTTTTATTGTCTGCTCTGTATGGAAAACGGAACATAGTAAGGAGCTAATAGCAGACTATTAACCACTGGGACCAGACTGCCTAAGCTTAAATTCTGGTTTCTCCATTTATTATTTGTGTGACCCTAGGCAGGTTACTGAACCTCCTTGTGTCTTGGTTTCCTTCTCTATAAAATGTGAATAGTAGAACCTTATAGGTGTCCTGAAGATTAAATGAGTCAAGACATGGAAATATATATATATATGTGTGTGTGTGTGTGTGTGTGTGTGTGTATGAATCTTCCTAGAAGCATTATTTACTATTGTTAAAAACTGTAAGCAATCCAATGTCCATCAACTGTGGAATGAATAATTAAATTGTGGTATATGATGAAATACTACATAGCAATGAATGTGGATAAGTTACATCCATACACAGCAACATGGATGAATCTCAGGAATGAAACAAAATCAAAGGGCACACTGCTGTATGATTCTATTTTTGAAGTCTTTTTTAAAACAATTTTAAAATTTATTTTTAGAGAGGGGAAGGGAGGAAGAGAGAGAGAAACATCAATGTGTGGTTGCCCCTGGTGCGCCCCCCACAGGGAACCTGGCACACAGCACAGGCATGTGCCATGACTGGGTATCGAACCAGTGATACTTTGGTTCTCAGGCTGGCACTCAATCTGCTGAGCCACACCAGCTAGGGCTGTATGATTCTATTTAATTGAAGTTCATAAACAGTCAAAGCTATTGTATAGCATTAGAATTCAGGGTAGTGGATGGCTTTGGAGAGGAAGAAAGGGTTAGTGATAACAAGGGACACTAGGGAACAAGTAATGTTGTAGTTCCTGACACAAGCAGTGGATACATGGATCTGTTCACTTTCTGACAACTCATTGAGTTGTGTGGATATTACAGTTATGTACAGTTTTCTCTATGTGAAAATACAAAAATACTTTAGTACATGATACATACTAGGTAGACAATAAATACCAGCTACTTTTTCATTCCCATGTCAATACATATAAATATATATTATAATCTTTAATTCTGTATTGTATTCCTTTGAGTAGATGCACCCTAACACATTTTATTAATATTTTGTTGATGAACCTTGACTATTTCCCAATTATTCTGATTTGATTATAACTTTATATGGTTTTACACCTCTGTGACAAGTTTTAGTCAATATTAATAAAATAATGGATCATTACAAAATCAGATTTTCATGTATATGCTTCAGCTGAGAATCACCCAGATTTCTATTTTGAATTATTAAAACATTCCCCTTGATGTATAGTAAAATTAGTGCAAGTTAACCAAATATTCTTCGCTATTATTATTACTTTAAACTGCCTCTCCCTAAATAGAAATTTTCTAATCTGTGGTTAGAAAAAAACACCTCACTGTGACAATAGCTATAAAATAAGCTAACAAGTTGTAAAAACACTTATTAGAGAATAATATATCCAAACCAGGAGAAATAAAATGAACTATTACACATACACTTTACTCACAATGGTTTGGAATTTATGTAGTACCGTGAAGAGAGTTCAGAAACACTTCTGATTTTAAATAGAAGCTCAAAGACCTTGTTAATTGGACAGAATAAAGCCATGTAAAACAAAAGTTAAATAAGATTAAAATGAAATATGCTCCCTAAATGGTTCAATTAAAATGTAGCAGTCAAGCTGAACATGTTATTTTTAAAAATTCATCCTTAACTTACCTGTGCTAGCAGCTTTATTTCATTCACCTCATTGGTCAGATCGTCGAGATCTTTACCCAACTGCACACAAAACTGCTTAATGCTTGCTTCTCTGTCACCTACGGATTTATCGATAGCATTCCGAACAGCAACGATTGATGGCTTCATAGTAGCAAAAACAGCAAAGTCTTCAGGTGGTGTGGGAACGTGATACTGATCAATGAGCTTGTACATTTGAATCACCACATTCCCTTCATCTTCAAGGCTTTCAATCTAAATAGAAACATTTGTGGCTTGTTAAATGTATCCTCGTCCTGTTATTCTCTTTAGGTTTTGTCTAATAGGAGATAGCCTTCAAGCAGCACGGACATCACACTATGCAGAGCCAGCACACAAGGGGTGCGTTAAAGGGGCTAAAGCCAGCCCTGCCTGAGCAGCTCAGTTGGTTAGAGTTTAATCCCAGTACACCAAGGTTGTGGGTTCAATCCCCAATCAGGGTACAAGAATCAACCAATGAATACATAAATAAGTAGAACAACAAGTGGATGCTCCCCCCTCTCAAATCAATAATAACAATAATTTTAAAAACTGGCTGAAGGCTGCTGGGTGATCTCTGCTGTCATTGGTACAATACAAGTAATCAGGCCCATGAGGTAAGTTGTTCAGAGCTCAGTATAATTAGCATTATTCTTAAAAATTTTTATTTTCTGCCTTTCTCTTTTGTTGTCTGTCTAGTAGCAATAAACAGTGCCAATACTTGAGGTTTTCAGAGACAACATGTGTTGTGAGGATGCTCAGTTGTAGTATGAGAGCCCACAGGTGCGCGTGCTGAGCTGTGAGGTGGACAGGCCCTGCTCCTGCCTGCGCAGATTCAGAACGGGGAGCCTACCACTATCCTTTAACAAATACTTCTACTACCTCCAACTGACTACTAAACATCTTCACTCTGATGTCCTACCTTCAGTGAACAGCATCTCTCCCAGTTTTCTGGCAAGGAACTCTTCAATTTTGGGGAACCCTCCTCCCTCCAACTCTGCCACACAGTTATAGGTAGAGCAGCCACGTCCATACAACTTGACCTAACCTCCTGGCCACAGACTGAATGAACCAAGTTGCACTGGATTGGGAGCCAGCAAACCCAGAGCAGTCTGGCCTCTCTCTTCGACATAGGAAGAGTCAGACTGCCACTGTCGGCAGAGGCTATTTGCTTTCGTGTGGAAACAAAGCAGGTCCTTAGTATGAGAAGGTAACTGCAGAGAGAGAGGCTTTTAGAGAAATGGCTCTCACCTTTTGGCGTGCATCACAGCCACCTTGGAAAGCTTGTTAAAACACAGATTGCTGTGTTTTCTGACCCCCAAGTTTCTGATGTGGAGGTCTAAGGCAGCGCCAGGGAATGTGCATTTCTAACAAGTTCTCCATTGCTACTGCAGCTGCTGGGTTGGTGACTGCCCTTTGAGAAACACTGTTCTAGAAAGGAGCAGTGAGGAGAGATGGAAAGAGGCAGTCCTTTTGGTTTTACTAGGCTGTTTTAATCCCTCGTTTCTGTCCTTTCTAAAGGCTAGGCTCTTTAAATTCCAGAAGATAACTGTGCTAACCTAGAATAAATCCTCTTTTCTAAGATAATCTAGTGAGTTTCTGTTACTTTTCAACAAAGCCCCTAACATCTTAAGTTATGCATAGAACTAAGTCCCTGTTCATCAAGATTGGTTCCTCTTCCTGTGCTTCCTGTACTCAGGGTAAGCATATGTCCAGGTTTCTCTGAGAGTGTCCTGGTTTTTGCTTGTCTTGGAAGAGTCATTAATAGTGCCTCTTTTACTCTCAAAAAAAAAAAAAAAAGGCCTGTCAATGCAACGATTACAAGGCTGTCCCCCTACCCATAGAGATTAATAATACCACTATCTACCCATTCACTGTAGACAGATACCGGAGAGTTATCTCAGACTTTTCTTGCTGTTCCCACACTCAGTTGTCCACTAAGTCCTTTCAACTCTACTTATGTAATACCTCCAGAATCCCTTTCTTCTGTCCTATCCTTGAAAACACTGCTTTAGCTACATAATACCTAACACCCTTTCTCCATAGCCACATGCTGCTCCTGTCATGCTGCCTCAGGTGGTTGCACACTTTTCCCACTTCCTGGAATGCCTTCTGAATAGATGTGCTTTAGGACATTTGCCCATCCCCCATAGAGCCTAGGGCAAACCACCCAGTCCTAAAACAATATCTTGTACCTATGTCCACTGTATAATAACTGTGCTTTCATCGTGGACTCTGATCTCCTCCAAAGCAGATTTACTCATTGTTGTAATCCTTGCAACCCACTAAATGCAACTCACTGCATTTTCTGAACAAATGAACGAGGTTCCAAAAGAAGCCGTTTGTGTGCAGAGCATCTCCCTAAGGGAAGCCGCTTCTTCAACACACCACCGAGCAATACAGAAACAGCCTCGTGGAGATGGGACACAGTCTGAGTTTTCTGTATGGCTCATCAACTGTCCTGTTCTGGAACTGCAGAGTGAGAGCAGTCTAACCTCTGCAACATGATCCTACCTTCCTGTCATAGTTCATACAACAGGATGGGGGTACCTAGAAGGGAGGGCTTTTCTTTCTGACTCAGTGGCTAGTTAGGCTTGCAACATGAAACTTGGGAGTTGCTGGTGGCTGTATTTGCTGCCATGGGATGAAGAAGAAGAAACAACGTATTTGAAGAAGGAGACCCCCAGAGAGATGCAGAGAGATGAGGTGGAGAGAGAGAACTACCTAGGTTTCCTACAGCTTTCTCATTCCTGCTTGTGCTAGGTTCCTCAGCCTGCTTACATTCTGGATGCATGTGGAGGGTGAGGGTGGTGAGTCCATAAAATGTCCTTGAGTCCTTAAATGAAGATCCCTGTGTTGACCTAAGGTAGCTCAACTGGGTTTTGGTTATTTGTGTACAGAGGCTTAATGACTAAAAAAAATAATAATAAGTACTTGGCACCTTTAGACTCTTGGGATGATGTATGAGTAAACCTGAGGGAAAACCACAATCATCTGCTATTTGAGAAGGTGCTATTTCTTGAAATGAGAAACAAAATTGTTACTTTTATTGGCATATGAAATAGCCTTTACTAATTCTGTTAACAATGTATAACACTATTCATTTCATTGAGTGAAATGTCATTAACAAATGACATCATCGTCAGAGACTCATCATCGTCAGCTGTCATCATCTCTGTGACGTAGGGTGTCCACTCACTCTGTGTGAAAGTGTTTCTGATAGTTTCACAGCTGTGCCTTGACCTTCAACCCCTCAGTTTTTTTATGTGTCTTCATTATGTACCACAAGATCTGCAATATTGAGTTATATGAAACAACTCACCCTTTCCTGAATTTCGTCAAGAAATATTAAGCTGTTAACATATTCTATGGTGGTCGTTGGAGCAAATTCAAGTTTATACTCTGCATCTTGTGCCTCAGAGATAATGGCATCCACTTTTTTCTTGCTTTGACAAGGAAGCATATAATTTAGCACCTAGGAAGGAAAAAGAAAATTAATCCTAACTTCTTGAATATATTGTCATTTTATTATACATTTTAATAAATCCAAACTGAACATCTGTTAAATTAGCAAGTACTGGATGCAGCAGTGTATACAAAGGGACATTTTTTCCACATGAAATCCCTGCTAGTTAAATGAACCAGCAGGAAGATCAGGCTGTGAAGATCATTCCCAGAAGAAACTAGATTGCACAGCTTATTAAAAAGTTTGCCTAAATTCTCTGATTTTGGTGGTGTCCTCCCCAGCATCAGTCCTACTCCTTTCACATTGGGTGGTAGCCATGTGCTTTGGGGGGAATGGAATGAGTTCTCCTTCAGAAACAAAGGTGTAGCCTGGTTGATCACTAGGCAAATATGAGGCTGGCTTCCTTTCGTTGGTGTGACTGGATAAGGGTGGACATCTGACCTTAGCTGATTCAGTTAGAAAGAGGTCCAGTACTACTGTTTAAGGCTGAGAGAAATGTATGCTCAGAATCCCAATTTCTCTCTCTGTACATAAACAAGGAAATAATTAGCTATGGAGTTTTCCCCAGCCATTTCAGAAATGTAAGGGAATACTAGCATTATGGTGAAGCTGGCATATCAGGAAGCTCAGTGAAGAGACTGAAAAGAAATGAGTTCTTGGTAACACCACTGAGTACCTAGATTGAACCTCCCTGATGCCCACTCACCCTGATTTTTAGATGCATAGCCTATAAATTTATTGATTGCTTAAGCCAATTTGAGGTCAGTTTTCTTTGGCTTCATATACAGTTATGTTTCAACTGTTGAAATTGAATCAATTTTGCTCCAATTATATATTTTGTCATTTTTAACAGATGAAGAAGCAAAGCTTTAGAAGAAAGCCCAAAGTCATACAACTAATTAGGATGACGGAACAGGCACTAGTGCTCAGGTCTGCAGTCTTTTATACAGAGCTCAGAAGTTTCTGTAAGGGCCAAATAGTAGATACTTTAGATTTGCAGGACATACAGTGTCTGTCACAACTACTCAACTTCATCCTTGTAGCGAGAAAGCAACCACAGGCTAAAGTACACATACACAAATTGTTCTGGCTGTGTTCTAATAAACTGTTTGTCCAGAACAGGTGGTAGGCTGAACTGACCTTATGAACTACAGCTTGCAAGTTACCAAAATGTAGTCAGATCTTTAGGGACTGTTTCAGACCAGGGAATGCTTTCCAAAACTTGATCTGAGCATCCTAGAATGAAGTAGCTTTCCCACTACAACGCTAAAGAGCCTTGAAATACTCCAACAAAGGAAAAAGGAGGGTGAGTAAGAGGCTGGTCTGAGGCTGGCAGGCTCTTCCCTTTCCTCATCTGAAAGCTAACTGTGCTTGGAACAGAGAGGAGAATATGGAACTTCTTCTAAAACTGAGAATGCCCAATAGACTTAATGTTGATTTTAAGTATTTGCCAAACTAGAAAATAAAGATAGTTTATTTTCAGTAGAAAAGTCATAAAACAATTGTAGAGCTCATAATGAAAACTTTTCCCAGTTCATAGTTACCTCCAAGCATCGCAAGGGTGATGGAATTAGTTTTTCTTTTAGCATCTTAGTGTCAATGAGCAGCAGTCCTACGTTTCGGGTGGGTCTCAGGGCTATAGCGTCCTTGTGCTGCCTGTGGTATTTTTCCAGTTGTTCACTAAAGAACTGAACATCTACATAAAATAATTCATATAAGGGATAAAATACATTATATTAGCTTTTGAAGGATTATTATGAAATATGTTAATAATTATTACATTAATAAATATATAGATATGTTTATAATGTTATTCACAGGTATGGTACTTTGTATAATTTTAAAGGGTTAGTTCATAGTTCTTTGTATTTTATTCTTATGATAAAAAACTAATATATAATAATGAAATAGGCTTTTAAATAAAATTAAATATGTAAATATGTTTCCAGCTCCTATTAAGAAGGTAACTCAAAGTGGCATTAGAGGAACCAGCCTGGAATGGACTAGATTCTAGTCCATTCTAGAGTCAGATTGGTTTGAAATTGGGCTTAATCTAAGGTTTTTTTCTAAATGGTACCAAAAAGGAAAGTGTTTTGAGGATATTAACAATAACATTTTGAGACACAAGAGATCAGGCATCGCTTAGTTATCTCCATTCCTCTTCCCACCACCTCCCTGTGAACCCTGCTCCACGCCATGGTCAAGGCCTTGTCGGTTTGCACCTGCCACATGCTGCAGCTGCGTTTTGAGAATCTCCTACCTCCATTGTCTCTCTTCTCTAATCTGCCTGAAAGCAGTGGAAGCCCGATTATTCTTGAATACACTTTCATCATGCTATTGGTCAAAACCAGCCCTTTCTAATACACATGCAGTACTAAACTACTCCGCTTGTCTTTCAAAACCCTGTATCCTCTCAAATTTAGCTAACTTTATTTCCAATTACTTCCTCCATGTGGGTCAGACGGATCTCCTGAGTATTCTGCAACCCTCCACCATTGCGGAGAGAAAAGGATGTTGATTCCCGCCTTTATGCATGTCATCTCCTCTCCTGCACAAAGGGGAGTTTGACATAATATAAAGAACACACCAGGCAGAGTGCTTGAAGACCTAGGGGCAGTCTTTAACCCACATGTGGCTTTGGGCTAGTCACTTAATTTTCCTGAGCTTCAGCTTCCTCATAATAGAAAAAAGGACAGTTACCTACCCTCCTCACTTTAGAAGGTTTTGATATGTGGGGTTTTCCCCCCAAGAACTGACAAAATAAGGCTATCAAATAATCCGAGAAGTCCTTTGGTAAGGAAACCTGTATGATGTTGCATAGCCTAGTATTTTCCGAATTTATCTGAACACAGAGTCTTTTTACCTGGTATCACATAATTATACTTTCTAATAATGTTCCAAGGAATAGCGGTTTGGAAAACACCAATTTCATCCAATACTTTCATTTTATACATAAATAAATTTAGATCAACAAGGTTATTGATCTAATAACCATGTTTCTCTTTGGCCTCAGTGACACAGCCAAAGAGAAGCAAAAGAGCAAAGCTGATAGAAGAGAAATAAGATTTATTTTCTACCTCTTTTTGAGGTTGAGAGGCAGTATGCATAATGGTTAAGCACACAAGCTTTCAAGTCAGAGAAAAGTGTTTCTAAACCACTTAAGAGCTACATAATTTTGCAGTTTCCTTATTTATATGTATCTCCATTACTTTATTTGTAAAATGAGAATACCGATACCTCCTAGAACTGTAAGGATTAGATGAGATACCTGAGAGTCACTTAGCACAGTATCTTTCAAGTTATAGTGCTCAGCAAGTATAGAAATTATTAGTAAAACTGACTTTTATAGGAATTTAGTGGTAAGAGGTAGCTGACTATTTCAGGAAGCCAGAACCTCTCCCCTGATCATCTTCTGGGACAGGTCAGGGGACAGTCTGTCTCAAAGGTCAGTTACACAGACATTTATTAATTATCTATAACATGTTTAAGGAATATTATAATTTTTTAAAATATATGTTATTGATTATGCTATTATAGTTGTCCCATTTCCCCCTCTTCATTCCCTTCCACCCTGTACACCCTCCCCCACACACATTCCCCCACTTTAGTTCATGTCCATGTGTCATAAGTTCATTGGCTTCTACATTTCCCATACTGTTCTTGTCCTCCCCCTGTCTATTTTCTACCTACCATCTATGCTACTTATTCTCTGTAACTTTTACCCCTCTCTCCTCCTCCCACTCCCCTATTGCTAACCCTCCATGTGATCTCCATTTCTGTGGTTCTGTTCTTGTTGTAGTTGTTTGTTTTGTTTTTGTTTTAGTTGTGGTTGTTAATAATTGTGAGTTTGCTGTCATTTTACTATACATGTTTTTTATCTTCTTTTTTCTTAGATAAGTCCCTTTAACACTTCATAAAATAAGGGCTTGGTGATGATGAACTCCTTTAACTTGACCTTATCTGAGAAGTACTTTATCTGCCCTTCCATTCTAAATGAAAGCTTTGCTGGATAGAGCATTCTGGGATGTAGGTCCTTGCCTTTCATGACTTGGAGTACTTCTTTCCAGCCCCTTCTTGCCTGTAAGGTCTCTTTTGAGAAATCAGCTGACAGTCTGATGGGAACTCCTTTGTAGGTAACTGTTTCCTTATCTCTTGCTGCTTCTAGGATTCTCGCCTTTGTTTTTACCTTGACTAATGTACTTATGATGTGTCTTGGTGTGTTCCTCCTTGGGTCCAACTTCTTTGGGACTCTGTGCTTCCTGGACTTCCTGGAAGTCTGTTTCCTTAGCCAGACTGGGGATGTTCTTCTTTATTATTTGTTCAAATAACTTTTCCATTTGTTGCTCTTCCTCTTCCCCTTCTGGTTACCCCTATAATTTGGATGTTGGAATGTTTAAAGATGTCCTGGAGGTTCCTAAGCCTCTCCTCATTTTTTTGAATTCTTGTTTCTTCATTCATTTCTGTTTGCTTGTTTCTTCCTTCTGATCCTCTCCATTGATTTGAGTTCCAGTTTTCTTCCCATCACTATTGGTTCCCTGTGCATTTTCCTTTATTTCACAAAGCGTAGCCTTCATTTTTTCATCTAATTTGTGACCAAATTCAACCAGTTCTGTGAGCATCCTGATCACCAGTGCTTTGAATTATGTATCTGATAGGTTGGCTATCTCTTAGTTGCTCAGTTGTATTTACTGTGGAGCTTTGATCTGTTCTTCTGTTTGGACTTTTTTTTTGGTCTCGGTGCACCTGCTGCATATGAGGGGTGGAGCCTTAGGTGTTCACCAGGGTGGGGCACCCCAGTCACTAGGTTGTGATGCTGTATGTGGGGGCTTAGTCTGAGAGGGAACAATGGTGCTTGCTCCACTCTCTATCGGATTTCAGTCCCTTCCGCTGCTTTCCCCTAGCAAACTGGGCCTTTCTGGTGTTGATTCCCATGTGGGTGGACTTGTGTATGTTCTAGGACCCTGTGGGTCTCTCCAACAAACTCTCTCGTGAGGCTGGGAATCTCTCTCCCTGTGCCTCAACTCCAGCAGGTGTCCCCAATTGGTGCCTTGAGGCTTTATTTCTCGGCACTGGGACCCTGGGTTGCACAGTCTGTTTCACTCCCCAGCCTCAACTGGTTCATTTCAGTGTGAATGTGGGACTGCCTAGTCAGCCAGCTGCCTTGCTTGCTGTGCCTCCCTTCACAATCATTGCCTCGCTGGGTCTGCCGGTTGCCACCCCGTGCCCGGGGTCTGCCAGCTGCCGCCTGAGCACCCAGGGTCCACCCATTGTGGTCTTGCATGCCTGGTGCCACCACTCTTTGTGCCTCGACCTGTCTCTGCCCAGCTGCCCAACTCTGCCCCGCCTACTGGTCTGGATGAATGTGCCTATTTTAACTCCTTGGTTGTTGGGCTTGCATACAGATCAATTTTCTGTCAGTTCTGGTTGTTATTCTGTTTCTAAATTGTTGTCCTTATTTTGGTTGTGTGAGGAGGCACAGTGTGTCTACCTACACCTCCATCTTGGCCGGAAGTCCATAAAGGAATATTATAATTTTGAGAGAATATTATAATAGGTAAGGCATGGTAGCCAAGGGGCAAAGCTACCTTCTGTTAACCTCTAGCAAACAACTGGGTTTACAAGTTTAGCAAATGCCACAGAATTCCAAAAGCAGGAGGAATGCAGCATTTAGGAGCCCAGGCCAATGTGTTCTGAAGTCCCTGCCAACAGGCAGTAAACACCTGTGAGACTCTGGTTCCAGGATTGGGACAGAATTGACAAACCAAGGTGGGCTAGGTTAAGGGATACCCAGAAGTCTGGTGATCTCATCCTGATGGAAGCTTGGTGGGGGATTAAAATTACCCACTATGAGGAATGTGGTAGCAGGAGACTAGGAGGCCTTGGGCACAAGGCTGTGAGTATAAGACCTAAGTGACTAAAATTGGTTATTTGGGTCAGGCACTTTTCATGCCAAAATGCCAGGCTCTGTACCTTGCTGCCACCATGGTGCCATACTACAGCATGCGAGGCATCGTGTCTCTCAGTTCATTTCAGTTCCATATACTATGTCTCAAAGACTTAATGACTGAATATAATGTTTGCTCTTAGGCTGGAATCTGGGTCAAACCAGCTGCAAACTGCTTTATTTGAGGGATTCTGAACATGGACTAGATGTTGATATTAAAACATTGTTATTTTTTTAAGGTATGATATTATTTTGGTTCTTCTATAAGAATATGCTTATTAGAGATGCATATTGAAGTAGTTAATTTAGTGATGGAATGTCTAATTTACCTTAACACAATAAAAATAATGGGCTGAAAGAAAACCATGCAAATTTATTAAAAAAAATAGTGCTGGTTCATAAGGCAAATATGAAAGTAATCATTTTTCTGTATGAGAAATTAAAGCAAAAAGAACAGTTCATGGAATAAAAAAAAGAATGTGAGTGATATACTTCACATTTTAAAGTAGCAATAAATAATATGAATTTAATTATCATAATCATCTGGGAACTTCTTTGCCTGAAATTTCACTTGGGTATTGCAAATTATTTTCTTTTGTAAAAGATAGTAAGCCTAGTCCTGGCCTGGTGGCTCACTTGGTTGGAGCATCGTCTGGTACACAAAAAAGGTTGCTGGTTCTATTCCAGTGAGGGCACATATGGGGGACATCTGATCAATGTTTCTCTCTCACAATGATGTTTCTCTCTCTCTCTGCCCCATCCCTCTTCACCCTCCTCTCATTTCATTTATTTTTTTAAGATTTTATTTAAGTATTTTTAGAGAGAGGGGAAGGGAGGGAGAAAGAGAGAGAGAGGAACATCAATGTGTGATTGCCCCTCGAGCTCCCCCTACGGGGGACCTGGCCCACAACCCAGGCATATGCCCTGACTAGGAATCCGACTGGCAACCCTTTGGTTCACAGGCCTGCACTCAATCCACTGAGCTACACCAATCAGGGCTCTTTTCTTTCTAAAATCAATAAGCATTGTCTTCTGGTGAGGATTTAAAATTTTTCTTTTTAAAATATAAGTCTAATAAAGTCATTTTCCCTTGGGTCTAATTTTATGACTAAGAATTGTTGGTTCATACCCACCAGCTTGTAATATGATCGGAGAAATAAATAGTAACTTGAGTTCCTGAGATAGAAAAACACTCATATAAATATTATTTTAGAGGTAAACATTCAACTCCTTTCCATATTCAGGCTATATAGGGTTAGCACTGATAAAGTCATTAGGAGAATTTGCTTCTCATAATATTCTGAAATAAAACATTAACACTGAGTAAGGCTAAAGAAAAGAGTAATTCTAAAGAAATAATGTAGAAATGAATAAACTCTTGCCTTTTGTCAGGCAAACTCTTTTGGGTTATCATTTCTGTCACTATTCACCACCCAACAAACCTAGAAGACTATAAATCTTGATGTCCTTCTCAAAAATAATTAACAAGGAAAATCAGAAAAGTTACCAGGTTCCTGAAGTTTAAGAGCTTGTAAATCAAGACTTTCATTTTCCCTGAAGAATAGCTGGAACTTTTCAAATGTAGCTGCATACAATTGGGCAGATTCAAATGCTGCTTTTATGGTTTCCTAAATGTTATAAATAGACAAATAAAATTATATTTTTCCTGAGTAGAATTCAATTCAATATAACTAAACAAACAAACACAAACACCTCCTCTGTGTCCGACAACATGCTCTGATCTGGGGATAAACAAGTGAGGGAAGATACTATCCTTGATGTCAAGGAACAGTTAATACAATCTCTTACAAAATTAAAATTAAAAAAACTTCAAATCTGACTTCTGAAAAATTGTTTCTTATGATTGAAAGAGAACAAACTTGTAATTTTTTTTAGCTTCATAGTGAACTTTTATACCACTAATAATCATATGGCAAAAGATAATGTCTATTTTCCAAATTGCAAATTTTATGTCTTCGTTGAAGTGTTTTTGAGAAAAGGCAGAAGTGTTTAGCATATCTACGGAATGAGTGGCTTAATCTTACTATCGGTGGCAAGTCTCTTATTCCAAAATGTCTTTCAGAATTTGCTCTAATAAAACACTTTCTTTACCCTCTCTTAAACTTTGCTACAACCACCCCTTCCACACAACAGTTTTTCAAATCAAAACAATAATTCCCAATTATTTCAGTCCCTTACTACCTGTGTCAATGCATACCATCACAGTTCAATGCCTGTGAAAGGCAATTAGAATGTGTTTGTTAACCTTGATCCATGACTCCCTGGTTGCACTCCACAGCCTCCCCTTATATTTCCTACCAAGATTTTTTGCAAAAGACTGCAATTTGTTTCAGGGAAAACTAGAGATAATCAATGCAATTGCTCTTTCCCAACACACCCATGCTAGTCATGCTTTATGGAGAGTGGTCAGTCATAGAAGGTTCAATTACATAAAATAGCACACACCCTCTATGGTTACATTTAGTTATTTGTTCACTTATTTCCTTTTAATAGGCTCTTATCTTCCAGACTCTTTCTGCTACTTATTTCTTTATATTAGATTAGAGAGGAAGAAACTATGTCACACTTATATCTCCTTTGAGCTGACTTAATAGTGTCTCCAAAAGTGATCATACAGGTGATAGAAACACAATGGGAGGCCCATAAATGAAAAGCTACATCAACATGGTCAAAATATGACTTGAAACCTTTTTATTTTTAAATAATTTCTGGCTCAAATTGGAGAAAGAATTACACATATCTGTCACCAAAATTTCCTAAATTTTAACAACTTATCATATTTGCCTTATTATTCTCTCTAAATGTATATTGTTTTACTATGAACCATTTGGGAGAGATTGTTACCCTTAAATATTTCAGGGTTTATTTACTAAACACAAGGATGTTTTCTTATATAACCATAACACAATAATCTAAATCAAGAAATTAACATTAATATGAATACTATTAATCTAATTTTAGACCTTATACAAACTTTGCCATTCGTTCCAAAAATGTCTTTCATAGAAAATTTTTTTTCTGGTTCACTATCTTATCCAGAATCATGTATATCATCCTGTTATATCTTTCCAGTTTTCTTTAATCTGAAACAATCAATTCCTTAATCATTGTTTGTCTTTAATTTTTGAAAAATATATCTCATTTGTGTGTTTTATACTTTCTGATGCTTAGATTTGGCTTCACACTTTGGCGGTCATACCACAAAAGTGATGTGTGTCCTCAGTGTACCATGTCAGAAGGCACCTGACATCAATTCATGTCTGTCAGTCTTCATCACCAGCAATAGCACAGTTGATATTTTCCCCCTTGAAATCAATAAATATCTTATGCAGAGACAATATCCTGTTTCTCATCATACTTTTGCATGTTCATTTTAGTATGCATTGGAGATTCCTGCCTATTTCTATGATGGCTTTCTTGGTGTTTCTATTTAATGTTCCCTTTATGTTTTCTTATCTTTTTCTATATTCAGTATTCTTCTTACTATTCCTCTACAACTTATTCAGTTTCCATTTGAGTTTATTCTCCCTTGGGCACCATGTAATTTAGCCGTCATTTCTAAGCTGGTTCTATCTACCCCCACCATTCCTATTTTGAATTTTGAATTTTGGATTAAATGTAATTCTATATATATTCAAATGTTTGAGGATATTTATATGCAGGTTTATAAAAAAGATTTTATTTACTTATTTTTATTTACTCATTTTTAGAGAGAGGGGAAGGGAGGAAGAAAGAGAGAGAAAAACATAGATGTGAGAGGGACACCTTGATCAGTTGCCTCTCACATGCTCCCCAACTTGGGGCCAAACCTGCAACCCAAGCGTGTGCCCTGACTGAGAATCAAACCAGTGACCTTTCACTTTGCAAGATGATGTCCAACCAACTGAGCCACACTGATCAGGGCAATTTATACGTAGCTTCTCTTTCATAATTTTTAGGAAGAAAGGGGAGGGATATTCATCAGCTGTTTTATTCTTCACTTTTTGTTTCTCTTTATAGTAGCTTTATATGAATTCACTATATTTTAATTTCCAAAGCTCGGGGTTTAAAGTGATTTACAAGATTTATAATTCAAAGGCATTCTGCTCTATCAATGTATCAATGAAAATTTTATTTTATTTCATTTTTTGGTTGTGGGGAACAGCCAAAAAATGAACAGTTCTTCTGTCTTTCCAGACCTTAAATTTTCACCAGTTGCTTCATGTCCCCTGCATCACCCAATGTACAAATAATGCTTCTTCTTCCTTTTTAACCTTATTTTCTACCCAGAAGTAATGCCATCTCATATATCTTGCAATTTTAATTCTCTTCCTTGTTTTCAGTGCTCTGATCTACCAGGATTTTAAAACAACAACACTTTACCATTTAGACATTAAGTAACATTCAATTGAAGATAAGAAAGGAAGAAAATACATTAATCAACTTCTTAAATACTAGTTTTAATAAAAGTAAATATACCTTTATTTGAAAGATAATTGTGTGAAAATTTTTATCATCATCAAATACTGCTGATAAGCTTGGGCCAAATCCACAAGTTTTTTCTTCAAGTTTGTTGTTAATATAAGGACTGGTGAAAGCATCAAAATATGTATCAGGCACAAGAGTAGGAACTGATAACACAGTGTTTTGAAACTGATTAATTGCACCTGAAAGACATTCCTATTAAAAAAGAATAAAAATAAATGTAAACACATATATGGTTATATTTATGAATGTTTTTGAACTTTCTGAAATGCTAAAATACATAAGAATAACTCATTTAACCATGCCAGAAACTGTGCTGATTCTAAGTATATGAGAAATCAGAAGACACAAACCTGTCTTTTGAAATACATTTTCTAATTGAGAGAGAATACATGAAGTGTAAAAGATGCTTGGCTTCACTCTCAGTTAAATTGGTGGCAATAGCCATGTTGTGAAATTTACACAATCCTCCTCCGGAAGAAGCTACCAGAGTGGCTGTGCTTGAGCACCTAGCCTCACTGCCACACTGGGCCTTGCCACAGGGAACTGGGGTCCAGGAACTGTGGTATTTGCTGGGGAGAGGGCTGTCACCTCCCTAGCCCCAAGCACTGCTGGAACCGCAAGCCTGACAAAGTCAGACTGAGGAGTCTGCAGAAAGGCCAACGAGCCTGGAACAACAGGGGCAGAGAGAGGCGGCTGGGGCAGCACTGACTGTGGAGGCTGTGGCAGGAGCACAGACGCGGGAGCCCAGACTAAGACTCACCAGAGGGAGTGGCAGGAGTGCCCCTCTATTGTCCTGTGTTCACAATTTTGCTGCTGGACTCTTCCCTCCCTTCCCCTACCCTGTCAAAATGATATGAGACTGGAAAGAAGACAATGCATACAGGATATATTCTATTGATTTGAGAGAGAGAAAGTATTGGTGTAAGAGAGAAGCAATGATTGATTGTCTCCTGTACGTGCCCTGACTGGGGATCCAACCCACGCCTAGAAGCCCTCTCTAGGCAGAGATGGATATTGCAGTGACTTGAGACATTTACTGACACACCCCTGGACCCAGTGCTGATAACAGTCAGCTTTGAGAGTAGTGTGGGCCACTCTGGGAATCAGCCACAAAATGTGGATTGCTTGTAGCTTTGAAAAGGCTGCTCAAGGTCAGATGTGGACAGCACCTGACATTGGTTCGCACCAAACTCAGACATCAGAGCAGCATCCAAAGGGAAAAACCAGAAAGGTAGCACCAAGCTCTCCTGGGACCAATTCACTAGGTTCTTTTCTCATTATTTTCACTATTTCTTCTTCTTCACAGCCTTTTTATTGTTTTTTTATCTATTTTTCCTTTATTTTTGGTGTTTTATTTTTTCATATCTCTTATTTTACTTTTACCTTTGATTACTACATTGTTCCCTTCTCTCCTTTTATTATTTATGTTATGTTTTCTGTGTTCTCTATTTTCCTCTTTCAGTTCATTACTAGTAATAATTTTCTTCCCCTTTTTCCTCTCACAATCACTTTTCTTTCCCATGGTCTTCTCAAATTCTTTTTCCTTTTCCCCTTTCTCTACTAATCCATTTCTTTTTCAGCTTTTATTATTCTTTACTCTCTTGTTGATATTGCTGTTGTCATTGGGGGAAGGTGTTGCTTGTTTTGGTGTTTTTGTGCTGTTTTGTTTTGTTCTGCCAGCACCTCTATAACAGCATACAAGATGTGGTAGGGGTTGAGCCTCTTAGCCACCCAGAGGGGATATCCTACCAATGAATGGGTCAATAACAATTAAGACCCAAATACAACAAGAGAGTCCACATAACCCATAGAAGGGACATTCCTAGAGCATCCAGATCAGGAGTGCAGGGAGTTTGCATCACTGTCTGTAAGACACCCACCTCAGAACAAAAGATATACACAGGCAGAAAGTGAAGGGTTGGAAAAAATATTCCATGCAAATGGGCATAAAAAAGGTAATGATACTTATATCAGACAAAAACAACTTCAAAACAAAAGCTATAACAAGAGACAAAGAAGGCCACTACAGAATACTTAAGGAAGCAGTCCAACAAGATGGTATAACTCTTATAAACATACATGCACCCAGTATAGGAGCATCTAAATACAAAGAGATAGACAACAATGCAGTCATTGTAGAGGATTTTAACACCCCACTGTCAACAATGGAGAGATCTTCCAAACCAAAAATCAATAAAAATATTGCAGAATTAAATGACACTCCAGATCAATGGACTTAATCGATATTTACAGAACATTTCAACCCAAAGGAGCAAAATACACATTATTTTCAAACACACATGGATCATTTTCAAAGATAGACCACATGGTAGGACACAAAACAAGATTTAATGAATTCAAGAAAATTGAAATCACATCAAGAATCTTAGATCACAATGGCCTGAAACTAGAAACCAACCTCAAGAAAACAAACTCAAAAACATTCAAATACATGGAGACTGAATAACATGTTATTAAACAATGAATGGGTTAACATTGAGATCAAAGGAGAAATCAAAAAGTACCTGGAAACAAATGAAATGAACACTCAACGACCTAAAACCTATGGGACACAGGGAGGGCAGTCCTGAGAGGGAAGTTCATAGCAATACAGGCCTACCTAAAAAAGAAATATCTCAAATAAACAACCCAACCCTACATCTAAAATAACTAGAGGAACAACAACAAACATAGCCCAGAGTGAGTAGAAGGAAGGAAATAATCAGGATCAGAGCAGAATTAAATGACATTGAGACTAAAACAATTCAAAGGATCAATGAATCCAAAAGCTGGTTCTTTGAAACGATAAATAAAATTGACAAACCTTTAACCAGACTCATCAAGAAAAAAAGAGAGAGGACCCAAATAAATAATATCAGAAATGAAAGAGAAGTAAAAACTGATACCATAAAAATACATGGGATTTTAAGAAATGACTATGAACAACTGTATGACGAAAAACTGGACAACCATGGCAAAATGGATAAATTTCTAGAAACATATAATCTTCCAAAGCTGAATCAGGCAGAAGCAGAAAATCTTAACATACCAATAACAACTAGTGAAATTGAAGCAGTAATCAAAAAATTTATGGCACACAAAAGGCCTGGACCAATGGCTTCACAGGCAAATTTTACCAAACATTCAAAGAAGAACTCACACTTATCCTTCTCAAACTATTCCAAAAAATTCAAGAAGAGGGAAAACTCCAAAATTCTTTTTACAAGACCAGTATTATCCTAATCTCCAAACCAGAAAAAGACACAAAAAAGAATGAAAATTACAGGCTAATATCTCTGATGAATATAGATGCTAATATTCTCAACAAAATACTGGCAAATTTGATTCAGCAATACATTAAAAAGATCATACATCATGATCAATTGGGATTTATTCCAGGGGTGCAAGGATGGTATAATATTCGCAAATCAATAAAGTTGATATGAAAGACAAAAATCACATGATCATATCAATAGATGCAGAAAGAACATTTGATAAAATTCAGCACCCATTTATGATAAAAACACTCATAAGTGGGAATAGAGGATGCATACTTCAACATAATAAAGGCCATATGTGAAAAACCTATTGCCTGAAAGGGCAAAAACTAAAAGTGTTTCCCTTAAGATCAGGAACAAGACAAGGGTGTCTACTTTCACCACAGTACTGGAAGTCCAAGCCACAGTGACCAGACAAAAAGAAGTAGAAGGCATCCAAATGGGAAAAGAGGAAGTAAAACTGCCACTATCTGCAGATGACACGATACTGTACATGTAGGCTTCACCAATAAGTGAATTCGTGAATTCAATAAGTGAATTTGGCAAAGTAGTGATATTTAAAGTCAATATTCAGAAATTGATGGCATTTTTTTAACACCAACAATGAACTATCAGAAAGAGAAACTAGGAAGAAAATCCCATTTATTATAGCAACAAGAAAAAAAATAAAGTACCTAAGAATAAATTTAACCAAAGAGATAAAATACCTGTACTCAGAAAACTACAGAATACTGAAGCAAGATATCGAAGAAGACACAAATAAATGGAAGCATGTACACTATTCATGGATTGGAAGATAACATCATTAAAATGCCCATACTACCCAAAGCAATCTACAGATTCAACACAATTGTTATTAAAATATCAATGGCACACTTCACAGATCTATAATAAATATTCCAAAAATTTATATGGAACTAAAAAAAGCCCTCAAATAGCTTCAGTAATCTTGAGAAAGAAGAACAAAGTTGTTCTTCAACTGATATCAAACTGTATTATAAGGCCTTGGTAATCAGAACACTCTGGTACTGGCAGAAAACAGACACATGGATCAATGGAATAGAATAGAGAACCCCAGAAATAAAACCATGTCTTTATGGTGAATTAATATTTGACAAAAGAAGTTAGAGCATACAGTGGAGTAAAAACAGGTTCTTCAAAAATTGGTGTTAGGGGAACTAGACTGGTAAAAGAAAGAAAGAAAGAAAGAAAGAAAGAAAGAAAGAAAGAAAGAAAGAAAGAAAGAAAGGAAGGAAGGAAGGAAGGAAGGAAGGAAGGAAGGAAGGAAGGAAGGAAGGAAGGAAGGAAGTAAGGAAGGAAGAAAGGATGAGAGAGGAAGAAAGAAAGAAAGAGAGAGGAAGAAAGAAAGAAAGAGAGAGGAAGAAAGAGAGAAAGAAAGAAACTAGACCACCAATTTACACCATACACCAGAATAAACTCAAAATAGATAAAAGACTTAAATATAAATTGGGATACCATATAAATCCTAGTGGAAAACACAGGCAGGAAAATTTCAGATATCTCACATAGCAATATATATATATATATTTAAAGATTTTATTTATTTATTTTTAGAGAGGGAAGGGAGGGAGATAGAGAGAGAGAGAAAAACATCAATGTGTGGTTGCTGGGGGTTATGGCTTGCAACCCAGGTATGTACCCTGGCTGGGAATTGAACCTGTGATACTTTGGTTCGCAGCCCGCGCTCAATCCAGTGAGCTACAGCAGCCAGGGCCAACATAGCAATATTTTTGATGCTGTATCTTCTCGGGTAAGGGAAATAAAGGAAAGAATAAACAAATTGGACTATACCAAATTAAAAAGTTCCTGCATGGCTAAAGAAACCATCATCAAAATGAAAAGGGAACCGACTATATCAGAATATATTTGCCAATGATACATTGGACAAGGGCTTAATCCCTAAAATATATAAAGAACTCATATGACTCAACACCAGGAAGACAATGAAATTAAAAAAATGGGTAAAGGACCTAAACCTACTCTTCTCCAAGGAGAACATACAGAGGGCCCAATAGTCATATGAAAAGATGTCCAACATCACTAGCCATCAGAGAGATACAAATTAAAACCATGATGAGATATCATCTCACACCTGCCAAAATAGCTATCATAAATAAATGAACAAACAACAAGTGCTGATGAGGATGTGGAGAAAAGGGACCGTAGTGCACCACTGGTGGGAGTGCAGACTGGTGCAGCCACTATGGAAAGCAGTATGGAGTTTCCTCAAAAAATTAAAAATGGAACTGTCTTTTGACCCAGCAATTCTACTGTTGGGAATATACCCTAAGAATCCCAACACACCAATTCAAAAGAATGTATGCACACCTATATTCATAGCAGCACTATTTACAATAGCCAAGACTTGGAAACAGCATAAGTGCCCATCAGTAAATGAGTGCATCAAAAAACTGTGGTTCATTTACACAATGGAATACCGTGCAGCAGAAAAAAGGAGGAATTCCTGCGTTTTGTGACAGCATGGATGGAACTGGAGAATATTATGCTAAGTGAAATAAGCCAGTCAGTGAAAGACAAATACCATATGATTTCACTTATAGGAGGAATCTAATGAACAAAATAAACTAATGAACAAAATAGAACCAGAGGTATGGAATCATGGAACAGATAGCCATAAGAGGGGAGGGTGAAGGTGGGGACTGATAGAAAGAAGGTGAAGGGATTAGTCAAAGAACATACATGAAGAACTCATGGACAACAGTGGGAAGACTGACTATGGAATTTGGGGGTGGGTTAGGTGGAGGTGGGCAAAGAGGAAAAATGGGACATCTGTAATAGCATAAAAAATTTAAAAAGATAAAATGACAAAAAGAGAGAGAAGGAAGCAGGTAAAAAATATAACACTTTATGATGAGTTCTGTATTTGAAGTATGAATAGAAGACAGAAAGTTCATAAAGGAAGGCAGGTCAAAGTATGCCTAAGAGAATCAGAGAGAGTTTAATGGGTGGGTTAAAATTTATACTCTTTGATCAGTAATTTTCATTCTAGCAATCTATTCTTTTTTTTAAAAGATTTTATTTGTTTATTTTTAGAGGGGAAAGGAGGGAGATAGAGAGAGAGAGAAACATCAATGTGCAGTTGCTGCGGGTAATGGCCTGCAACCCAGGCATGTACCCTAGCTGGGAATTGAACGCAATCTATTCTAAGAGAAAGAAATAGGTAAATAAAGATTCAAGTGCAAGGACACTTACTGCAGCATTACTTACAATAAAAACCTACTAGAGAAATACCTAAGTGTTCAAAAGTAGGAGTATGTTAGGTGGTAACTTTATACAATGAAAAATTAGGTACCCCTTCAACATGGGGCCTCAAAAGATTAATTAATGGTGTGGGAAAAGCTTATACAATAAATGTTAAGAGAGAGAGAGAAAAGGATAAAACTGATATGTAATATCTCATTTTTAAAAATTATATGTAAAATCTCATGGTAAGTTAGGTATGTTGGTATATCAGTAAAATAAAATTGGAAAAAATATAAAAATGTTAAAGGGTTCTTTCTATTTCTGGCACATGGAATTATAGATTATTTTAATAATCTTTTTGTGTTTGTCGAATTCACTTAGATGAGCATTAATTAATTTATAATTTATAATGAGTGCAAACCTAATTAGGGAAAATGAGTTAAAGAAAAGGTATTTCTTGATATAAGTCAAAATGAGCAGGGGCTTATAGGCAGGAGTACAGTCTTTGTAAGTCACTGCGTGTGAGAGGCCTGAGGGGTGGCAGGTTTGGGCCCTTTAAGTCATTAAGGTGCTGAAGCTTAAGTGCCAAGTGTGGAAAAACAGGACATGATGCTGTTGGTCCCCTCTAGGCCAGCACTCCCCAGATTGTGACGAGGGACAACTCTAGTATAAAAGGGTTGTGATGTCAAGTAAATTGGGGAAGAAACCTCGGGTTAAACAAAGTTAAACAGGATTCTTCTCTGGATCTGCTAAACAGGACTTTTCATATTTTTTAATATGCAAATGCACATCACAACCCGCTTTCTCCTAGAATGTCTGTCAACATCTCACAGAGCATCCTTTGAAAAATGCCACCATAGGCAGTGGAGAAATTCTAATTTGAAGTGACATGATCAAATTTGCCTATGAAACAATCCTGCTATTTGCAATGTAGAAAATGCATTGGAAGGAGAAGAGGCAGGTAGATCAGAACAGACTATTAGGCCAGGCCAGGTGAGAGGATGAGGTTCATCAGCACACAGGAATCCCTGAGCAGATTTCAAAGAGGTAAGAGAGATGCTAGGATGACTCCCGATTGCTGGCTTGGGCTTCTGGGTAATGCCTTTCATTAAGATGAAGGAGCTTGGAAGAACATGGAAGAAGGAGCAAATTTTGGAAACAGTTGTAAGTTCAGTTTATTTTGGTGAGTTAGAGTTAACCTGAGTCTGAAAGAAAAGTACCGGTTGGAAATATATATTTACAAATCTCCATTCTAGAAGTGGTGGTTAGAACAAAGGGCACACACAAGCACCCACACGAAGAGTATACAGCATGTGAAGAGGAGGGAGCCCTTCAGGACAGGACAATCGAAGTTCAGACAAAAAGAGGCTCTGAGAAAGAGGACCAAAAGGGAAAAAATGTTGGTACCTTAGTAAAACCAAGAGAAATTACACCAAGTAGGGAGTCTGTTTCCAGAGTTGGAAGCAATAAATAGTCAAACACAATAGGAAAGATATTAATTGAAAATATCAAGAAGGAAGAACTGAAAACTAGGAAGCCCTAGGTAACTCAAGCAAGAACAATGTAAAATGTCAAACCTAGGTATATAATTTTCCTTTAAGTGCTATAGTGCATATGTGTTTGGAAAACTAGATGGGGATGCATATTATGACTAATGAGCAAAATAATAGTAAAAAGTATTAGAAAATTCATGTGTGATAGTTCTGTTCACACTGCTATTGACTAATTTGGGGGTTACATGAAGTAAAATCTTATGTGTGGTGTGGACATGGTAATTATGTCCAGAGCATGGCCCACTACTTCATGTGTAGGAATTAAAAATACCCACGTGGGCCAAAGAGAAATAAAGAGTATACTCCTAAAAAAAAAAGGAAATAAGGAGTATTATGATTTTTCAAGGCCTGACACCTGAGGCTAAATGAGAACAGCCAGCTGAGGTTGGAGCAAGCCTTCTTGTGTCATCTGTTGCATTCACATCCATGAGAAGGACATGAACCTCTCAGCCAGAGAGGGACACGAGAGCCCAGTGGAAGTTCCGACCAAGGCTCCAACCACAGGGACCTCAGCAATCTGCTTGTCCTTGTAAATACTCTAAAATGGCTCATTCAATAAATTACAGAATCATAGCCTGTTGGTATTGGAAGCAACTTTAAAACTCATCTGCCTTCTCATCTTACAGATGCATAAACAGAGATAAGTGGTTTCCCAAAGTTGAAGGGCTTATTAATTGTAAAGTCAAGAATAGAATCTAGAGAGACTGATTACTGGTGGTTTTGCACCACAGTATACCAAGTAACAGAAAATATAGCTAGATTGGTCTGGTAATCTGTGCATGTACACAATGTGGAAGGCAGAATCCTATAAAGTGGCTCCCAAGGTTCCCTCCCTCTGGTGTACATACCCTATGTGGGAAGCCACTCCCCTGACTAGGTTACATTATATGGAAACTTGAAGGAATTTTGCAGGTATAATTAAGATTCCAATTCAGTTAACCTTGAGTTCATGAAAAGGTGTTCGTGCTGAGTAGATCTGATTAAATGAAGCCCTTAAAAGAGAGATTAGGCCCTTCTTGAAGAAGCTTCTTCAGCTGATCTTGAAGACCCATATTGTAAATCATTCATAGAGTTTGCCACAGGCCAAGGAACAATAGGTCATTTCCAGGTTCTAAGCTGGTCTCCATCTGACATCTCTCAAGAAAACAGGGATTTCAGTCTTACAGCTGCATAGTGATGAATTTTTCAAACAACCCAGGGAATGTGAAAGTGGACCTGTTTCCAGTGGAGCCTCTGAGACCTCATCCCAGCGGATGCCTGAATGGCAGGCTGGAGAGGTCCTGAGGCAGAGGGTGAGCTAGGCAGTGCCCAGACTCCTGAACACAGAAACTGTGAGATGATGAATGCTTGTTTTTTTAAAGCTGCAAAATTTGTTTTGTTTGATTACATTTGTCCCCATTTTCTCCTATTACTCTCCCCCTCCCTAACCACCCTCAGCTCCCACATTCACTCCTTCTCCCTGCCCCCATTGTCCTTGTCCATAGGTCCTTTATACATGCTCCTTGACGACCCTGCCAAATTTGTGGTAATTTATTATATAGCAATAAATAACTAAAACTGCAACATTTTCTCAGATGTAGCATACTTGAAAAAATTTCAAAAATGGTCCTTTCAACAGAGTGATTTCTTGAACTCCTATCGACAGATGCCTATAATGAATTCTAAATTTTGTATAAAATATGTTCTCCTGATGGTGTTCCTACCAAGCCTCTAATCTGTCTCAAGTTTTTAAAAAATGTTAAACTTTTAGATGATATTATATGAAGAGACACACACCAGAAAGTCGTCCAAAGAAGGCTCAAAGAGTAGTGACTGCACTGTCAAAATCAGTTCTGTGAGAAACATGGGGATGAGAGATTCATCTTCTTCTTGCTTTTCCATCACAGCGACCCCCTGAAACACACACATTTGCAGTGTTATAAAGACATGAATACCAAGGTGTGAAATAGAAAACTTCTCTGTTACAAGAGGCATGCAAACTTAAGCCTTATGTGGTTAGCTGATTTTATAATGTTGGCATATCTTTCAAGGAATATTACCACAGAATTAAAAAGTGAAGGGAAATATTGAAAAACTACACAACAATGTAAAAGTTCTTTCCTTGAAAATACACTATCAACAAAATGGAAAGGCAAACAAGGAGCTGAAACAATATATCAGTAATGTATATAGCAGATAGAAGGTTAGTAATATTTGAATAAAATATACTTTATATACTCAATAAAATATATACTAATATAATAATACATAAATAGTAATGTACTTAAATAGAAAAATGGGCAGATGTTTAAGAACATATGACATTTCTTAAAAGGAAAATACAAATGATCAATCAACCTCCTCTTTCTCTTCCTGAAGATAATTCGTTCAGTAACAGCATTGATGGAGTATTTCCTGTGTGTCAGGCAGTGCTAAATATTCATGCAAACCCCACACCAACCATATGCAGCAGGTATCATTGGTACTCCCACGAAAAGACAGAATCTGGAGGAGGACCCATTGCTGAGTAAGTGGCAGACCCAGGTCTTTCTGATCGTCACACCTATGCTCTTATCCCTGCACTGAGGCAGCAATTAAAGGAACATACCACTTAAAAACAGTGATACACTACTTTGCATCCACCAGATTAACAAAGATGAAAATGAATGACACTATCTAGTGTGCACATGGATAAACATTCATTCGCTAACATTGCTAGGAAGGTTGAAGATTGACACAAAACATAACAAATGAGCATATTTTGAAACAACAATTCCACAGCTAGGAATTTCTCCTGAGGGGAAGTATCAGAGATGCGTGAAGCATGTATAGACAAGGATGTTCTTTGCATCATTACTTGTGGTGAGAAAGTGATCAACAACAGAAAATTATTTACTAATTTTACAAGATATATAGTACATTTTTATGTGACAATATTATATGAAAAATAATATTGATTTGGGAGATTTTTCACAAAACATTGTTAAATGCAGAAAGCAGATGATACAGCAGTGGGTAAAACATGATAGCTCTTTCCCCCTTGGAAATAGCTATCTTTGGATAGCAAAGGATGTTTTCCTTTGTACATTTCTGTATTTTTCAACTTTTCTGCACTAAACAAATATTACTTTTACATGTTATAGTATTGAGAAAAAGGAGGAATTAAGAATAGGGGTGGAGAAGAAGTAAGGAAAAGGAGTATGCAACTAACATTCAACTTTTGGCGAAAAAGGGAAATGATAGTCAAGAGCATCAGTCCTTGAAAGTGCACTGTTGAGTTCCCGGGGAGAAAGCTTAGAGTTGGAAGTGGGAAGCTTGATGAAACCAGGTAAGCATGTGTTGCAATGTTTTTAGGTGCCTGGCACCAGCATGGAGTTGGGGAAGGCTTATTGGGAAATGTGGACATGGGATAATATGATTTCTCTCTTAGCTATGCTGGAACACACATTCAAATTTGTACCACTTCATCTTAAACATTTCAGATTACTCTGTGTCTCTAAGATCAACTTCCTCCCAAGAGGTTCTCCACTCAAAGCACAAAGGTATGCTTCCGTGATGTGCTGCTTCTCACATCTAAGCGGTTGCCTGTTTCTTTCATTGATACCACCTCATCTGCTTCTCTCTGCCAGTCCATGCCCATGATGACCCCCAAACTAAATTTCTTGGAGCAAGGATCCTGTCTGAGTTTTTCATTACTATATACCCTACACTCAGTGCAGGAATTGGTACACAGTAGGTACTTAAGAAATATTTCTTGAATGAGCACATGAATAACCTTTAGCAAATTCTTATGAGACAGCAACATTTAGCACAGTGGATGCTCTCTATTAAATATTTGCTGACATGCTGATTTTCATTCTTCCATTTCATATGCATATCGTAGGCTCTGATTATACTGTGAAATCCTCTAAGCATTTCTCCTATTTTTCTAGTCCACAGAAAAATAACATAAGCCATAGTGCAAAGTAAGCACTCAGTAAATGCTGACCAATTAATTTTGTCTGGATATACCTTCTTATCAGTGACTTCAGGCTTCTCCTCAGTAATCCATTTCTGAATGACATCTGCTGGAGGTGTTCGTTTTAGTTTGTCAGTGAGATAGTTCAAAAGCAAGTTAACAGAATTTACTGTTAAGACATGCATTGTGCTCTCAATTAGATAATCATTCAGACGAATAAAGCTTGAAAAGAAAAAATACAGCTTCAGTTTTCTATGTTAACTACATATTTTTGAAAATAACTTTAAAGCAAGCACTTAAATTTTAAAATATAATTTCTCTTTTAATTTCCATTTATATTACAATATTAGAGATTTATTGTCCAGAAGAGCTGTTCTTGGACACTCTTTGTTTTAAAACACAAACATATTCAAGTACGTAGCATCGATTTAGCTAGGTGTTCTAACTATTCAATAGGTTAGTAAGAGCAATACAATTGTTACGGAAAAAGCACCTTGCACATCTAGCTGAAAAGGGCCATCAGATTTTTTTTTTAAAGCTTTAGAGAAGAAATCAGTAAGTATACAACATCTATAACAAATTCTAGAGGTAAATGTGTGAAATCTTTGCTATTGGGTCAATGTTGTTTGATGGCATTTGCTAACCCAAAGATGCAAATTTTGTTTTCTTACTTGAGTGCTTAGAAAGTAGACTGAGTCAGCAAGGCATTCTGAGTAACTTTTCATTTTGCTTAAATGGAGCCCAAGGGGCCTCTCGTGCCTAGGGGCCTGTGATAGTGGCCTCAGGGACTGCCTCACTGACTTCTGTTGAGATAATAGTACCATATTATCTCATACATAAACTGACACATCACTAAGATTTATTAAATAGACAGCTGTAAAATTTGGACTAAATTAGTAAGCACTGAGTAAACAATAATCAGTGTTTTATAGTGCCAAATATGGTTCAGACAACACTTGCTGACTGTTTGCAGGAGTAGTTTGTAGTAATTAAGTTTTAGAATGATGTGAAGTTCAAACTCTGGAACAAAGTGGAGATCCAGTTGGGTAAGCAATGGCAGAGCTCACCCTAATGAGGGAGAATCCCCTGGTTAGGTCCTAGCAGGAAGGCTTTCCTCCCTGGTGCCCTAGCTGCAAAACCTTCATTAGGAGAAGGGTGGGACTTTGTGTGGCAATGCAGCTATGTCCAAATCCTTTTGTGCCTGACTTCTTACCATGGCCAGCTCCATGCTCCATGCTGGGCTAGTGAGAAGCAAAGCCTTAGTGATCAAAGAGGAGCTCTTGGCCTTGGCCATGCGCTCCACTCTCTGCTAGCTTGCCATTCCCAGTGGCTGCTTTGCTGGAGCGCAGTTGAGGGGCAGGCTTCTAGAAAATGCATTCAGGTTACCATATGCTCTAAATTCCTCAACACTGTTAGTGAATCCTGTAATAAAGGCTTTAACTTTTAATGAAACTTGAGAATGATAGATGCCTTAATTTTTCTTGAAAGAATAATCATTTACCATGTCAGCCTCATGCAATGATGCCTTTTGTTGGCCTGCTCTGTGTATGTCATTTTCTCAGAGTCTGAATAAGCAGGCAACTCAATGAGACCTCCACTGTCTTGCACTTTATAATCATCTAAGAACAGCAGAAGACACACCAATAAGCATGCTTGTGTAAAAATTACATATTTTCCACTATGAATTAAAAGGCAAGCAAAATTAAAACACACACACCCCAAAATGCTTTGGTTCATGAGATAATTCAAACTCTAGAAAACAGTCCAGTTATCCAAAAGAATTTCACATCAAAGGATTTCAATTCAATAAAAGACTGTAGACAGTTTATTAACATTTGCTTTAACAGGATTTGATCTGTGTACAATGCCATCTCTTTCCCAGGAATACTTTTACCTTCCTTTTCCAACTGCATTTTAGTTATCCTTTAGAGCACATGCCAGCTGAGGCCAATCCTGAGAGCACCCAGTTCTTTAATTTTAACAAGTCTATTTTCTGTACTAGTAGGTGAGACAAACCTTTAACCACAGGGGCTCTGAGTTTACTATAAAATGCTTGTGAAATAAAGGTTCTGAAACCAGTTTAGAAATAGTGTGCACAAGCAGGGGCAATGCAAGGAAAATGCTCTATGTTTTGTCCCCCCCTCTCTACAATATACCTTGAATTTATAATCTATCAAGAAAGTTTGGAAGAACTGAAAAATAGTATTGTTAGTTAAACTTAAGAAAAGTAGAATAAAAAAAGAGTTAAAATTTTAGAAAGCCACCACCTCTGATATATGAAGGCTCTGTCCCCTCCCTACCATATCGTGCGCAGTCGTCAGGAACAAACCCCGCGGCACTCAGAGCGGTGCGGCAAGCTTTCCTGACCACGTTTTTCGCCTCATTTCGAAATTCTTCTAGGATCTTTGTTACCTAGATATTGACATGTATAATTAGTGGTACCAAAGTAGCAATAATAGAAAAAATCTTGAAACTTAGCAGACAAAATCCCTTACCTCTTCCAGCCGTATGACTTGCGTGGCCTTAAATTCTTGCAGGGTGTAAGTGTGACCTTTTTCAATATAACAAAGCCTCATAAAACTCAACCGATAACACAGTTCATTTATTTTAAGAAGAGCTGGCCGCAAATACTGAATGAAAATAGACATACAACATTATTTGTTTTTTTAATCTGTCTTTTCGAAGTATAAAGATATTTAGAATGCAAGAATGGTTAAGGAAAATAGCTCTATATGTTTACTTTAGCTACAACTACATGTACATACATTAAAAGAAACACTTTTTCTGAAATTTTGTTCTAAAAGTTTTCTTTGAATTATCAGACTTAAATTGTCTGAATTCCTTTCTTTTTACTTTGAATATATGTGTTTCTAGCTATAAAATTGAGGGCAAGTTATAGAAGACTTAGTAAATCTTAAATTTCACTTAGTTTGGCCAAGGTCTACTGAAAGGTTCTTTGTGTTACCTTTAAGACTTTACAATATCTAGTGACCATGATACTGATCTAAGACAGCGATTTTCATCTCATGGCACACGTAAACTAATTACTAAAATTCTGCAGCACACCAAACAATATATTTTTTGCCAATCTGACAAAAAATAGGTGTAATTTTGGCTCATTCACAGTGGACAGCTATTGTTGTGTATGCTGCTGTCATTTTTTATTTGACCATCTAAGAGAAAAGAGGTCTGTGCCTCTGACTACACAATCAGGTATCACATGTTTTAAAAATTTTTGTGGCACACTGGTTGAAAATCACTAATCTAAGAGATGGTGACAGAGAACAAAGACAAATTTAACTTAAAATTTCCAGTGGGTGACAAGTTGCTGAAAAGAAAGTTCAGTTACTATTAAAACTTGTTTTGAAATGTGAGCTGGGGAAGTGAGTGGAAGCATTTTGTGAAATTCTGCTACATGATCTTAACTTAATCTTTCTTGGTGCCAGCATCACAAATCTGAGTTCTAGGTTGTTGGCTTCGAAGGCACATATTTTAAGAATGTTCCAAGGACATTCATGTGACTTCTTCTGATCTAATCAAAGTAGGATCAAATACATTATATAAAGTTACCATTAATTTATTTGTATGTAACACTGGTTTATGTATCATACACTTTTGGGGGAATTTTCAAAATAGGACAAACAACAGTTATTCAGACCAACATTTAAGTGCAACATTTAGGTGTAAAGGGAAGTTATAATTAATAGAGTCTTAAATGAAGAGATTTTTGTGAGAAAACATTTGGAAACCCTTAAGGTTCATCTCATGGGAGAATTTGCATAATAAAAAAGAAGCAAAAGTGTAGAGGCTAAGACTTATGAACTGAAAGAAGATACTAAATAAACTAACCAAGTAGAGGAGTAGGGATGAGAATGTAATCAAAATGGGGCAGTGAGAGCAAGGAAGTCCAGAGTAAAGGACTCCGGACAAAGTCCTTAAAGCAAAATTATAAATTCTATTTGGTAAAGGCACAAAAAATAAGGATCCAGGTGGAAAGCAGAACTGACATTGATGATCTGCCAAAAAGTGAGTTTAGACTATGGGGAGTTTTTTGGAAGAAAAAAAATGTATAATCTAAGAAATTAGTTTAGCTTAAATTAAATATTTGGCTGTCATAGAGGGCAGATGTGAAAGCAGTTGTGGATATAAGAGGCTGTAGGTGTCCGCCCCCCACTTCCCCCACCTTGTTTTTTCTGCTGTTTGTTACTAAATTTTAGATGGATCTGGGTTAGGTGGTTCATTCTTGGGCTGTTATATCAATAGTGCCCCTTGAAGGTGATAAGGATTAAGCATTATTCTGAGTTACTAGCAGGATTACAAGAGAAGAAAGAATTTGTCACCTGGATGGTGGGTTTCAAAATGTGAAAGACTGAGATAGCTATAATTTTTGCTGCCCAAGTCACTTTGACCTATGTACAATTCCTCTGGAGATAGAATTCCTCTTTCTTATTGGAAACTCATTACCATGTGGTTTTGATTAAGGCTGACCCTTCACTTTCTTTATCACATGAATGAGGAATTGACACACATCCAGGCCTGGTTTATCAGAATACTCCTAGCTGTGCAGTGAATGGTTCAAGATTGGGCATGTGGACAGACTGAGCCAATCAGTATTTTCTCCAGCATCTCCAGCAAGAGATATTCTCTTTTCACTGAAAGAGCCAGCAGCAACTAGAGCTGGAGGTGGTGTTCATTGTAAAAGTCAAACTGAGAATGAAACAGACACAGAGAGATATAGAAGTGAAAGATGAAAATAAGAAAAAATAAAGATGACAAAATTGCTGACTTCAACTATGCATGAAGGTATTATTCACCCCTTGAACTTCCTTATTACATGATCTTTTAATTGTTATTGTTGTTAAAGTTCATTTAATTTGAGTTTTTGCCAGTTGCATTGAAAGGAATGTCAATACTTCAGAGATGGGAAATCACTGTTATTCACCTGGGGGTTGGTGAATGGGTCAGAAAGCCTATAGGAAAGCATTAGAGACTTGGGAGGATAAGTGCAGAAGAGCATGCATTTGCTAAAAGAAATTCTATAAAAATCAAGGTCAAGCTGAGACACCATGTCTTTTGTTGGAATACAGGAACTTTAGGGTGTGCTAGTCTTGCATTCACCATGGCACCAAACCTTCAATTTGCCCTAACCTGAGTCATTCGAACATCTGGGTGATTTGCACAATTTGGCACTTCCAGAACCCACTCCACTAAAGTTGTAGGTCTTGGACCAGCCAGAGATTCTAGGCTTGTGTTCTCATGTACATTTCTGAACCAGTGTAGAAAATGCTTCAGCAAAAGGGACAAAGGACATCCCTTCATAAGTGGAGGAATAGTTATATAAATCTATGAAATTAAGAGTCTGCAAAGTAGTGACTAACTAAAAATAAAATGGAAGGATTTTAATTACAAAGGGACATTCAAATGAAAATAAATGAATGACAATGTTTGAGTGAGTATAAAAATAAAATAACAGAAAATTGTCTGAAAGTATCATGTAGAACAAAATAACACACTATTAGAAAACCAGCAAAATCATCAAATACCTAGAAAGTTAAAATCATGGGCAGAATTACATCATACTGAAAAATTATACTACATACATATCTAAAACTAGAGAAAAGTGAAATCTGGAAATGTAGGAATCTAGAAGACACTTACAAAAAAAAGGCATAGTCCCAAATTACTTCACTGCTGAATTATACCAAACATTTCAAAAAAATTAATGCCAATTCTTCATAAACTATTACAAAAAAACAAAAGAGGGAATATTTCCCAACTCATTCTACAAAGCCAGTATGATCCTAATACTAAAACCAGATAGACAAACACATCCCAAGGAAAGGAAAAAGTGTTGACCTATCTTCCTTCTG
This sequence comes from Phyllostomus discolor, assembly GCF_004126475.2. NCBI lineage: Eukaryota > Metazoa > Chordata > Mammalia > Chiroptera > Phyllostomidae > Phyllostomus > Phyllostomus discolor. The sequence continues at coordinate 60,641,533 of NC_040908.2, read as the reverse complement.
AATATGTGTGTCTACATATGTACACATGTATATACACATATATATATATATACATATATAAATATCCTCACCAAAATACTAGCAGACCAAATCTAGCAATATATAAAAAGGATTATACATAATGACCAAAAATTATTTATTTATCTCAGGGATGTAAGGTTGGTTTAATATCTAAAAATCAATTATTATAATAAATTATACCAATAAAAAAATTACATGATAATCTCAATAGATGCAGAAAAAGCATTTGACAGAATCATAATGACTTGTTGATAAAAACATTCAACAACTAGGAGCAGAAAGTAACTTCTTCATAACATCATATTTAACAGTAAAAGATTAAAAGCTTTCCCTCTAAGATCAGGGACCAGACAAATATTTCTGCTCTTGCCACTTCTATTTAACAGAAGGTTCTAGCCAGGGAACTTAGGCAAGAAAATTAAATAAAAGTCATCCATGTTGGGAAGGAGGAGTAAAACTATCTATTTGCAGATGACATTCTTGTGCATAGAATATCCCAAAGAATACACACAAAGGAACACACATGTACAAACCAATTAGAGTCAACCATAAATTCTGTAAGTTTCAAAAAACAGGCTCAATATATAAAAATAAAATATACTGTTATATTTTAATTACAGAGGGATATTCAAAGTAATTACACATACTATATGTATACATGCTCTTGACATATAGTCTACATATTTACTATATATATAAAATCTAAAATGAAATTTAAGAAAGCAATTCCACTTACAATAATATCAAATATAATAAAATATTTAGGGATAAAGTTAACAAAGAAATTCAAAATATATACTATAAAAACTACAAAACATTGTTAAAAGAAATTCAAGAATATCTAAGTAAATGGGAAGGGATTATATATAAATATGTTCACGGACCAGAAAAAATAATATGACAATCCCTATCAAGATCACAACTGACGTTTTTGCAGAAATTGACAATCTGATGTTAAAATTTATGTGGAAGTTCAAGGGGACCAGGAAATTCACACTTCCTAATTTCAAAACTAACTATAAAGCTACAGTATTCAAGAGAGTGTGTTATTGGCATGAAAATAGACATAGATAAATAGAATTGAATTGAGAGTTCAAAAACCCTAACATTTATCATTAGGGCAAAGGTGCAGGACAATTCAATGGGGAAAGAAAGTTTTTGTAAAGAATGGTGCTGGGACAACTGGAGAGCCACATGCAAAGGAATGAAGGTGGACTCCTATAATACAACATAAGCAAACATTAACACAAGAGGATTCAAGGACCTAAATACATTTAAGAGCTAAAACTATGAGACAATTAGAAGAAAATTTAGGAGTAAATCTTTGTGACCTTGGACTAGGCAAGTTTTTTTTAAGGTATAATACCGAAAGCACAAGCAGCAAGAGAAAAAATAGATAAAATGGACATCATAAAAATTCAGAATTTTTATGCTAAAATCATCAAATTATATACCTTAAATGGGTGAATTATATAGTACATGAGCCATATTTCAATAAAGTTATGACAAGGAAATGTAGGCACAAGTGCCAATAATGTTGGTTACTGAAAAACATTTATAACATTTTCCAGGACAACTCTACCTTTCCCGTCAACCTAGTCTGAGGAAATTAGCCCCACTCCCTCCAATTAAGTGATTGCAAATATAAGAATAATGATAAATTTGCAGGTTATTATAACATCTAACAGATACTTAAGCCAACATAAATGGGTGTTATTTAGGTCAGTCTAAGATTAAAAGGATAAGAACTTTCTAGTTTGTTAGGCTACATTTAAGAGAAGAATTTATCAAGACCAAAACACTATTGGTATGAATTGTGGACAGAGAGAATGAACTCAGCACATATAATAAGAGAACAAGCTTTAAGGATTGATAGGTTAATTTTAGAGACAAATGCAGAAAGAACTATTTTATACCTAGTAACAAGTTTATGAAATATATAGTATACAAGACCTGGTAAAGATGAAAATTAGAGAAAAGGTAGTAAAATAGGTCCAAATAATTGATGGATCCTTCATGAAATTAGACATCTAAGGCTTGAATTTGATATCAAAAGGATTAGAATATTTTCCAAAACTCAGAATGCCTGGTGGAATGGATGACCTGAGATAGCACATCTTATGCATTGGTTTTGCTCTAATATCTGTGGTAGTCATATTCTTTTAATGCTACTTTGTTGTATGTCTGATATCTTGATAACAATCTTCAGATTACCATGTGCAAAATGAATAAAAAGCAAACTTGAGTCTCCTGATTTGAGAGGGTGGTGACTAATGGTGATGCCAGTTCATCCCAGGTGCTAAGCAGAATACTTCTAATGCAAATTGAAATCAGTCCATTGATAGAGATTTTAAGTATGGCCATACACCCTTGAACAGTAACATTTTTCATGATTACCTACCCTGTCCTCCAAAGTAAATATTAAAATTTCCTCTACTGTCTGAATCCATGGTAAAGGAAACACATGACACACTGGGAGGTGCTGGCCCATGAAAACAAGCCCCCAAATAATTTTGGACTAAAAAGTCTAGAATATCTCAAAGATTAGAGGTGGTAATAGGGTTTCCCAGCCTACACTGCTCAAAAAGTTTCCTGACCAACAACAAGGGAGTCATGAATCCACACCTGAGGCTGTGTCTTATCTAAGGGGATGTGCGCAAGTCTCATACCTATGCATGTTACAGCCCTAAATTCAGAAATACCACTAGACTGCCAGACTCTTAAATGATGACAAGATGAAAACTGTCATCATTTAGTTAACATTAAATAGCATATTAGATGAACTATTCTATTTCAGGGATAGTCTTTATCAACACCTATAATAGATTCACACTTTGTTTTTCTGTAATTCTTTTAAAATATGATTAACAAATACATACACGATTCACAATGAACAAATTTTTTTGTAGAGATTCTCGAGATCCACTGATCTTCTTGGAGCGCACATTCTTCTTCCACACGTTAAATGCCTTCCATTTCCGGAAAAGTGAAAATAATGGAATCCTACCGAGTTCTCTGTGATATAGGTATTCCTGTTTCCATCGCTCAATTTCGATAAATTCAATATCATCATTATAAATGTGTGTTACTGCCTTTTTGCTAATGGTATAGTAGTCATTTTTGTTGATGTTCTCATAATTTACGACTCTATAAAAATGGAAATTGGGGCAAGTGAATAAAGTATTCAGTACAAAATTAAGCAATTACATTACTTTCTGTTTTAAAGAGGTAAAACATTTTTGGAAAACAAATATTATTTAAAATTTCTAAAAATTCTGAAAACCTAATTTTAGATTAAATAAATTACTCAAGAAAAGAAGGAGGAGCTGTTTTTTAACAATAGTTATAGCTCTTAAAGATTTCACAACCTTGGTGATATAGTTCATAATTTTGGTTACATGATGTTTATAAAAAATTAATTATATATTTTTGCATAATAGCCACATATGAAAGCTACCTGGGAAAATTTTTTTATTTATAACTAACTCTTTATAAACTATTCAATAATAATAGTGTAAAAAAGTTTTATGCTACCTAGAATTTTGAGAAAGAGCAAAGCCAAAATATGATTTAGATAATATTAGAACCAAGACCCAGATTAAGCTAAAAATATGTCTAATTTATCACATAACAAAAATACTATTCAGAAATTGTTTTTTCAAGATATTCCTCTTTCATCTGTCATCAAGAGTATACTTCAACTTTATATGTTATAAGAAGTATATCAAGTAAAGAAGACAAGCAAGAATGGCATAAAAAAGAAGTAGAGCTAGGTGAAGGAAAGAAAGTAACGAGAACACAAAGGACCAATTCTCTAAAACTTCTTAAAATAAGAACTTTCTTATAGGCACAAATATATTTTCTGCAATTTTAGCTTTGATCTTGAAATGTTGAATGCAACTTAAGTATTCAATAGTAGAACAAGTGCGAAATATATTATGATATAGCAAGTTATTAAAATATATTTGGGAATTTAGGAAAATAAAATTTATGAAGCTTTTATGGTAGTTTAGAACAATAAGACAAAGGTTAAGTGTAAAACAAAACCCCAATTGTTTCTACATTAAAACTATGCAAAAATTATATATACTAGCAATTAGGCAGGAATATGCCTGTGAAAATCAACTGTTTCCCATGTCCATGTTCTCTTCTAGTCCTTAGCTATGCATTCTGAACCTGAAGTTCATGGATGACCCTTTACTATAGCCTTCAATCATCTGTGAAATCCCTGAAACTGTTGTATGTAAACAAATCTATGTACATATATATGTTTTTAAGGAATTAGAACAAATTCTTATACGCTTTGGGTCTGTTAATAAAAAAAACCTAAGAACCATTGGCATAAATAATTTTTTATTGTTGTTCAGTTACAGTTGTCCCGCCTTTTACCCCATTGCTCTTCCCTGTCCCATCCTTCACCACGCCCACAGTCAATCCCCCACATTTTCCATGCCCATGAGTCCTCTCTTCGTGCACCTCTGCTTGCCCCTTCCCGTTATTTCCTGTTATCACCCTCCTCCCTCTCCTCTGGTTGCTATCAGTTTGTTCTTCATTTTCAGTTTTTATTTTAATAAAACTAAGTAAAAAAATCTTTTTTAAAAATTAGAACTGAAGCAGAATGAAAGCAAACCCAAACCAAGCACACAAAGGAAGCTGGGCGCTGAGGGTGCTGTGGGGAAGGGGAGAGAATGGAGGATCACTCTCCTACTTTGGTGCTGCGATGGAAAAATATCACCCTGGTCAAGCTTTTATCTGAGTGACTGTCTGATTCTTTGTGTTCTAATTAACCCACACCAAGAATGTCTGGGAAAATAGAGGTTTTACATATTGCTGGCTAGGTATATGGGAAACAAAATTTCCTTCCTCCCTTCCTTCCTTCCTTCCTTCCTTCCTTCCTTCCTTCCTTCCTTCCTTCCTTCCTTCCTCCCTCCCTCCCTCCCTCCCTCCCTCCCTCCCTCCCTCTCTCTCTCTCTCTCTCTCTTTCTTGTCAACAGCTAAAGCTGTAATTAGGACATTCTTGAAGAGATTCTCTCCAAAATGGGAAATTTCAACTTTTCTCTTAAACTGTAATCAGTTTCAGGTATTTCATTAACATTAGGTCATCAAACCAACCTAAAATCAAGAACAAACAGTTCACTACAGCCCTGGTGCATGTCTGGAAAACTCACCCTGTATAGGTCAATTTACTACTAAAGACCCTTCTAGAAGGTGGCAGGTGTGGTCCATGACATTCAATTTTAATTTATTGGTGCTCAGTATCACTTAGAAATTCTTTTTATTTATACTTTCCTACCTACTCAAGATCCTCATTCTCAACCCCCTAAGTCTTTTCCTCCTCTACACATCTCCACTCTGCATAGAGTGAAAGAACACATGAGTTTTTTTTCAGACTGAGTCACCAGCATCAAAATCATCTGGGGTGCTTAGTAAGAATCTACATTTCCCCTGGCTGGCATAGCTCAGTGGATTGAGCGCGGGCTGGGAACTAAAGTGTCCCAGGTTCGATTCCCAGCCAGGGTACATTCCTGGGCTGCAGGCCAGAACCCCCAGCAACCGGCACACTGATGTTTGTCTCTCTCTCTCTCTCTCTCTATCTCCCTCCCTTCCCTCTCTAAAAATAAATAAATAAAATCTTTTTTTAAAAAAAGAATCTACATTTCTGGGTCCAACATAGAATTAGAATCTTTATGTTTGGGACTCAAGATTCTAGTTCAGCAAGCTATCTGGGTGATTCTGAACCATGGCACTTTCTTTGAAAACAAACAATAACAACAAAATATGTTGACAAGGTGGGCTCTTTCTTGTACCTCACTTGAAAATCACCATTCTTTATTTTTTCCTCTTGAGTGTATCTCTCATGCCTTTTTCCAAACAGTGATGGAGAAAAGTCACTTCACTTTTTTCTAATTCTCCTGGCTTTGGGCTAGTTTTCCTCTGTATCTAAAAATGTGCATAACTTCTCTTTAACTTGTAGAAAGTTTCCCTTTAGCTTGTAGGAAGTGTTTTCTTGACCCTGCTGCCTATTTAACATAAAATCCCATGTGTTCTCCTTTCTCTTAAACTTCCTTTGTAGTGATGTGTATCGGCCAAATCCTCCCCATCTATTCCTTCTTAAAGGTTCCAGAAACCTGTGTGTTCTTCAGTACTCTAAGAAACTTATCTTCTCAAAGATGAACAGGGACTTCTTTCAAGTCCAACATAGTTGGTAGGTAGAAAGGGCAGCAGGGTCAAGAAAAAGCTTTGCAAGAATTAATAGGGCCTATGCACAATTGTCTGTAATCCTATTCTCCTCAGACTTTGCAGTTCATTACTGAGGGGTTACTCCCCAAATGTATTCCTTGGATGTCTTTGCTTCGCTCTGCACACTCAGTCCCAGAGGGCTTATCCATTTCAGGAATTGGTCCGCCACTCCTATGCTTCTGACTGACTTGTTCAGTCTTTCTTGGCATCCAGGATTTGGCCTGAAACTTCAGCTGCCTCCTGAATAGTTGCTTTGGATATTTGTTCCATCCAGGTCTTTCTTTGAAGAGATAATCAGAAAAAAATATGCTTTCTTTAACACCTAAAAAGAGAACTTGGTTTGTTCAAGTTCTGTGCTATAAAGTTCCTACTTTACTGATAAAGAAGATGATTTTATGATCCTATCAATTAAACAGATCCTTGGATAGTTAACTAATCAGACTGAGATGAATGCCTTAAATAAAATTACACTTAAGTATGCTTTACTGGAAAAATGACTATACTATTTTCTTATTGTTCAACATAGAATCAAGGAGTGCCTTTTCAAAAGCGTTTTATTCTAGAACAGAGGTGTCTAACCCATGGCCTGCAGGCCACATGCCAGCAAGGATGGCTATGACTGTGGCCCAACACAAAATCATAAATTTACTTAAAACTTTTTTTTTTGCTCATCAGTTTTCATTAGTGTTTGTGTATTTAATGTGTGGCCCGAGACAACTCTTATTCTTCCAGCATGGCCCAGAGATGCCAAAAGGTTGGACACCCCTGCGAACTGCCTCTGTTCATCTGAAATGTAACTTAGGCTCCAAGACTTCTGCTCATTTTTAAAAGCATGTGTGCCTTATCTGAGAGAATCATTCATGGAGGGAGAACTGCATGGCCCTTGAGGTAGGTCATAAATTGTCCTGTTTCTGTTCATTTTGGGTATAACTCAAAGTACATTTACTAAGGTTCTAAAAAATTATTTCTCCACCTGGAATTAATTCCTTGATTTTCCAAAACAGTAAGATCTGTGATTTGTTATTTGAAATAGCAGCTGTGCTATACACCCCACAGTGACTGAAAATGCTCCTGTTGCTCTTTAAACCGGTCTACCAGGGCTAATGTTACAGAAACATGGTTTCTGTCATGAGACCTTCCTGCTCAAGAACTTCAAATAGCCTCCTGCTGCATATATCATTAAATCCAAATTATTCTGCCAGGTGTTTGTGGGACTCCTCTCCTGTCTCACACTAGTTTCTTCTCTGTCCACACAGATTGTCCTGATTAGTCAGGCTGGTTTCTTTATCATATTCATCTTAGGTTGTGTTTGAACACACACACACATGCCTTCATTCACCCTGTTCTCTCTTCCCATCTCTTTCAAGCTTCTGATTTCTACAGTGAGAGAGTAATTCCTCGCCTGCTTTAAGGGCGTAGGATAAATTAGATAAGCTCACGTGGCTCTATGCAACTCTAAGTTCTCTTGTTTTCATTATTATATAATTTTGGTATGATTTCAACATATTTATTGGATGAAGGTAAGTAAGAAAGTGCCTGCAGAGAAGTTAGCCGTTTCCTGAGCTCACACTTATAAACTCAATCTGTTTGATGATGGTAAATATCATGATTCAATATGAGTTTAGATCTAACCTAAACCAGAGAAGAGAAATGGCTTGCTTTGCTTCTTGTGTAATTAACCAGAAATGGTAAAATATCTAATAAGAAACTACTTTTTACTTAGAAAATTAGACAAAAGCATAGCTAAGAAGAAACTTCCAAGTTTCTTCGATAAGAGAGTGCTCTAGGGCCCACTGTTCTCAACGTATGGGCCTTGAAACAGCAGCACGTGGGAACTGCAGACTCCTAGGCTCTACTCCAGACCTACTGCTGCTCTAAGTCCCTGGTGTGCAAAGCTGATTGAATACTGGGTGTGTTTTAAAGAAATCCTGTTGGTTAGGTTTCACCACAAGCCAATGAAATCTCTTGGAGTAGGGCCTAGATAAATCTAATTAGCAGCTAAGGCAGAGAACCATGGCTGTAGGTTCTTCAAATTTTTATATAAAATTAAGTCATACCTATTAAATTGTATAGCCCTAGACATAACAGGTTTAGGAACCATCTGAGAAGCAACTCGATTATTTAAAAAGTAATATGCCCAAGCCTAGTGTGGTTACACCACCCCAAATCATATAATTATTTTTCACAGAATCCTAATTAGAGCAGATATCTCACAATGAAGATTTCCTTTGTTATACAGGACAGAAATGTGTAATTAGCCTTATTTAACTCATGGTGACTTTTTTAAAAATATATTTTATTGATTATGCTATTATAGTTGTCCCATTTCCCCCTTCATTCCCCTCCATCCTGCACACCCTCTGCCACCCACATTCCCCTCCTTTAGTTCATGTCCATGTGTCATAAGTTGTTTAGCTTCTGCATTTCCCATACTTTTCTTGTCCTCCCCCCCGTCTACTTTCTACCTACCATCTATGCTACTTATTCTCTGTACCTTTTCCCCCCTCTCCTCCTCCCACTCCCCTGTTGCTAACCCTCCCTGTGATCCCCATTTCTGTGGTTCTGTTCCTGTTCTAGTTGTTTGCTTAGTTTCTTTTTGTTTTTGTTTTAGGTGTGGTTGTTAATAATTGTGAGTTTGCTGTCATTTTACTGTACATGTTTTTTATCTTCTTTTTCTTATCTTTTTTTTCTTAAATAAGTCCCTTTAACACTTCATAAAATAAGGGCTTGGTGATGATGAACTCCTTTAACTTGACCTTATCTGAGAAGCACTTTATCTGCCCTTCCATTCTAAATGAAAGCTTTGCTGCAAAGAGCAACCTGGGATGTAGGTCCTTGCCTTTCATGACTTGGAATACTTCTTTCCAGCCCCTTCTTGCCTGCAAGGTCTCTTTTGAGAAATCAGCTGACAGTCTGATGGGAACTCCTTTGAAGGTTACTGTCTCCTTATCTGTTGCTGCTTCTAGGATTCTCTCCTTCATTTTCACCTTGGCTAATGTAATTATGATGTGCCTTGGTGTGTTCCTCCTTGGTTCCAACTTCTTTGGGACTCTGAGCTTCCTGGACTTCCTGGAAGTCTATTTCATTTGCTACATTGGGGAAGTTCTTCTTTATTATTTGTTCAAATAACTTTTCCATTTGTTGCTCTTCCTCTTCTCCTTCTGGTACACCTATAATTCAGATGTTGGAATGTTTAACGATGTCCTGGAGGTTCCTAAGCCTCTCCTCATTTTTCTGAATTCTTATTCCTTCATCCTTTTCTGATTGTATATATTATTTCTTCCTTCTGGTCCACTCCATTGATGTGAGACCCAGCTTTCTTTCCATCACTATTGTTCCCTGTGCATTTTCCTTTATTTCACTAAGCGTAGCCTTCATTTTTTCATCTAATTTGGGACCAAAATCAACCAATTCTGTGAGCATCCTGATCACCAGTGTTTTGAACTGTGCATCTGATAGGTTGGCTATCTCTTGGTCACTTAAAATTGCTTAAAAGGCCCTGGCTGGCATAGCTCAGTGGACTGAGCTCGGGCTGTGAACCAAAGTGTTGCAGGTTTGATTCTCAGTCAGGGCACATGCCTGGGTTGCAGGCCATGACCCCCAGCAACTGCACATTGATGTTTCTCTCTCTCTCTAATCTCCCTCCCTTCCCTCTTTAAAAAATAAATAAATAAAATCTTTAAAAAAACACACACTTAAAAAAATCGCTTAAAAGTATTGGTTCTAGGGCTTTTATTTGTTCTTCCATTTGAGCCATCTTTTTTTTTTTTGTCTTATCATGCCTGTTATGTATGAGGGGCAGAGCCTTAGGTGTTCACCAGGGTGGGGCAACCCAGTCTCTGGGTTGTGACGCTGTCTGTGGGGGTGGGGTCCGAGAGGGAACAATGGCACTTGCTCTGCTCTCCATGGGACTTCAGTCCCTTCTGCCACTTCTCCCAAGCAAACTGGGCCTTTCTTGTGCTAATTCCCATGTGGGTGGGCTTCTGTATCCTGTGGGTCTTCCCAACGACCTCTCCTGTGAGGCTGGGAGTCTCTTCCTGGGCTTCAACTCCCACAGGTATTTTCAATCAGTGCCCTAAGTCTCTATTTCCCAAGCTGGGATCCTCGGTGGCACAAGAGTGCCTTGCTTCTCAATCACTGCCTCGCTGGGTCTGCCGGTTGCCACCCCTTGGCCGAGGTCTGCCAGGTGCTGCTTATGCACCCAGGGTCCACCTGCTGTGGTCTTGCACGCCAAGGATGCCTTATGCTGGTCCCAACACTCTCTGATCTCCATGCTGCGGCCTGTGCCCGGCTGCCAGACTCTGCCCCTCCTACCGGTCTGGATGAACATGTCTATTTTAACTTTTTGGTTGTCCGACTTTCATAGAGTTCAAATTTCTATCAGTTCTGGTTGTTATTCTGTTCTAAATTGTTATTGTCTCTATCTTGGTTGTGCGAGGAGGCATAATGTGTCTACCTATGCCTCCATCTTGGCCAGAAGTCTCACACTATTTAACTCATGGTGTCTTAATCTCAGCACTATTGACATTTTGGGCCAGGTAATTCTCTGTTGTATGGGGCTGTCCTGTATATCTTCCCTCTTGATAACAGCAGCACCATCCTCTCCAGTTATCACCAAAAATGTCTCCAGACATCTCCACATGTCTCCTGAGGGAAAGACTCTTCCAGGTTGAGAACCAGTGGTTTAATTTCATGTTTTTCAAATTTACATGATCACAGAATTTTTTTTTTATACAACTAACTACTAAAATCACTTAGATCTAATGTTCCTGGAAATATATACACCAGGAAACAGTGAGGTAGAGGAGATGCTGTGTCTTCTTTTTGGCTTTCTAAGGACTATAAAGATGCTTTTGGGTTTTTTTGGGGGGTGAGGGTACTCTACCATACATCCTAGCTTATTCATTAAATTCTCATATCTTTAAAATTGACATTGCACGGAAGATTACATCACAGAATTAAAGGTGGGAATATCACATATGATTCTGAATTTCATATCTACAAATCACAAAACAATATGAAATAACAAAGTTCTTCATATTGCTGCACATCAATTTCCTCATCTTCAAGTATAGAGAATGCTTTTTTAATTAAATTTATTGGGGTGACATTGGTTAATAAGATTATATAAATGTCAAGTGCATAATTCTATAATACATCATGGGTATATCACACTGCATTCACTCCCCAAAGTCTAATTCCCTTCCATCACCACATATTTGACCCATTTATCTCCTTCAATCCCCCATCCCCCTTCCTCTCTGCTAATCATCACACTGTTGTCTATGTTTATGAATTTTTGTTTGCTTTATTTGTTGTTTTCTGTTTTATATCCCACTATGAGTGAAATCATACGGTTCTTGTCTTTTCCTGTCTGACTTAATTCACTTAGCATCACATTCTCAAGATCCATCTGTGCTGTCACAGGTGCAATGCTTCATCTTTTCTTATGGCTGAGTAATATTCCTTCATATATATGTATGAACTCTTCTTTATTCAATCATCCACATTGGAGTACACTTAAGTTCTTTGCAATCTTGGCCACCATAAATAATGCTGCAATAAGTATAGGGATACATATATCTTTATGAATAAATGTTTTTCAAATTTTAGGGGTTAGATACTCAGAAGAGGAATTGCTGGGTTATATAGTAAGTCTATTCTTAATTTTTTGAGGAGCCTCCACACTGTTTTCCATAGTGGCTGTGCCACTCTACATTCCCACCAGCAGTGCATGAGGGTTCCTTTCTCTCTACAACCTCTCCAACATTTGTTATTTCTTGTCTTGCTGATAATAGCCATGTTAACAGGTATAAGGTGGTATTTCATTGTAGTTTTGGTTTGTATTTCCCTTATAGCAACTGAAGTTGAGCATCCTTTTATATATTTGTTAGCTATTAGTATGTCATCTTGGGACAAATGCCAGTTCAGGTCCTCTGCCTATTAAGAAGGGGAAGGGCCTAGTTAAAGAACAAGTATATATGACCCATGGACATAAACAATAGGGTAGGGGTTGACTGTGAGAGCAGGGGATGGGTGGGGCAGGGGAGAGCAATGGGGGAAAATTGAGACAACTGCAATTGAACAATAATAAATTTTTTAATGAATTGTTTTTTGTTATTGAGCTGTATGAATTCTTTATAAATTTTGAATATTAGCCCCTTATCAAAGATATTGTTTGCAAATTTTCTCCCATTCTGTTGGTTATCTTTTTATTTTGTTGATGGTTTTTCTTATTCTTTTTTTCTTTATTTTTTGTTGACACTATTACAGATATCCCCATTTCCCCCTCTTTTCCTGCCTCTACCCAGCCCCTGCCCTCCTTCCCTTTGGCCTTCACACTGTTGTCTGTGTCTATGAGTTACGCACATATGTTCTTTGACTAATCCTTTCACTTTTCTCTCATCCAGTCCTCCCCTCCCTGGCAGCTGTCAATCTGTTCCATGTATCCATGCTTCTGTTTTTTATTTTGTTCATCAGTTTACTTTGTTCATTAGATTCCACATATAAATGAGATCATATGGTATTTATCTCTCCCTGACTGGTTTATTTCACTTAGCATAATAATCTCCAGGTCTATCCATGCTGTTTCAAAAGGTAAGATCCCTATTTTATGGCCTTGTAGTATTCCATTGTGTAAAGGCACCACAGCTTTTTTATCTACTCATCTGCTGAGGGCCACTTAGGCTGTTGTCAGTACTTGCCTATTGTAAATAATGCTGCTATGAACATTGGGGTACATAGGTTCTTCTGAATTGGTATTTCAGGATTCTTAGGGTATAATCCCAGCAGTGGAATTGCCAGGTCAAAAGGAAGTTTCATTTTTAGTCTTTTGAGGAAATTCCATACTATTTTCCACAGTGGCTGTACCAGTCTGAAATCCTACCAACAGTGTACTAGGGTTCCCTTTTCTCCACAACTTCACCAGCACTTGTTGTTTGATGATTTTTTAATTTCTTTCTCTTGTCTAATTGCTTTGACTAGAACTTCCAGTACTGTGTTGAATAACAGTGGTGAGAGTGGGCATCCTTATCTTGTTCCTGACCTTAGGGAAAGAGTTTTCAGTTTTTCATCATTCAGTATGATATTGGATGAGGGTCTGGCATTTTTGGATTTTAGTATGTTGAAGTATTTTTCTTCTATACCATTTAATCATAAATGGATGTTGTATCTTGTCAAATGCTTTTCTGCAACTTGTGGTATAATCATGTGATTTTTATCTTTTATTTTGTTAATGTGGTATACCACATTGATCCATTTGTTTATGTCAAACCATCCTTGTACCCCTGGAATGAACCCCACTTGGCTGTGATATATTATTTTAAGTGTATTGTTGTATTAGATTTGCTAGTATTTTGTTTAGAATTTTTGTATCTATATTAATCAGAGATATCTATAATTTTCTTTTTTTTATATTTTCCTTTTCAGATTTTGGTATCATGGTAAAGTTGGCTTCATAAAATGAATTAAAAGGTGTTGCCTCCTCTTTAATTTTTTTGGAAGAGTTTGAGAAGAATAGGTATTAAATCTTCTTTGAATATTTGGTAGAATTTACTAGTAAAAATATCTGGTCCTGAACTTCTATCTTTTGGGAGATTTTTGATGATTATTTCAATTTCATTACTGTTGATTGGTCTAGTTAGATTTTCCAGTTCTTCATGACTCAGTCTAAGGAAGTTGGAACTCTAAGATAGTGGATTTGGTGGTGTATAGTCTTTCATCGTATTCTTGTTCAGTCCTTTGTATTTCTTTGGTGTATTTTGTAACTTCTCTTTCATTTCTGATTTAGTTTGAAACTTTTCTTTTTTCCCCTTAGTCTAGCCAGAGGTTTGTCAATTTTACTAATCTTTTCAAAGAACCAGCTCTTTGTTGCTTAATTTTTTGTTGCCTTTTTGTTCTCTATTTCATTTAATTATGCTCTAATTTATACTTTCTTCCTTCTACTGACTTTGTGCTTCATTTGTTATTTTTTTTCTTGTTCTTCAAGGTGAACTATTAGACTGTTTCCTTGAGATTTTTCTTGTTTCTTGAGAAATGATAAAACTTAATGATAAAACTGTAATGATAAAACTTACCTCTTAGTACCACTTTTGCTGTATCCCCCAAATTTTGAGGTTGTATTGTCATTCTCATTTGTCTCTGTGTATCTCTTGGTCTCTTCTTTTATTTCTTCTTTGACCCAGTCATTGTTTAATAGTGTGTTATTTAATCTCCACATGTTTGTGTTTTTTCCCGCTTTGTTTTTTGCAGTAGATTTCCAGTGTCAAAACACTGTGGTTGGTAAATATGCTTGGTATGATTTCAGTCTTCTTAAATTAGTGGAGGCTAGCTTTGTGTCCCAACATATGGTCTATCCTTGAGAATATTCCATGTATACTAGAGAATAATGTATATTCTGGTGCTCTGCAATAAAAATATTGGTTAGGTCCATTTAGTTAAATGTGTCATTTAAAGTCAACATTTTCTTATTGATTTTCTGTTTGGATGATCTATCCATTATTTTCAATGAGGTATTTTAGTTTCCTATTATAGTTGTTTCTTTTTTGTGAGTTTCTCTCTTTAGTTCTTTTTTTTGGGGAGGGGAGGAATATAACCTGTTTTTATTTTTATTTTACTTTTATTTTTTATTGTTGTTCAAGTACTGTTGTTTCCATTTCTCCCACCACTCTTCCACCACCTGCCCTATCCCTCCCTGCCTCCCACCCTCAACCCTATCCTCTTGGCTTTGTCCATGTGTCCTTTATGCATGTTCCTTGATAACCCTTCCCTCTTTTCTCCTCATTAACCCGCTCCACCCTCACCTCTGGTAACTGCCAGTTAGTTCTTTATTTCAATGTCTCTGGTTATATTTTGCTTGCTTGTTTGTTTTGTTGATTAGGTGCCACATATAGGTAAGATCATATGGTATTTGTCTTTCACCATCTGGCTTATTTCACTTGGCATAATGCTCTCTAGATCCATCCATGCTGTTGCGAAGGGTAGGATTTCCTTCTTTCTTTCTGCTGCATAGTATTCCATTGTGTGAAGCACAGTTTTTGATACACTCATTTACTGACAGGCACTTAGGTTGTTTCCAACACTTGGCTGTTGTAAATTGTGGTGCTATGAACATTGGCGTGCATAGGTCTTTGAGTTGTACTTTTCTGAGTTTTTTCCTATTGCATTGAGTTTTTTTTCAGAACTGCAATTGTGAATTCTCTGTTATTTAAATCACATTCTTCAATGTCTTTAAGTTTATTTTCTGGAGATTATTTCATTTGCTTTCTGAATTACCTTACTACCTTGGTTATTCATTGTGCTTGGTGGGTTATTTCTCTGCTTTGGCAATTGTGGTAGTAAAATCTACTTTTTTAAAGTGTTCACTATTTTACTGTTTATAAAGATAAGTAGAATTCTCTATTGTTTTCTAGTAGGTGACACTGAAGTGCAAGTACCTGACCTACTGGGGCTTCCAGGATCTCTGTGGGGTGGTGTTGCCTTGTCTGTGGAGAACGCTTTGTGTAACCTGTGACGGTGGGTCCCCTTCACTACTTGGTCACTTCAGCCTTGACTCACCACTCCCATGGGTTGGAAGGTTATGGTTCTTCTGGTTTTATGTTCCTGGTGACACCCTTCTGTAGCCAGAAGCCATGGCACTACTGCTCTGTCTGAGTTGACCCAGCTATCTCTAGCAGACTATGCCATGGTGGGTGGGGGCATGGGTGGGCAGGGAGAAGGTTCACACATCCACAGTTGTGCTCTTCCTCCTGGGTTTAGCTGCACTGAATATGTTTGAGTATAATTTCAGGAAGCTCTTGTAATTTTTCTTAAGTTCATTAAGGTGCTCAAATGTCAGTTAAGTAACCCAGTTGTTAAATCAAGGACTATCCTTTGCTAAATCTGCAAAGTTGAATCATTTGCAAAGACATTTTCCAGTTCTTGACAAAATTCTTCAGTCACCAATGCACTCAAATAAGTCTGGAACAACAGAAACATGGTGTTCCACTCGTATTTCCTTGTAGAAAGCTAAACACAGGAAGTTATGTGCTGGTCTGGATTTTATTAGAGTCAATTTTGACAATATTGCTTACTGCAAAATTCATAACTGCAGAGAAATATTCACATATTGAAGTTTCTTTGTGAATAAAACAAAGTATTGTTTGAATCTCAGGATTGTCCAAATAAACTCTAGATAGAATATACACTTTTAAGGAGTATTTCCATAATAACTCACTCGCCTTGAATATCTCTTCCCCTGTAGTATTTTTATGTTCCTTCTCAGAACAAAATTCTCCCAAACATTTCACTTCAGGGATTCTAAATAGTGTTGTTATCTAGCAGACATTAACATCTACATTCATTGACATGTGATGACTTTAGTTGTGTAATAATCCTTTAATCATGTCTTGGCTTATGGTAATCTTTGTCATCTCACATGGTGATCTACCAGTGTTATTGATTGGTTTCCTTTGCCTTTCTGGTTCCAAATAGAATTTGAAAGTCCACATAGGCTGGTAAAATTGGAACTCTGTAATAGTACGTCATTTTGACATTAGATATTAATTGCATGTTTTTGCACTGCAAACTTTTTGATTAAATACTAATATAAAAACATAATTTGGTTTCATATTTTGTTCTTGTACATGCCTTAAAAAGTACAAACTCTCTTCTGGGTATGGTAGATATATTTTGGTAAAGTGTTGATATAGTTTGCTTGGAACTGCTGATTCATTTGATAACATTTCCATGCAAATAAGATATTTAGGCAAGAGAACAAGAATATTACTGTGGTTCGCAACCCCAAGTTTGAGATAATTCTAATTATACTGCCTCATTTAAAATCCTTTTCATCACTGTATTAATCCTATAACTTATTTTCTCTCTGAGAATATTTTTTCCATAGGTGTCTCTATTTACTATGACATATTTTATTTTCTTAATCAGAAAGACAGATAATAATACTAGGTTTGGAAATTATGGAAAATGCTTTCATGGCTTCCCCACATTTGTTAGGTAGTAAAGGCATTTTTTGATAGTGAACTCTCTGTCTCATGGGAGTCTCATGAACACCATTGTTTTCATTCTGACAGGGAGTGGAGCACAGAAATTAGAACATAGCTTCTAAAAGCCAGACTGTTTTTTCTTTTCTTATTATACAATCTAGGGCAAGTTACTTAACCATTTTGTGCCCCACCTGTAAAATAGAGATAATAATTGTATCTCTTTTATAGTATTATTGTAAAAGTTCAATGATTTATAATACTTTGCCTAGAACATAAACACCAATAAGTCATCATCCTTCATGACACGTAAAGTGTTATGATTTGCTTTGGTGTCTTCTCACAGAATGGGTATATAACCCAGCTGTCTAGCCTACAGCCTTCCCTTATACCACATGGCTGGCCCTCAATTACAATCTCTCTTGTTCAAGGTCTAAGTCCTAAAAAAAATAGAAGTATTTTGTCTTGACCAGTCTTATTCTCTGTTCTCAATGCTGCTTGTGATCTCTCTAGTTCCTGATCCTTTGCTTAGTTTCTTTTTACTTGCCCCAGGCCTGACCAGAGTCAACATTATGCTTCCTTGATAGGCAAGAAAATCTTCAGCATATAGTTGTATGTTTACCAGGCTGATATTCCAACACTTTTAGTTATCTCCTTGAAGTTTATTCTTCACAAGATTGATATGCCTAATGCATACCACTAAATCAATTCTTTTGAATAAACTTGATAAATGGAACTATTTTCTCATTTAAAAGGACTGTGGTAGATATAAATATTGAGAAACTTCACACTTAATGTACTTTACTACACTTAAAAAGGGTGTGAAGACATATTTTATCACTACTTTTGAAAGGAGTTTTGTATAACATGTCCTCATCTCGTTGACCCAGTATTTACCACTTTTAACTTCCAATTTAGCTGTTGCTATGTAACATCCAAGTCATTGTCTTTATTTATAAGGTTTATAATATTTGGAGTTCAGGCTAGGGAGGAAAATTTAACATCAACCCTAAAACATGATAATAAATTGTAATTTCAACACTATCTTCTTAAATGAGACCTGGGATATTGGGCTGGCCAAAAAGTTCATTTGTTTTTTTTACATAAGATGGCTCTAGTAGCACTTAGTCATCTTTAACTTTATTTGAAACAATTTTGTTAGATTGTATTGTGACAGCTGTCATTTCAGCATGCATTTTTAAAAAAACATCAAAATTGGTGAATCTTTGTGTAGCCATTTTAATATTGAAGATGAAAGAAAATAAGCAACATTTTTTTGCATATTATGTTTTATTATTTCAAGAAAGGCAAAAACACAACTGAAATGAAAGAAAAGATTTGTGAAGTGTATGGAGAAGGTGCTGTGACTGATTGAACATGTCAAAAGTGGTTTGCAAATTTTGTGCTGGAGATTTCTCACTGGACGATGCTCCATGGTCAGAAAGATTAGTTGAAGTTGATAGCCATCAAATCGAGACATTAATAGAGAACAATCAGTGTTATACTGCATGGAAGATAGCTAACATACTCAAAATATCCAAATTGATAAAGTTATTGGTGAAAATGAAAGATGTGTCTTTTATTTTACAGAAAAAACTAAATGGACCTTTTGGCCAACCCAGTATTGCTATCATGCATCATTATTGTCAGTCCAAATATAAAACTTCAACTCAATTTCCCTAGTGGAAGTGCTCGTTAGTCTAGAAATACAATTAATTTTCCAATTAGACAAAAGCACAGTTTTCAGTCTCACCTTCAACACAGGCATACATCAGAGATATTGCAGGTTTGGCTTCAGACCAATGCAATAAAATGAATATTGCAATAAAGGGAGTCATACAAATTTTTAGTTTCTCACTGTGTGGAACTGATGTTTACACTATACTGTAGCCTATTATAAGTGTGCAACAGCATTTTTTTTCTTGAAACGGCTTTCAATTCCATTATATGTTAATTTTCCCATATTAAAATAAAGTTATTTCTCTCATTTTAAAAGAAATCCTCTCTTGGATCCCAATATTCCTTTCACCTACCACCTCATTTCTTCTCTATCTTTGGCATCTGAAAATGAGTATGTCCAAACCCAAAAGTCTCTTCTTCCCTGATGGAGCTATCCCATCCAGTCTTCTGTGTGTCATTTAACAGCAACTCCAGCCTTTCTCTTGCTCAGGGAAATGGGTCATTAAAGTCATTCTGGACTCCTCTTGGATTGTTCACCTTGAATACAGTTCATAAAAACATCCTGTGGCTTGACCTTCCAAGTATTTCCAGAATTCAACCTACTTCTCACTACTTCTAGCCCTACCACCTGGTCCACCTCTCACTTAAATAATTACAGCCCTTGTAATCGGTCTTCCTGTTTTACCTCTTGCTCCTTAAAAGTCTATGTTCTCTACATAGGAGCCAGA
The DNA here is from genome assembly GCF_004126475.2 of Phyllostomus discolor. NCBI lineage: Eukaryota > Metazoa > Chordata > Mammalia > Chiroptera > Phyllostomidae > Phyllostomus > Phyllostomus discolor. Next base: position 60,621,885 of record NC_040908.2, on the reverse strand, counting down.
ATGATCCTTTTTAAGGTCTTAATACTTCTCTGCTTGAAGTTTCTCCATGGTTCTACATTTTCCTCAGAGTAAAAGCTAATGTTCTAACAATGACTGGAAGATCTTGTGTTATCTATTCCCTAGCTCTTATTCACTCTGCCGTAGTCACACTAGCCTCCTCTCCACCTCGTGAACATGCCAGGTACGCTCTCTCTACTTTGGGATATTATATCCCCTTTCTTGCTGTGTGGAGTGCTCTACTTTCCTCTCCTGACCACCATGACCAACTTTCTATCTTCTCCTTCAAGTGCTTGTTCAAATGCCAGCTTCTCAATGAGGCCCATCCTGACCATCTGGTGAATTCACAACCTCTTCCCCAGAGCTCCCAATCCCCTGTTCTCCACTGTTTTTTTTTTCTATAATACTTATCACCTCCTAGCATTCCATATAATTTCTCATGTATCATATTAATTATTGTCTCCCTCTGCTAAAATGTAAGCTCCATGAGGTTTTAATCTGGATGTTTCACTAATATACCTTAGCACATAGAACAGTCCTGCTATAGGGTAGGTATGCAATGCATTTTCCTGAATAATTGGATTTTCATAAGCATCTCTCTACAAATTATTTCTCACTCCTGTGAAACTCTTTTGGATTTACAATACATCTATCATTTCAATTAAATTTTTTTCTCTTCCCCATTTGTCTCCAGCAGGAGACTATCCTCAGTGTTATCTGACTCAATGACTAGTGCAGAGAACAAGGGGATCCCTAGAAGGAAAGTCCCTTTAGCTTCCTGTACACCCGAGAATGGGGAAGGTGGTTCAAAGAATTTGTTGGCAAAGCTAAACTATTACTACCTTCAAGGAAAGACTATTTCAATGACTGCTGTCAGTTAAAATTACAGGTAAGACAAATAATGCATCATCTACTTTTTTTACACCACCACCCTCTTTTCTCAGTAATCCCAAAATAACAAAAATATGTTTGTAATACTGATTAAAACAGATGCCATTACATAATATAAATAGAGAAACACACCAGTGCTTTATAAATAGATGTCTATAAATAAAGAAAAAAATATCATATCATATCATATCATTATATGATATACTATATTTTTATCGTATTTATCATTAATACCAAATCAGTTATAGTAACATTGTGATCTTCTATTGTTAACAAATTATTCATAAAAGAGAACTTACTTCAGATTATATGTATCATATTCAATGGAAGATCTGGGTACTGCAGGAATCATATAAAGAAATCCAATATGTTCATTTTCACATAGTACTTTAATGATTTGCAAGGGATCACGAATGTTGGCTTTAACAACTTCTTCCCGGTCTTGGAAAATGTACGTCAGGTAAGTTGAGGACCTCGGCCTGTGGAGACCTCTTCCAGTGCTGAGGGTCCGTGGCAGTTTGGGAGGAGAGGGAGAGAATGCCTCAGCAGAGGGCTGGTGGATATAAATAAAGCCAGAAAGGGGAAGGGATTAAGCAAAATTAAATAAACTAATAGACAGAGAAAAAAAAATGAGTATTTGCCTAAAAAAAGCCATAAACAAGTGACAAAATATTAACCTCAGGGACCAATTATTATACTGCCTGAGATTCCAGGGCTCAAAGGCAAGCATTTTGGACCTGAAAAGTTTCAAGCAATTGTCACATAGTGGCAAGTACTCCCTAACCATAGATATATAACTTCTCAGTACTCCCTAACCATAGATATCCATTTCCTTTCCACAAAACAGCCAAGCATCAGCTCCTCTTGCCTTTTCCTCTTCTGTAACTCAAGTTCATTACATCAAAACACTACCCGCTCTCTGGAGTTCATGGGGGCCCACCACTGTCCCTGCTCAGAGGCTCAGCATTTACACTTGCCTCAGCCTCTCCCCTCAACTTCCTCACCTTGTCTGATCACCTGATGCTTTCAAATGACTGAAAACTTACACAGCTATAATCATATCTCATAATAAACTATAGTTTTTTTGTGAATGTGAGGGGTAGTTACATTAAGTATTGGGAATCATTATGTAATAGCCTCATAATTACCAGTTCTGGAGACCATTGCTTCTCACATTTCAGTGTGTATGTGAATTAGCTGGGCGTCATGTTAAAATGCAGTTTCTGTCAGTCAGTCTGGGATGAAGCCTAAGATTCTGCATTGCTAACCTGCTCCCAAGGATTGCAGATGCTGCTGTGTCATGAACTACACTCGGAGCATCAAGGCTAAGTGCATACCATGCTCACACCCTTGAGCTTTGCACTTTCCCCGGAGTTACACAGTCTGCACTCTCAGTGCCACTCACACTCCTTTTTCCCCTGCAGCAAACTTCGGGGCAGCCTCACCCACATCCTCTCCTCCTGTGGAAGAGGTTGATAACCACATCTGAAGAAATTTGACACTCAGTTCCAGTAGTCACCACCTTGTCTCTCCGACAGTATGAAGGTAACTGGCTTTAAGATAGAGAATCACCATCACAGACCTGCTCTGTTGAATAATTGATGTAAATACATATATGATCTTTTTATTGCCTGTTAACATAGCTAATAGAGGCTGACATTTCTATAAGAGATTTACTATCATAAGCTCTGTGGAGCAACTTGCCCAGAAATTTGTATTTACAGGGGTCATTATTCTCTGTCTTTAATTAAATATACCATGTTGACTAGAAGTTCAAGAGGAGTATTCTGGAAAGCCCAGAGCTGAAGGAAATACATTTTTGAAGTGAAAAGATGAAAAGTTGTTTTTTCACTTATTGGCCAGGGATAGCAACAATGGCTGTTTTATTATGTAAAAAAGTAGACAACCAGATGCTCAAACCTAGAGAAATTACATGTTGCTCCTTCCACTGTTTCAAAAGGGCAATAGTCAACTTTAATATTTTATGTAATATTTAAACAAAAATACATTTATTTTTGTCATTATTTCCTTTAAAAGTTTTTCTGCATACTAAATGAAAATTTTCTTCAATAACAGGCCCATACATTTTTGTTTGAGCACAATTTCTAATTACAGACATATCTCAAAGATATTTCACTGTCAATTCCAGACCACCATAATAAAGTACTTATTATAATAAATCCGAATGTAGTCTTTTTGCTGGTGAAGGGTCTTGCCTTCCATTTGTAAAAATGCTACACCCAGCCCTGAGCAGCGTGGCTGACTTGGTTGGGCATCATCCTACCAAAGTGAATAATGATCGCCAGTTCGATTCCTGGTCAGGGCACATGCCTGGGTTGCAGGCCTGGTCCCCAGTGGTGGCCAGTGCAAGAGGCAACTGATCAATGTTTCTCATATTAATATTTCTTTCCCTCTATATCTCCCTCCCTTCCCGTCTCTCTAAAAAGTAAATTAAATCTTTTTAAAAAATGCAATGCCTGTGAAGCACAGTAAAGCCAAGGGCAATAAAACAAGGTATGTCTGTATCTAACTCAGTGGGAAGATATGATTCCATTTAAGTAGTCACATAAATTCAGACTTTTCAGGGCGGGATAGAATAAAGAAAGTATTTATTCATAAGGTGTAGAAAATTCTCTGTGATGGATGCCCAGTCTAGTCTGATAAGTCTATCTTCCTTAATAATCAGAAGCAAAGCCTCCAACTTTTCTTTTTCCTTCTTCCCTCCCTCCCTTCCTTTATTGCATCTCTCAGGAAATCCTTGTTGTTTCACTTCCATTCTCAACTCATTCTCAGAAATCAATACCCCCCAACCAAGTGACCCTCTTCTAAAGTTAATTCCCTTATTGTTTTTATGGCATATCCCATTTCTTCCACATTTCCCTTCAACCTCTAACTCTATACTTAATTCTTCACTTAGTTATGGACTCGATCAAGTATAAGCCACACCTAACATTTCTTTCCATCTTCCTCACTTCATTCCAGTTACCATACAATTTCTTTCCTGTTCTTTCAGTGCAAGCTCTTGAAGCCCATTTTATACTAAATGAATTAATATATAGGCAAACATATATTTCCTGGCCCTGTTTAAGATAGTTCATTCTTTCTACTTCACAGAAACCAAATCAACTGAAGCTGTACAATTTTATTCAACCATGTGGTATCATTCTCTCAGGATAGTCTCACCCAAACCCACAGTGAACCTCCTTCCATCTGGCTTCTCAAGTCCCCAACTCTCCCACCTTATCTGCCTCATTAACTTTCACTCATTCCTCAGAGCTTAGTGCAATTCCCTGGGGTAGCTATTCCTCCACTGACCATTCCTTCTATTTGGTTCTCCATCATTTTATATATTAAATAACCAATGAGAGCTCTTATCACACTTTGAGTGTTCACCTGCCCATCTGCCCACCTCCAGACTCTGAAATCCCTGAGGACAGAGCTTGTCCCCAACTCTCTATTTCCAGCACTCTAGTCCAATGCCTGAAAGGCGATTAGCACTGAAACGCTTAACAATGTGGAAGGGCCCTCTCAATAAAAAGTTCAGAGGAATCTTGGCTCTATTGTTATTTTTATTGTATGTATCCTCCACACTTTCTCCCACCTGTTTCTGCTTCTTTCCTTAATTATCCACAGGTACTTATATAAAGCAGTATTCTGGCAATTTCTTCCCAGAGCTTATTCACTAACTGTTTGCAAGACAACTTCACCACTGGACAACTCTCATCAGTTACAAAAGTTATCTATCTAGCTCAGTTTCTATTTCATTGCCTTTTACCAAGGTCTTCTAAGATCACCCTTTCTGGGAGTAATGAAAATTTCATGGAAGTTAAGACATTATTATGTGTTCTTTTAACATGCAAGAGAAGATCAGAAGACACTGCATAGATGCTGAATTTCCTTTATGATTTTCCTCTACCACCCAAATTTTCCTTAAATAAGAAGAACTAAGAAATATTATAATTCCCAAATCCTTTATATAACCTGATAGAAAAGGATTTCACCACTATTCTTATGCATTAAAAGCACTTTAGCAACTAAAATTAAATCAAAATGACCAATTAAGTACTTTTAATACTATACCTGTTTTTTCAAAGCATCTGTATGCTGAAGAAGCTGAACAGGTAATTTGGTAGGACTTTCTTCAATGCTTCCTAGTGGTTTTATGAATCCAGAAGTGATCAACTGAAATCGATTCTGTTCATGTATGTATTCTGGCCTCTTATGATCTTGGTAGACTTTTAGCACTGGCTTTAGGAATAAACAGACATGTTAGTCTTTTTGATATTAATGTGAACTTGTCTTATTCTTCACTAACTTTGGACAGGGATAGCTCTGTTGGAAATTGATTTCCTCCGGGGACTAATTTCCTAGCCAAACCACATTGTAGCTGCTCCCACCATTGTTTGACAATGGACTATTGCTTGACTAGACTTTTCTAGTTGGCTTCCATTAGTTCTGTATTTTAAATACCAACAAATTATTCTAGTTCTAACAGAAATGGCTCGGGGGCATGAAGCCATAGACTCACTAATCACCCATTACAAATCTTCACCGTTCACTATGACAGCTACTGTCGGAAGAAGCGTACAATCCTTCAACCCTATCCAAATGTCATTAATCACTTCCGTTAGCCATAAGTGATTGAAGAACAAACAAAACAAAACAAAACAAAACAAAACCCCACCATGGTGGTATTATCTTAGGCCAATCTAATTTCAAATTAAGATAGTAAAAATCATCATTTAACATAAAAACTAAATTTAAAAATTCACTATACTGACTTGAAGTTTCTAAGCATTATGATTTTAGTATGATAGCTAATCTCATGTATGGGAGTGAGGAAGAAAAAAGTTTGAGAGTAAGTATAGTAAATAGCTGTTAAGTTTATATTCGGTTTTGGATAAAAATCCCTCCTGAGTCACTCACTGAAGAAAAGACAAGACTAGGTGGGCTACAGTTATGAGAGAGTGGGAGGGAAGATCTCAGCTATAAAACAATGTGGAAAAAGAATACAGACCAGAACCACAAATTGAGAAAGGAGAATGGGGCCATGGCTGCTGTGGCTCAGTGGACTGGGCACTGGCCTGAGAACTGAAAGGTCATCAGTTCAATTTCTGGTCAGAGCACATGCCTAGGTTGCAGGGTAGGTCCCTGGTTGGGGGTATGCAAGAGGCAACTCCTCGATCAATTCTCTTGCACATCAGTGTTTCTCTCCCTTTCTTTCTCTTACCCTCTCTCTAGAAATGAATAAACGAAGTCTTAAAAAAAAAAAGAAGGGGGCGGGGGTCCATGATGAAGATATAGGAAGACCCTGAACTCACCTCCCAGAGACACACTGAATAATGTACACCTACATATATAGCAACACCTCATGAAAAACAACTGAGGGTGATTGAACAGCCTCTGCACATCAAATGAGAGATGGGCCACATAGACAAAGGGAGGAGAGAGATGCAGTAACCATGGGAAGCTTACTCCTGTGGGCGACCTGCAGTAGGAAGGGATATCACTGAGAACCCATGTGCAGACTCACCTGTCCTGGGCACAGCAATAAAATAATGTTTTAAAGTGCACCTATAGCATATATGAAAAAACCAAAACTTTTTACTAACCCCAAGATGCCTGCTAAATGGGTAGGGAACTGCAGGAACTCTCCAGAACTGGAGGAACTGGCAAGTGCCACTGCTTATGTTTCCCCTCAACCCACATAGCATGGGTGGGAACTTAGCAAGCCCTTGGTACAGACTGCAAGGCTGCCACATCATGCTCTGGCCCACCTCATCCAGCAACCAGTCCAGACTCAGCTAGCTTGTCTGACACGTGCCCCTGAAGCCATGGGGCCTAGGCCAATTTTCCTCATGCTTATTCCAGACCTGGCCAGCTGGTCTACCGGAAGGCCCCCAGGGCTGCATGCCCTGGCCAATTCAGTCATGGCTGCACCAGCTTTGGCTAGCCATTCTGCCAGGATACCCCTGCCACTGCATGGGCCCACCTAAGCTCCAGCAGGGCTGTCAAAGCTACCTAGCACATATAGTCTATACACAGGTTACCCTTACACAAGTCTACTTCTTCAAGATAGAGGTAGCTGTTTGTTTCATTCATAAAAACAAACACAGAAAGTCAAACAAAATGAGGAAACAAATGAATATGTTCCAAATGAAAGAACAAGAAAAAATTCCAGAAAGAACCCCAATGATATAAATATAAGTAATTTTTCTGATAAAAAATTCAAAATTTTAATGGCTGAGTATTTTACCATTAGATATATCGACATATATTCTCACATTTTCTTTATCCAATCATCACTGACTTAGGTTGTTTTCATGTCTTGGATATTTTAAATTATGCTGCAATGAACATAGGAGTACATATATCTTTACAAATTAGTATTTTTATATTTTTCAGTTAAATTCTCAGAAGAGGAATTGTAGATCATGTGGCAGTATTGGTTATGTAGTTTTCTTTTTAAGGTATTATTTTGTTTATTAAAATTTGAATTAATTCTTAGGTTAGTGTTTTTACACAAAGTAACATTATAATAAATAACAAATCAGCACTATGGGTCTTCAAGAATGTTTTCCTTCAAAATGAATCAGTACTCAAGTTTGAGAAACAATGAAGTAAGGACTAAATATATATCCATATATATATATATATATATATATAAATATATATCCATTATATATGTTTTTATTTATATATATTTTTAAAGATTTTATTTATTTACTTATTTTAGAGAAGGGGAAGGAAGGGAGAAAGAGAGGGAGAGAAACATCAATGCATGAGAGATACATGGTTGCCTCTGGAATGCTCCCTGCTGGGAACCTGGCCCACAACCCAAGCAAGTGCCCTAACTGGGAATCAAATTGGCAACCTTTAGGTTTGCAGGCCAGCACTCAGTCCACTAAGCCACACCAGCCAGGGCATAAAATACATTTTATTAAGCCTCAAAAACTCATAGGAAAAGGCAAATAATCTAAAGTGGACAAAGGTTATTTATGAATAAAATCCAAAAAATATGTAACAAATATGACAACGAAGAAATAAAAATATACTTTATTAATAAGATGAAAAGTAAAAAATATGATGCAATTTTAACCTATTAGTCTAGCAAAATTTAAAAAACTGGTAGTATAAGTTTGGCAAAGAAAGGGCAAAGGCCCTTTCATACTCTGTAGGTAGGGACAGTAAACTGGTTAAATCTTAGAGTGCAATTGGGTAATATTCTTCAAACTTAAAAACATACATATTTTATTTATGACTTATAAAAATGCCACTTCTAGGAATCTATCTTTATATGTACAAAGGAAAGGCTATTCATTGCAGCATTGTCTGAAAGAGCAAAACAGTAACAATAAAATTAAAAGGAAATAACCTGAACTATCAGTAGGAGGCAAGTGGATGAGTACCATATTATGGCACATTCATGTCACAAAATACAATGCAGCCATTAGAAAAGATACTTCTGAATGCAAGCATTGGCAAAATTTCTATATAGTTGAGTGATAAGAGCACTTTGAAGATGGGCATATACAGTATAACCTTACTTGAAAGATACAAATGTTTATATACACACTCATATATATAACATATATATTTGAATAAACTATAAAGAAGCCTGAAGGGCAACTTCCAACAAGAGTAGTTAATGTCTGAGGATGGAAGTGAGAATTTTCACTTTTTACTTTATACACTTCCAATTTTACGTGAATTTATAATTATCCAAAGGCATAAAGGCATTCTTAAAATTAAGTATTTTCAGACATGCACAAAATTACTTAGGACATGAAGCATTTAAACATAATAAAATGATATTACTACTACAGGCATACCTCATTTTACTGTGCTTTGATTTTCTGTGCTTTGCAGATAATGCCTTTTCTACATATTACAGGTCTGTGGCAAGCCTGCAATGAGCAAGGGTATTTTTCTAACAGGCTCAGATGGTAGCATTTTTTGCAATGAAGTATTTTTAATTAAGGTATGTACATTGTTTTTAGACATAATACTATCGTACACTTAACAGACAACAGTATCATGTAAACATAACTTTTATTTGTCCTGGTAAAGTAAAAAATTTGTGTGACTCAATTTATTGCAATATTCATTGTATAGCAGTGGTCTGGAACTGAACCCACTATATTTCTATCTCTATCTATCTATCTATCTTACTAAAGTTCCCAATATTAGATGGTATCCTAATATCCAAAAGAGCCTTACAACCTACATAGTTAAGTATTGTATTGTATATAATCCTAGTAGATAAATCACTAGCAACATACCCTTCTACTTCAAACTGCTTAAAACTCAGTATTTTTAAAATAAGTAACTGTTTACAACTTCATAAACAAGTTTTAACTTTTCGGTTTTCATTTCTTTTTGTTAAGAGTCTAGAAATGCTCCATCCCCCGCAAAGCAATTTTGCAACTTCTTCTGTAGCCAAAAGTGGCTGAGATGTTGGTTTTTTTAACTTACCAGAGGCTCTAGTTTTACAGGCTGCTGTCGTTTTCTTGTCCTTTCCTGGGCTTTTGTGGGTTTCCTAAACACCAGGAATTGTGTATCAGTTGCATTTTCTGTGGGTGTTACAACACTTAGTCTTCCCTTTCCTTTTATACTACTCAGTCTTGTAAGCATAGGATTTTCCACCTGCTCTTCAATACTTTTTAGGTCGAAGTCAGTTTCTGAGGTGTGATGAGCCATCCTCACTCCTGTAAGTGTAGGATCAGAAAAAGACAAATGAAAGGTAGAACAACAGGACAGGGAAGTGAGGTTAGTGGAGGGGACTTAAGAGCTAATGAGAGCTGAATTTTCTCAACCCCAAAGAAAACCTATCAAAGTTACCCCATTCTTCCCAAACTGAGGACTTGAACCACAGGAATAAAAATTAGGAACTGTGTCTGACCTTCAAGAAGCCCTGTAGCTGGCCAAAACAAAAAAAGTGTATTTGCATTTCTAACAAGTTCTGGGGTACTGCTGATGCCACTGAGTTGGAGACCACTATGGTCTAGAATGGAAGGTTGAAGAGAAAGGCAATTAGCATTGAGATCAATGTTTCTCACATTTGATATGCAAAATATTTCCTGGGAAGCATGTTCAAAATGCTGGTAATTCTAATACAAACAATCTGAGAAACACAGCCTAGTTCTCATGAAGAAGCTGAAGAAAGGAAAAACAGAATTGAGGGCTAATTCTAAAACAGTGCTTCTGGAACCTTTATATGCATGAGAGTCACTTAGGGAGTTTGTTAAAATGAAGGTTCTGATTCATACACATTGAATAGCAAGGTCCTAGAACACTAGAACTGAGCATTTTTAGTGGAATTGCATCCTCATTACCACTCACAATCCCAGAGATAATTGTCTTCAAAAATGGTATTACAGCACTTAAAGTCTTCAACCAGGGGTTAGATGGACTAGCTTTTAGTGTAGATCTGCACTGGCTAATCAAAATATGGTGCAAAAAAGGAGGCAGATGGGTAGCACTAAATCCATTCAAGATGGAATGCCAGCTCCACTGAAGGCAAGATGCGGGTCATGGAAGAAAACATCATAGTAGAATCCAGTAATGGCTCATGGGTCCTAATCACGTATTACTGCCCAAAGCCCTTTGCCCTGTGGCCCATGATTGAGTGCAGCCTCTGTGGAATATGATTCCACCTCTCCTGTGTTAAGGTTAAGAACTTTACTGCCTTCCTTTACTGACTTGCTTTACTGCCAGAAGTACAAGGAACTCTGGCCAAAGGTGTGCACCCCTCAACTCAGACTAACTACATGTTGAAAAGCATAGGCACAGATCTGTCCACTCAGTGTGAAATTTCAGACAAGTCTTTGCCATCTCTGTTCCCCACTTTTCACCCCCTCTGACAGGTAGGGGAAAGGTATGATAGGTAGGTGGTAGGGAATTAGTGAAATGCCTTGCCTTTGACGCTCTCTGCCCATCTAAGTCTTTCTTTCTGCGCAGCGAAAGCCACTCTATCTTTGCTCTAGAAGTCAGGGCCCAGCCCCAGTTTGACTCCTCAACACTTACCAAGTCAGCCTAAGGCAGTCGCCACAGAAGCCTAGGGCCTACAGAGATAGAGCAAAGCCAGGGATGGGAGTAGAAAAGTGGCTGTAGCGGGCAATGTTTCCCGTTGCCTAGCAGCCAGCGGGCCTCCACCGAAGCGTACTGCGCCTGTGCGGGACTTCTTGCTTAGGTAACGGGTCAGGAGTCTGCGGCTCCAAGTTTAGGAGCAGTCCGAAAGGTCTAGCCAATCAATGTCTCTGAAACATTTCCTACGTCGCTGGTTGGTGGAGAGGCTGCACTCCACTCGCCAGCCTCCTCCTCCGCAACGGGAACTGAGCAGTGACCGGAGAGTGGGACGGCAGTGGTCTGTTGTATTCCCTCCCTTATCTACCACCCACGTTCCTTGTCCCACCCTCCTCCTGCAAGAATCTTTTCTTCACGTCCTCTTCCAGAAGCTTAAGACTGACTTGACGTTCGCTTTAACCTAACTCTCTCTGGTTAGAAGAATCCTGAATCTCTAGAGAGAGATTCGTCGTGTAGACCGCTGGGGTCCCATTCTCAAAGGGAGTGACTATCCTGCTTCTGCACCCCACCTTGTGGGAGTGTCCTGGAGCGCGAGGAACGAGGAACGTGCGCTCTTCTCCTCAAACTCCACCCTGTTTTGTCAACTATTGTCTTTTCCACTCGGAAGGTAATCCAGTGTCAGACGTACCTTAAGCCCACTTTACTGAGCCCCGAGCCCTATTTACCAAAGCAGACAAACCATGGATCTTGTTCTGGCATTTAAGCCCCTAAATGACTGCTACTACTGCTGTTTGAAGGCGGACTCCCCAGAAGCCCGCCCAGGTCAGGTCGCTTAATGAGGTTGCCTTATCGCAGTTAGTGATCAGAGGATGAGCCCCTTCATCTGTTCCGAGGAAATGCTGCACCTGAGGACAAAGCCCTGGTTTTTAACCGCCCCTCCAAGACGACAAAAATCACAGCTGGAACTCATTATCTTTTTGCGATTTTTGCACCCCCCCCCTCGATTTTTAACCTTGATACTATTTCTTGCCTTGAATGCCAAGCCCTGTATGAAGTGCTTTACCAACATACATACAACCTGCACTTTCTCAATCTTAACATATTCAGGTATGGATTTTACTTACTTGTTTCGGCACCGCCTACAAGACTGAGACTCATATAACTAACAATAGAGCTGGAATGGAGATCAAAGATAACGTAATCCACCCCATACCTCTTTGATTAATGAGAGAACTGAGACCCAGAGAGAGAGAGAATGCATGACCCCAGGTCATGCATTCAGTTGTGACAGAGACAAAACTAGAATATCCATCTTCTAATCCTTAGGAACTGGAAGAAGCAAGGGAATAACTCCAGTTTAGAAACAATTTAGAAAAACCTCAAATGTAGACATAATAAATGCTAATTCCCGAGGGATGAAAGGTACACACAAAGCCAATGAAGCAGAATCATTCTGAAGCAGAATTAATTTATATAAACTGAAAATGAAAAAAATGCAAAGCCAACCCAAACATTAAAGCATAAAATTCTAATAATATGAAGTGTTAGACACATCCAAAAACTAGATTTCATTTCAGATGTGCAGTGAATATTTTAATCTGTTCCCTTCAAAGCTTATGTAGTAGAAAAAAAGGCTATTTGGCTCAGTCCCAGAAGTACTCTTAGTAAATGAAGGCAATTGCATCCTAATATTACCTTATGCAGTTGAGAGTATGCCAAGAGCCGAGATTGGAGAAGACATAGGCACATAGACTTTTATGAAAGTATTGCTGTCTTAAACACTATTCATCAAATCTCTCCAAGCTTATTTTCTTAATGTGGCAAGTTGTCCTCTTCATTGCCAACTGAACACTCACTAAATCAGTCCAGATGGACAAGAACTTTAGGTATAGCCTATTGATTTTTTCACAGATCCTATAAATAACAATAATTGTTATTCTTTATTGGATGCTTCCTGATGTGCCAGGTACTGTGCTATATACTTTACATTTGTTCTTTTATGTACTTCCAACAAAAGTGAAATTCCCATTTCATAGCTAAAGAACTAGGCTACGAAAGGTTTACAAGACCTAGGTTATGGAAGGTCACATCTTTAACAGTAAAAGTAAAACTGGTTAAAACTGATTGAGCATTAAGTTAAGATGTATATGCTGGGCCCTGTGTGAAGTGCTTTTCACCATTATGCTAATCATTGCAACAACTTTATACTATTTTAGAGGTATTACTGTACCTACTCTGCCAGTAGGAACACTGAGGCTTAGAGAGGTTATATGATTTGCCCAAGATCACTCCAGGGGAGGAAAGTGGCAGAGTTGAGACACAAATGGAGATCCATTAATATAAACAGTTAGATTTCTATAAGATTTTGAGAGCAAAAATATTGAATCACAGAATTCTACCACTGGATATATGCAAAATATATTCTGAAAAATTCCTGAAGCAAAGTACCTATGCATTTGGATGAACTCCAAGGCACACTAGTTTAACTTGACAATTTCATACAGTATACCACAATAATTTTTAAAACATCAATACCTACCTATTTAGTCAGGGGCACTGACCTCTTTTCTCTTAGATTGTCAGATAAAAAAAATGACAATAGCCAACACAACAGTAGCCATTCAGTGTGAATAAATCAAAATTATACCTATTTTTTTGTCAGATTGGCAAAAATATATTTTTGGTGTGCTGCAGAATTTCAGTAATTAGTTTATATGTGCCATGAAATGAAAAATATTGAAAATTGCTGGTGTGACTGCATTGCAGAGGCCACAGGAATAAGGGAATCCTCAAGGGTCAAAACAACAACGAAATGAAACCACAGTGATGAGTAACATGGAAGCTGTGGCCACCTTGCCGGCAAACGCCCATATGAGGGAACATGTAGCTTTGGGGGTTGATACTGAGGGGGGTGGGGGATAGAAGACTAGGCCTTTCTTGAATCTTGAATGAAATGAAGGAGATAAACTTTAAGTTCCCACACCCATCTGGGGCTCTTGGTACAACCAACCATTCCCTCAACAATAAGTTGAGCTAGAACAAAAATTGTCAGTGAAGAAAACTTAGAAGAAAACCATTATGTCTCTACCCGCAGCTCCAGATGGAAAAAGATATGTTAAAAATATAACAGTGTCTTCGGAGAATCTGCAACCATAGCTTGTTCTCATCAGCTCTGGATTTTGAGTTTTCTAAATCCCCCAGACCTATGTGGTCTGGGAACAAAAAGAGCAACCTACACAGAATATTCATTAAGGGAAAGGCATCATCAACTCTGAACTCGTGGCATTTTCACAAGTTAGTTTCAGCTGAAAATCAATTTACTATAAATTTTATCTAAATATAAAAGAAAACAAGCCACTCATAACAAGTTATCAGAACAAACAACAGATTTAGAAGGCAAAAAAATATTAGGACTATTAGATATAGAATATACCATAAATATTTATGAAGTATTCAAACACGATGCCAGGTGAAATTAAAATGTGATTATGAGAAGACACCCGGAAACATGGTGGCACTGGGGGCTTAGAAGCCCATCCCTCCACAAAAGCAGCAAATAAGACTTTAGTGACTTCAAACACTTCAGTGGCCACATATGACAGAAAATAGTCTTTTAAAATATCATTTAGAAAAGTCAATATACAGCTCCAACCCACAACATGTAGTAACAACAAATCCCAAGGAAAGAGGAAAATCTGACTTTCAGAGTTACCACACTATAATACATAAAATGTCCAGTGTTCAACAGTAAAATACAAGACATGCAAAAAATATATAAAATATGGCCCACTTACAGGGAAAAAAGAAATTAATTAACAGAATTATGAATTAAGATGTTAATTATAATCCACAAGGCAAACATTAAGAAAATAACTAAAAATTATAGTACAAAAAAACCCCGGTGACAACTGAATCAAAATGCCACACTAGGAAGATATCTTCCCAACACAAAAGAAGGCAGTAATGGGTGAACAAAATTATATATATATGTATATATATGACATAAAGAAAACAAATAAGAAATGGCAAAAATGGGTCCTTCTTTGTCAGTCATTACATTACATGGAAATGCGCTAAGCTCTCAAGTTAAAAGGAGAAATTTGGGTGAGTAGCTATAATTTTTTAAATTAAAAAATCTTCATATATGTGGGCTATGCAGGGATACATGAATGCAAAGGGACCACAAGTAGTTATATATGAATTTTTGGCTAAACAGAGGTTGGCACCCCTAACCTCCACAGGTTAAAAGGTCAGCTGTATAAAAAAACATAAAGTGGAGGAACCATGAATTTGGTGAAGGCCAGGGTGAGTGGATCAGGAACACGGGGTGGGGGTGGGGGGGTTGTAGATTTAGCCTTGGGTAAAAAAAAAGTCATCCTGTTCCACTTAAATGGAAAAAGGTAGGAGTGAATTAGATAAATTGGTAGATTTGGGACCTGATTTCTTCTATTTTCTCTGTGAAGCAGGAGGTAAGATCAGCTGCTGAGAAGGATAAGGGTGAGAGTGGCAGAAGCTCCCTATGAATTATGGGGGGAGGAGGGGCGCAAAACTCAGCCTTGGCTGATCACAGTTTAATTTCAGGGTCTGTGAACTGGGAAAAATTGTATTCACGTTTGTGGGTGTATATTTGTCTATAGATGTTATTCTCAAAGGAGCTGGTGACCAGTCCCCCTTCAGAGTTGGGAAATAATACAGACTCTACCTGTGTACCGCACTCAAGTACTGGTCAGAGTCCTCTCAAACTTTTGAGGGGTTTGTGGTATCATATTTTGTTGCTCCACCACCACCTTGTGGTCATATGAATGTACTGCCAAAGGAAGTTTTGAATCGGATTTTGAATCAAGGCAATAGTTTATCTTAGATTTGGAAGGAATTGAGGTATTCTATGGTCTAATGTTCCCCAAATTATGAGAATTAATAATAACTACAAAGTTTTCCTCCAAAATGTTGAACCAATGTTGACTGTACATGAGTGAGAAGCCCTGGCCAAGACCAGGTAAACACCTCAGAGCCCAGGTTGATTTGGAAAAGCCATAGACCAGTGGTCCTTAAACTGAGGAGAGCTTTGAAAAATCCATGTTTCCAGGCCATGTTCTATGCTAATTAAGAGTGAGAAGCCCAGGGATTGGTATTTTTTCTTGTGTCCCCCGCCCTAGGTGATTCCAGTGTGCAGCCAAACCTGAGGGCCTTGGCCCCAGGGCCTTGCTATTCAAGGCGTGGGCCACAGATCAGCAGCTTTGGTATCACTTGGGAGCTTGTGAGATGAGCAGAATCTAAGATCTTGCCCCCAGCTCCTGAATTAGTCTGCATTTTAATAATTTCCAGATGGTTCATTGCATATTAGATTTGAGAAGTGTTGTTACAGAGAACAGAATAAACATTCAGTAGGTCTGCTGGGTACACTAGGCAGGAATGGGGCCCAAAAGGTGGTCTCATCTTTGATAATTTCTATTTATATGAAATGTATGGCTTCTATGCTACTGTTGGACAGCTATAATGATCAGAAATGTTCTACTTAGTAGCTGTCACAATCTACTTTCTTGCCAGTTTCACAAGCTGCCATCATGATCTCTTTTAAAATATTTGAAGACAGAAATGTTCTTTCTTCTTTGACTCCCTCCCAACATTCCAGTTTCTCGAGTCTATGCATGCTATTGTTGCAAGACGCCTAGTAATTAAAATAACTCTCAGAACTGAAAGTGAGACTCTAGAAGTGGGGTGACACAGTGAGTATAGTAAGAAAACGACTTTCCTGTATCTAGAAATTCTGCAAATGACCTTCCTCTCCTTCCTGAAAATTGGATATTGGTCAGTATCTTTGTCAAGTCCTGGCTTGTAGAGAACCTGTATCTGTAAACAAATCAATGTGGATAGTCCCAGGGCCTCAGGTCCTTCCCAGGTGACCACTGACAGTGTCCTGAGCTCAGAGAGGCCATCTGGGAAGTCCTGGCTGGGGGTTGGGGGACTGTGCCCCCTTGTGGAGTCAGACTACTGTCCTTCCCAACCCCTCCTCCTAGGACCATGAGCTTTAGCAAAGACAGCTCTTCCATCGGTGTGGCTGTCAGGAGAAACTGCCGAACCCACCTGCTCCCTCTAACCTCAGCCTATCCACCCTGTCTTCCTGCTTTTGGCTCCAAGATCAGCCTAATGACAGTTACTCCTGTTCTTTTCAGTTGACCTTGTGCTTGACCACGTGACACATGCCTGTGCACTGTGGTGGTGAGTGCTTGACCATTTTCCTGGTCTCTTAAAACTGATGAGCAGTCCACCCTAGCCCAACCCGAGGTCGGTTCTCCTCTGGATATTCCATCTCAGCATCTCATGCCTTGTTATGGGGTGAATGTCTGTGACTTCTCTCTTACTTTCTCCCTGCCATGTGAGGACACAGTAAGGAGGAGGCTGTTTGAAGCCAGAAAGGGTGTCCTCACCAGAAACTGAATTGGCCTGCACCTCGATCTTGAACTTCCTGGCTTTCAGAATAGTGAGAAATAAATGTCTATTGTTTGTAGACCTGAGGGTGTCATGTCCACCGAGGCCATCCCGTCTGAGCTTCTGCTCAGACTGTGTCTTTCCTTGCATAGCCTTCAGGCCTTCCAGCACCTATTCCATTTGTGGTATTTTAAAGTCTTACTTATTGATTTTTTTTAAGAAAGAGAGGAAGGAAAAGGGAGAAATCGATTTGTTGTTATACTTACTTATGCATTCATTGGTTGATTCTTGTATGTGCCCTGACTGGGGATCGAACTTGCAACCTTAGAGTGTTTGGACAATGCTCTAACCAACTGAGCTACTCAGGCAGGGTCCATTGGAGTGTTTTAAAGACATTCAATGATAACTGTTTTTACATAACTCTTTAACACCAGGATTTAAATTTAAATCACCTGGACCTGGCTATTCTTGTGTAACAGCATAGAAACTTTATTTCTTTATATGACCTTTTCTCCTTTTTTTCCTGTTTGATTCAAACCTGCCTCCTTTTCCCTTGCACTCCCACTCTGTTAATCATTAAGCCCTCAGGACAATGAGGTTCTGATTGTCATCAAATAATCTTAGAAACAACACCTTGGATCTCTTGACCATGCAGAGTTAACTTTGACCACACAGAGTTGACTCAAGCTCCAGGTAACTCAAGCTCCAGTTGACTCAAGCTTAGTTGAGTTGCAGCTCCAGGCCCAGCAAAATGGTGAAACCAGACCTTGAGGCCGTGCCAAGGCTGACTGCAGGGCCAGAAGCAATGATGAGCTACCCCACAGCACTGATCCACCAGTAAAGACCAGGACCCTACCTTCCTTAGCCACCATGGTGAATGGTTCTCCCTGGTATAACCCATCCCCTAGAACACAGTTGGCAAACCCAAGGCCTGTGGGCGGGATCCGGCCCTCCACCTTGTTTTATCTGGCCCAGCACCTTGTTTCTACCCAGCAGCAGCATTGAACTCTAGCTTAACTGTTAAGAAGTAGTTACATTTATATAGTTCTAAAATTACATTCGGCCCTTTGAAGGCAACCGCAAGGCTGCTATGGCCCCAGTGAAAATGAGTTTGACACCCCCGCCCTAGAAGACATGGGGAGCCAGGTCTTTGAGCATTAGCTCGCCTGTCTCAGGCCGTGGGCTGCTTCCTTACTTTCTTTGGTGCAAGCTCCTGTTTGTGTCTTACTGGCTTTGAGGGGTGCAGGCAAATTGACCCCTTTTGTCTGGAAACAATTGTTCATAGAGTCCAAATTGGCACAGCTTTTTAGGGAGAAATTTTGCCTACTCTGTTGATTTTTGAAAGCTATGCCTACTGTCTATGGCCATACCACCCTGAATGTGCCCGATCTCGTCTAAAAGTGATGCACACCCTTAGGATATGGTTTCTCTTTGTATCTTAGAAATACCTGATTAAGGGGACACAGATTTTTGCACAAAAATTTTTATCGAAGCTACATTTAAATAGAATATCCAAACTGTGACGTGTATTACTGGCATAGCCAATTAAAACCATGGAGGAGAGCTGTCTGTGGCGCCATGGCATGGGGAGATGTGCTCAGTGTGGCTGGGGTGAGACCAGGGTCACAGCTGCGAAGGTACACAATACAGAGTTTATTCTTAGGTTATTATTTATTAATTATATTATTTCTCATGTGAATAACTGTAAACCTACTTTTGTCCCACCCTGTCATTAAGTAAAAATGTGAGTTTCAGAATATTATGTTTGGTGCTACCCCATTTTGTTAAAAGAATTATATGTTGGTATATAGCCCATATGTATAGTATAGAATTTGTGCACACATAATATGTTATCTATATAGTTGTGATATTGTAATTTATAATAAAAAATATATATTTGGCCTTTATTCACTGTTCCTGGCACAGAGCTCTTAAACCCCTTATAATTTCCTAAGCGATGACCACTATAAAGGTATATTTTGTTAGATTGATAAAGTGACTTTTGGAACTCACTTAAGAGGGGGAATTGCCAAGAGAACCAACCATGTGGTTAGAGGGTTGGAGCTTTCATTCCCATCCCCCAGACCTCCAGATGTGGGCAAGAGGCTGGAGGTTGGAGGTCAAATCAATCTTAAATAGCTAATGATGTCATCAATCCTGCCCACATAATGAAGCCTCCACAAAGCCCCAAGAGGACATGGTTCAATGAGTCTCCTTGTTGGTGAACACATGGAGATTTGGGGAGAGCAGCACACCAAAGAGAGTGAGAGGGCGTGGAAGCTCTGAGCCCTCTCCCCATACCTTGCCCTATTTATCTCTTCCACCTGCCTGTTCCTGAGTTATATCCTTTTATAATAAACTGGTGATCTACTAAGTAACGTGTTTCTCTGAGTTTTGTGAGCCACTATAGTAAATTAATTAAATGGAAGGAGGGGTTGGAATCTGTAATCTAAACCTGAGTTTGCATTAAAAATGGAGCTGCCTTTTGATCCGGCAATTCTGCTGCTGGGACTATACCCTAAGAATCTTGAAACAATAATTCAAAGGAACCTATGCACCCCAATCTTCACAGCACCACAGTTTACAACAGCCAAGTGTTGGAAACAACCTAAGTGCCCATCAGTAAATGAATGGATCGATAAACTATGGTACATTTACACAATGGAATACTACGCAACAGAAAGAAAGAAGGAGTTCCTACCCTTTGAGACAGCATGGATGGAACTGGAGAGCATTATGCTAAGTGAAATAAGCCAAGTGGTGAAAGACAAATATTGTATGATCTCACCTAAAAGTGTAACCTAATCACCAAAACAAACAAGCAAGCAAAATATAACCAGAGACATTGAAATAAAGAACAAACTGACAGTAAGCAGAGGGGAGGGGGGAGAGGGGTAACGGGAGAAAGAAGGGGAAGGGTCATCAAGGAACATGTATAAAGGACCCATGGACAAAGCCAAAAGGGGGAAGGATTGAGGGTGGGGAGATTGAGGACAGAGGGAGGTTGGTGGGATGGAGGAAAGTGGTAGTGGGAAAATGGAAACAACTGTACTTGAACAACAATAAAAAATAAAAATAAAATAAACTTGAGTTTGCTATTAGCTTCTAAAATAGGCTGGGTTGGTGGGAGCAGTCTTGTGGGAGTGAGCCCTCAACCTGTGGGATCTGATACTATATCCAGGTAAATAGTGTCAGAATTGAGTTGAATTGTAGGACACCCAGCTGGTGTCTGAGAATTGCATGTTGGTGTGATAACACTGCTGCACACACCAGTTAAAGTTGGGATCAGAATCCTAATAGTATAGAGCAGGGGTGAGCAAATGCTGTCCTATGGGTGAAATCCAGATTGCTGCCTGTTTTGTAAATACAGCTTTATTGGAATACAGCCATACCCATTATTTACATATTCTTTGGCTGTGGTTGCACTGTAACAACAGAGTTGAGTAGTTGTGACAGAGACTATATGATCCACAGAGTTGTAAATATTTATTATCTGATCCTCTGAAGAAAAGTTTTGCTGGCTCCTGCTATACTGTATACATGGAGAGAGAGAGAGAGAGAGAGAGAGAGAGGCACAAAGAGAGAGAGAAGTAAAAAATAGTCACATCGACCTAAGATAAATTACCATTCTAATTTTCTAATTTCAGTGTATTAAGTATTCTAGAAAATTTCTCATTGCTGTCAACTTTTGCAAGTGTCATGATTTTGTTGTCTGTATCATTATTTTTGTATTGTTTTAATGCATGTTAAAAGTCAGTAAGCTAATACCAGAAAGACTCTAGAAACTGTGTTTTCAAGTGGTAATGAGAGTGACACAGTGGACAGTGGTAGGGAGCACTCAGACTGATGTTACCCAAGGCAGTGAGCTGTTTGGATAACAAGCGTTTAAAAGATTATTCTTGTAGACTCTAGGGCAAGTGCGGCATTTTGTATATACCCAACTACCTTTATGACCCCCCTGAGAAATGAGGAGAATGTGAGAAATGATGATAGCTATAAAAATTTGAAGTCTCAAAAGAAGAAATATGAGTGATACAAGATTAAACAGACACTGAAAAGGTAGATTCCAAGCAATAGAGGGGAAAGATAGCAACCAACCAGACACACACTCGAGAACCTCCGAAGACTCTGGAGTAGGTCGTGCCAGGCATCTCTGGGAATAGGGGCTTAAATAGGAGGGTGGTCAATAGTCTGCTCAGGAAGTGGTCAGGGCTTCCAACCTGTTCCACTCTCCCAACCCCAGCAAAAAAGTGGAAATTTATTCTCTGGAGGAGATAAAACAGAGGGTCTCTAGACTGAGAGACAATGGGCATATTTGAGAGTGGGTACCATACTGAAAACATTCAAGATGCTGAGATCACCCAACCATCCTTCCCTACTTAGAATAGAATAGTGTCATAGAGTGTCCAACTGTTTCAATTTTCCTGGGACTGAAGGTCTTCCCAGGATGGGGGCTCAGTTTTAAAATCAAGAAAATCCTGAGCAAACCAGGATGAGTTAGTCACCCTAGCCTCAGACATTGGCATTCAGACCGTTTGAGGCAGAGGACCAGGAGCATCTCTTTCGGGGAGTCTTGAGCAGCCCATGACCTGAATGTATGAGGTCCCACCACTGATGGCCCAGCCAGATCAACCTCATAGTGCAGCTGACAACAGATGAGCTCCATCTGAGTACATGGAAGTTTCAGTCACATTTTTAGGCCCTCCCTCTCAAAAATAAACAGACAACTAGGGAGTATTGTTAGGCAATTCAAGGAAGGTCTCTGTCACACAAAAGACAGAAATCAAAACATTCAAACAAAAAAACAACTTGAGAGGTAAGCCTATGATTCAGAGTCTTTGAAAGTATCAGAGTCTTTCTCTTGGATTTCAAAAAGTGGATCTGAGAGAAAGAATCCTCTCTTCCTCTCTAGCCATGATGCTGTTAGAACATGAGCCAGGAGCTCCTGGAATCCCTATTCCCCTCTGGAAAGGATAGGCCACGGCTGGCCACAGAGAGACACATTAATGGGAAATGGGAAATGGGAAATGGTCTAGAGTCTTGGTGGCTTCTCATACCAACATCCATTATCTCTAAGGCTGTCATTTGCTTTTTCCAACATTTGTTTGTCTGTGTCAATAAATCCCAACACTTGAAAAATGGCATACGTTTCAATAGATTTTCTGTCATTTGCAACCAACTTGTCCTGGCTGGCCTGATGAGTGGCACTGCCTCTTCTACATGTCTGCTTTTTTGGCTGTAATCTCTGTCCAGAAGGCTTCTGAGTCAGCTGTTTTCCCCTGCTTAAACTATGGGTCACACAACTCAAGGAGGTAAAAATAGATGAGATTTCATTTAGCATGTGCTTTCAGCAGACTCAGAACACATTAACTTTTTATGATCTCTCACTATGGGGTCCTCCCCAAAATAAATTCTAGCAGAATATGTCTGAAAGACAAATATCTGGCCCACAAAAGCAAAGACAAAGGAAAGTCCTGTAAGTTAACTCGCAGTGTTAGCCTTTCTCACAGCAGTGAAGGACAGAGGCTGCATCAGCTAGGACTGTGCTCAGTGGCAGTGACAGAACACCCACTAACAGCTGCTTAATTAATCAGGGTTGTTGGGGGTCACTGAGGTCAGGTGTTTCTATGATTCTCTTGGTGTTTTCAATATGGTGGCAATATGGTTGCTGCTGGCCCAGCCATCATGTCCCCATTCAAGAGAGAAAGAAGGGAGGGAGATCAAAGGATATATTTGCCTCTTTACAGTAGAAAAACCAAAGCTCTCCCAGAAGCCTCTACATGAGGTTAGTTTTTTTCTTTATGGTTCATTGGCCAGAACCGGGTCCTTTCTAGCTGAAAGGGAGGCTGAGAAGATAGGGACCAGAATTGTCATAATGACTTGGAAACATCTGGGTCCATTACCTAGGGCTAGACACATTGCCCCCCCCCCCGCCCTACCCCATAAAAACGAAGGGTCTACTGATGAGGAAGCATAGGCAAAAAGTGTGGGGAAGTATATCTGCCACAAGAACCAAAGTAAGGGGGTGAAAATGTTGGAAGCACAGCCCAAACGGGAATTCTCACAGGTTGCTGGTGGGACTCCAAACAGCTAGGGTCCCTTCCAAAACTACTTTCATGGTTTTCTACATGCCTAAATGAATTTTGCCGATGTGATTAAAGATCTTGAGTTAGGGGAAATTATCTTGCATTATCTGGGTGGGCCCAATATAATCATGTGTCCTTTAAAGGGGGAGCAGAAGGATCAGAGTTAGAAGATGAAGGTAGGGGCGTGAGCCAAAGTATGTGGGTGGCCACTAGAACCTGGAAAAGAAGGGGATGCTCTTCTAGAGCCTCCAGGAAAGCTGTGTCCCACCAACACTTGGATTTTAGACTTCTGACCTCCAGAACAGTAAGAGGATAAATTTGTGTTGTTTCAAGCACTAGGTTTGTGATAAATTGTTACTGTCACAATAGTGACCTAACACACCTTCCTAGCATTCCTACCTTTGGGCATCTGGTCCAGTTATTATTTTCTTCTGCACATCCTAAGGCATTTCTTCTGCAAATGCCTAAGTTTTTTCTTCCTCCTTTTCCTCTTTCTTCTTCATTAACAATACTTTTGTTGATCTATAGTTCACATGCCATACGATTCTTTTGTATAAAGTGTATGATTCAGTGGATTTTACTATACACACAGAGTCATGTGACCATCACCACAATCAGTTCTAGAATATTGTCATCACCTCAGAGAGAAACCCTGCACCCCATCACTGTCATTCCACTTCTTCCCATTTCCTCTGGCCCTAGGCAACCACCAATCTACTTTCTGTCTTGATGGATAGGCCTGTGCTGGACATTCATATAAAGGTGCGTGATCTTTTGCGACCGGCTTCTTTTTCTTAGCATGTTTCCCAGGCTCACCATGCAGTAGCATGTATCAGTACTTCATTTTTTTAAATTAGTGAATAATACTCCATTGCACAAATATACCACATTTTTGCTGTAAAAAATGCTGTCTGTATACATCCCCAGACTAGATTTTGAGTGGAAGAGTTAGTCATCAGCAGCATTTACTGCCTAAAATGCAAACATCATGGGAGTAGGAGCGAAGGCTGGGGGAGCTGAGAAGGGCAGACACCCAAAAGAACTCTAAACATAAAATGTAGCTCCAGTGCTCTGACTAGTTGGGGAAGGCAGGCTAAGCTTTGGAGAAATATCTAAATAACTAATGATAGCCACCTGAAATATTTTCTTTTCACGTGTAAGAACTAAGTACCCAATTTATATTTCCAAAACTGAGTACAACAGTGAGCTGGACTCTTTAGAGCATGCCGATTAATGACCCCCCTTTAAAAATACAGCTTTGCCCTGCCCACATAGCTGAGAGGGCCATGATGTCTCAGAGTGGGCTGTTTGTCCTCAGAGATGTGCTTTCCTCTCTTGGCAGCTTCCTCACGGACAGGGACTTGGCACCAGGTCCAAAGAGTGTCGTCAGAAACCAGGCAACAGGCTGTTGGTGCTGACCTCAGCCCTCCGGGGGACCTGGGAAAGGGCCTGGCCTTCTTCTCTGACTGTTCTTCTGGGGGTCCCAAATCATGTGTGCAAAGTCCGGTAGGATTTTGTCAACAGCAGGCTCAGGCCCCTAATTCATAGCCAACAGCATTAGTGTCACTGGGTGAGTGACTGCAAATGCTTCAGATTTAGCAACAAATCTTCCCTATGTCACCTATGGCTTTAGTGCAGGAAATAAATTTGGGTTGTGTCTCCCTCACACACAGATCAGAGGTATTGGTTCATTAACTCTGAAGGAATTCCTTTAGAGTTAATTCCTCAGACTCGGTGTCTGAGGCTCTGAGGCATGAATGACATAGTAGGTCCTCAATCTGTCAAGGGTAAGTTGGGCTTTCTCATTCATTCATT
Organism: Phyllostomus discolor; assembly: GCF_004126475.2. NCBI lineage: Eukaryota > Metazoa > Chordata > Mammalia > Chiroptera > Phyllostomidae > Phyllostomus > Phyllostomus discolor. The sequence goes on along the minus strand of NC_040908.2, from coordinate 60,596,641 downwards.
TTCCAGCCCAATCAGTGTCACTCATAGCCGGTGTGCCTGAGTTTGAGACATTCAGATAATATGATAATATCCTACATTCACACAGAACCTTCTATTATTGTCCACATCTGTTCTGCAAAAGAGTTCTGGTCTCTAGGCAGAGGCAGCAATGCATGCTGCCACGAGGCAACTGGGGAAAGTTAATGCAGAAAGAATTGCATCTTTAGAGGTCAGTACCAGGACCAAAATCCCAGGTTCCCTGACAGTCAGACCATATCTTCTGTCCACTGTGAATGAGTAATAAAGAGAAATAAAAACCTGCGTAAAGCCACAGTAAATGTAATACTCATGCCCTGGCTGTTAGGGGCTCTTTTTTGCCCCCAGCTGGAGTCCACACCTCTTCAGGTTTCGGAAAGCCTCCTTGCTCACCCCTGTCACCCGCCACTTTGTGCTAGTCCAGACACTGGGCGTCGCTGAACAAATATTTGTTGAATGAACAAGTGATTGATCAGTTCTAATCATTAAATTCTTTCTCAATCACTGAGTCTGGGGAATACTGCAGATAGTTTTGTAGAACAGGCTTCCTTTGGCTTGTCTCTTGTCCACTGAATGTTTCGTTCTTCTGCTGCATTCGCGGTGAAAGGAAACTCCTTTCTTGCCACAGGAAAGGCAAACAGCCTCGTACACCTGGAAGATAGCCAGGTCTGTATGGGCAATAAAAGAGGCAAGTCGGTTAGTCATTAACAAGCAGGCAAGATAATTCTGCAGCTTATCATGCTCTGGGCACCCCCGTTAGTGGCCCTGTCCTGACTTTTTCTAGCCCCAAGTGGTAAGGCAGGGGGAGGCCTTGGGTGGTCACAGTGTGCTTTTGCCCTGCCTCCGCTCCCTACTGTGTGTCTGTGTGGCACTGAGTAACATAAACCGCAGGCAGCTTGACTGAGGTGGAGGAAGTCCCAGATTGGCAGGCAGTCTGCAGGCTGAGGGGTGAGTGAAGCTGGGAAGGGGCAGCCTCAGGATTGGTAATAGGAGACGGAGGAGACTTCAGCAGCTTCTTACATTTTCCTGAGACTTCAAATGTACTTTTGGCACCATTTAAGGCTTATTCCCCATTGGTGGTCTCCTAAAGCATTGCATCCTTACATTTTATAATGAAAGAAAAGGTACAGAATTTCGAGATTGTAAGATAGGTTTGAGAAAGATTGAATGGTGCAAAGATGAGTGTGGGGTGAACTGGTGTCTGTGATGGGAAGTGACACGGCACAAATGAGTTCAGGGCGAGGCTGCAGAATTCAGGAATGGTGCAAGTGAGTGGCTGAGAGAAAACCTTTTCTGCTGTATCCCAGAAAGTTGGTATCATTGTGTCACTTCACAGTTTTCACCTCGTTTTAAAAACTTTGTATCTCATGTGGTGATTGGGGAGTGGGGGTAGAGGTGGAAGAGGGTAGAGGAGACATAAATGGTGGTGGAAGAAAATAAAATAAACAAATAAATAATGAAAAAACTTAATATTTCACAAGCATTTATTCTATGGTGAATAAAAATTTTTGAACATGAAGGCAGGAAGCAGGTCCTTATCAAACTCTAATTTGCCCGTGCCTTGATCTCGGACTTTGCGGCTTCCAGAACTTGAGAGGTAAATTTCTTTTATTTGTAAGACGGCAAGTCTGTGTTATTCTTTACAGATGCCCAAACACTTGACCCCACCCAAACACCACAGAAAAAACATGGCCCACCCCCACCCCTGTCAGCAAAGGCCAAGTGGGTGCCCTAAACTTCCGTCCTTGTTCAAGGCGCCCTGCCTCCTGAAGAGGGCCTCGTGGGAAGCTGGCACTCTTCATCCCTCCTTAGTGATAATGAAGCCCTCCCCCAAGGGTGTCAGTGGAGGCCACAAGGGGTGCTGGACTTGCTTCTCTCCACCCGCAGCAGGAGTAAGGTTCGCTTTCCCAACCCTTCCTGGGTGGTGTCAGAGTTGGCCAAGTTTCCCCGCTGTTCAGTGGTTACAAGGCACCTCCACCTCCTGAACTCCCATCGCACTTCTTTTGCATTTCTAATTCTTTCAAAATAAATTACTTTTCTAAGAACCTAATAACTTGCCTCTCTTCTTTCTCATCCTCTTATTGTTACCCTTGGGGACTGTATATCCTGTGGGGAGGGCAAGGGGTGGGGGAGGAGTTGGCAGAGACAGAGAGAGACCAACACAACATGACTGAGCTAACATTATTCAAATCATTTCCCAATTGGTAAATTGTTTAAAACACTGTGTCTCTTTGCAACGTTCTGTTATCCTCAACACCAGCTGGCCTGGCTGGCATGTACAACAGGCATAAGGAGGTTAATCAAGGCTTCAAGTATGAACTCCTCAGGATTACTGGTCAAAAGCAGGGGTTGCCAAATGCCAAGGGGATCGTCCTGAGGATCACCAGCTGGGGAGCTTTTGAAAAATCCTGAGACGCCTTACTTGGTGGGAGGTTCTGGTTGTTTAAATCCTGAAGACTCATCACTGAGCCACGGTGGTTGCTATTGGATCCAGCTCTTGCTCTGAATCAGAGCTGAGCCTACCTGTGAGGAGACGTGGGTAATAACCACTGCTCGGTTCCATTCTGAAGATGTGACCCAGGGCATGTCACTCCTCTGTATTCTGGCTAGCAGTTGTTTTTGATACAGAGAGGTTTCACTTCCCCAGTTTTGACTAATACTCAGAATAAAATGGAACACAAGCAAAACCTGAGTTAAAAAAGAAAGTCTTGTTCTCACTGCTTTGTGTTGGTCACTTCCCATTTGTCTGACACTTGCATTTTTAACTGCCTCCCCCTGGGGTCCTGAATCCTGCTGGCAGGAAAGAAGGCCCGGGGAGGCATGGAAGTCCTGCTCTTGGATGAGACAAACTGACCACAAAACCAAGAGTGCCATTCAGAGCCATGTCTGCCAGGCCTTGAAAAGTGACATTCAAGTTGGCCCTGAGGAGCTGCCTTCTGATTAGTAAAAGTTGTAGAGAACAGAGCTGCAGGTCTGGGGGTGCTGCCTGCCATAAGTGAGACAAGGGTTGGACCGGACAGATGCCTCGGGCTAGCTTATCGCTCCAGGGAGACAACCTGCTCTCAGCTTCGTTGGCACTCTCTCTTAGCTTTTTTTTTTTTTAAATGAGGTGATGGTATTCAATAGCTTAATATGTTAAGTGCTAATCTGGTTTTAGTTCACTTTCAGGAAAAAATTTTGGTCATCTATTTTACCTGGAGGCATTACTTAGGTCAGCTCTAACTCCACCATAAAAATGAACTAACTGGATCAAAAGGAAGGTGAACTAATATTTACCAAGAACCTTTCATGGACCAGGAAGTGTGCAATGTACTTTTAGTGTTTGTTGTTCCTTCTGTTCATTATAATAACCCAGTGATGTACGTGTCATGACCTATATTTTGTGTATAAATATTAAAAAATATATGGCTCGTGGAAACCATACAAGAAGGGTACTTTCCACAGATGAAGCTCGTGAAGGTATGTGTGTGTGTGTGTTGGGTGGGTGGTTCCCTCACCTTTAGCAAGAGAAATTGTTCCCTAAGTCATAGCATAGACAGAGACCTGAAATCACTTGGGGATCATTGAAATCTTGCTTTCCTTAGGCTAGTGGCATGGGCCAGCCTGGGACTACAGGATGTGACGACTTCTCTTAGAGGCAGGTAGAGGAGCGGCTGCAATTGTGTGGAGAGAACAGTGACACCAGAAACAGAGGAGGGTGGTGTATCTGCGAGATGGTAGATACCTGGACCAGTCTTGAACCAGTGGTCTGGTTTAAATGCACAGAAACTTCGTTTCTTTAATCTGACCTTTTCTTCTTTTTCCTTTTTATTTAAACTGGCCTTGTCTAGCCTAGGAGCACCCCCCCCCCCCCAGTACATTTTCTTCCTTAATCAGTAAGCCCTCAGGTCAATGAGGTTCTGATCACCATCGAATAATCTTAGGAACAAAGCCTTGGGGCTTTGACCACAGAGACAGAGTTTCAGTCAAACTAGAGATAACATCTAGGTCTCAGTCATGTTTTAGCTCCAGGCCCAGAAAAGCAAAATGACCCCACTTACCACATTCTTAGAAAAACAGACAGTGAGCCAAGACTGACATCAGGACCAGATGCAATGAGCAACCACTCTGCATCCTAGTACCCACCAATCAACAGAGACCATGACCCTGACCACGACCCTAACTCCCTTTAGTCACCATGATTAATGATTTTTTCCCTATATGACAAATCCTCTTAGAGCCATTGGGGAGCCAGGTCCTTGAGCAATGGCTCACCTGTGACTTGGGGCTTGATGCCATCTCCTTAAATAATAAAACTTTACATTCTTTGCTGCAAACTCCCCTTCACATTGACTGGGCTTTGATGTGCACAGGCGAGTGAACCCCAGGAGTGTGGTAACGAGGGGCACTGTGGCACTGCTCAGCAGGAGAGGGGGCTCAGCCATGCTCCGGGAACATGGGCTTTCACAGCAGGGACCCCTGCCATCTCTTTCTGTCAGAGCAGCCAAGGCAGGTGGGTCATTTCCTGCCCCCTTGAAGCACAAAGTGAGAGGTAGGCCTGAATTTCTATCTCCTAGCTCTTTCCTACATATGGAGAACAAGGCAGAGCCTACGTATTGCTCCTTGAGCCTCGTTAAGGATGAGTGAGGAACCTGAGACTCAGTGCAGGTGACTCTCCCAAGGTGACACTGCTGCCTGTGCTGGGTCAGGAGTCTGCGCTCTGGGCTGTCTGGTGGTGAAGTCCACATGTACTGCGTTCCACACACTGCATCCCTTTCACCAGCACTGGCTGGACATGCACAGGATGTTTTCGTTTGTTTTTCAATTTCTAAATCTCGATTTTTTTCCTAGTTACCATTTCCATTTCACCTCTCTTTGGGCTAAATTCACACAGAATCATTTTTAAGAAAAGACAGCATATTAGTTGTTGTTAAGCATTTCAGTCTTAGCCCAAAATCATGAGGTAGGACCAAGCATGGATATTGCAGCTTGTGTATGACTTTAGGGCCTTAAGCCATGACAGCAGGACCCAGGTTCCAGGGTACGGAATCGCCTCTGTGCCTTTGCCTCTGCCTGGAACACCTGCTGCCTGCAGCTGCCATCCCACGGGCACCTGCGCCTATACATGCACACGAGTCTATTTAATCAGTTAGTTGAGATGTGCTTGCTGGAGGAACTGAGACATTCTCAAGGAAAAATTTGGTTTGAGTCGTGAGGATGCAAGCCCTTGTGCCTTATTTGAGCTACACCTGAAGGATAGGCCCTAGATTTTTCAGTTCAATGAGCCCGTGACAGGCAACAGGTATCGAGGGTTTAGCGTCTGCTAGTCTCCTTTCTAAGTGTTTTACATGGGGCATGTCCTTTAATCCACACGACCATCCTATGAGGTAGGTGTTATTATCATCCATATTTATAAATGAGGAAACTGAGGCACAGGGAATTCCAAGTGACATATAAACCTGGGAAATAACCAACACAGCAATAAAACCACAAACTTTGGGATTAATTTTTCTGCCGGACAGAAACAAGTTTCATCTCCACCAGACAAAAATCTGTAAGCTACCACAGAGCTTCACAGAATCTGGATCGTAATCACATCATTTCATCCATAAGAAAAAACTATTGTTATTCTTTTGGTTATAGAAGTAATGAGTTAACCTTTGAGAACACTTGGAAGATATTGAAAAGAATAAATCCCAAAGTAGAAACTACCTGTAAAATTCATAACAAAGACGTATATTACTTTTGCAGTAACCGTGAAAGAACATTAAATGAATAAAGGTCCATCCTCCTTGAGAACAAAGTGACTGGGTGTGCATGTTGGACGACGTTCCAGAACGGGAGGGAAAGGGCACACTTACTTTTGGGTGAAGCCAGTCCTCTCAACTTCCGTCAGGTGATACCAGACTTTTAAAGCCTAACACTCTCACTCACATCACAAATATGTGAAGCCCCAGTGACAAAGCCAGCTTTCCCAGCCCCGAACCATGGACATGGGAACACAGGGGAGTGATGAAGCCCGAGTCAGAGCCTCTGTCACCTGGGAGCCCTTGGAGTTATTTTTTGTGAAGCCCTTGGTCTTTCGGGAGCATGGGTCACTCTCCTCTGCCTCGGAGTCTTTCTCAAGCTGTAATCCGCTTCCCAAGGGCTTTCTGTTTTCATTCCATAGGCCTCAGGGCCCTGTGTTCTCTCCCTTTAGTAGTAAAAGGAGAGAAAACAAGGCTCTTCTTTGCTTCCTTCACTAGGTCTCAGAGTGGACACACGTCACAGTGTTTTCAGCTACATTCCAGACTCTCAGGGAACCTTACTCTCTCCTGGTATTGTAATTTTCATCTGATACACAAAAATAAAAATAAAAAACCACAGACACATACACTCTCTCTCTCTCTCTCTCTATATATATACACACACACATACATATATATACACCACACTTTTATAGAGAGATATCTATATACCACACACTTATAGAGAGATATATATACCACACACATATAGATATCTATATATATCTATCTATCAATATAGATACCTATATAGTCTATTAGAGAGAGAGAACTTCTAGAATATGTTCTAGCTGAAGAAGGAGAGTTATCCTAGAAGGATTAGAGAGGGGGTAGAAAAACAGTTTTTCTGGCTATAATTTAAGGAATTCTTGCTGTAAATCATTAATTTATATGAAGGCCTTGCAATTTCTATTAAAATGCAAAGTGTAATCATGGAATTTCAGAGAGGCTATCTCTTAAACTAGGCCTGAGTCCTAGTGTATCTATGCCCTAGGAGACAGCACTGCCCCGAGAGACAAGACAAGGGTCTGCAGAAGTTCTTAGAGGTGGTGAGAGAATGGCTGGACTCAGTGCTGGGCAGCTCGAGGGCATTGGCTATCTAGGGAAAAGGAGTCAGCTTTCAGAAGGAGAGGGTCACAGGGCCACAGAGTGGGGAAGGAGGGACACCCAAACAAAGCTGCCTTCTTTATGGTTTTGCTGAGGACCCTTGCGTTATCATCAGACTTTTCTCCTGGAAGGGACCTCTCGTAGAAACTGTGAAGCACCAACCAGAACATGCTTCCTTCAGCTGTTTCCCCTCCTTCTCCTCTTTTAGGAATTTCCTGGATCCTCAGTCATGCGCCTCTCAGGGCTGTTTGCACCTAGTGAGAATTCACGGAGGGATATAGAGACTGGACCATCTTGCCCAATTCAGGGCAGTTCTGAAGAGCATTGGCCAAGACTCTCACCAGGCGTGCATTGCAGCTCTGACACTTCCTCTTTGCCAATCTTGCTCTCTTCCCCTCCCTTCAGCAGGAGTTACTCTTGCACAGGCGTTCAGAGTCTCCTTCCTAAGGCACCAAATCTGCAACAGAGCTGGATGATGCGGAAAAGAAACTGTATCTGGGAACCATTTCTTCTAAAGGAGAGGTCAAAACTCTTGACATTCTTGTAAGAGTAGAACACAGATGAAACCTTCCCTTCAGAGGTGCTGAGTGGATCACTCACTACAGTACACTCCAAGGAAGGCTCTCTAAGTGTATTTTGGAAAGTTCTTTGTCCTCATGTAACAGGGTGCAGCCAGGGGGACCCCAAATAGAGATTTGTAATGGGGTCCAGAACTCAAGGTGTCCCAGAAATATTAAAAAAATATGGGATGTCCTCATCCCCACTGGTCTGAACTGGGGGATGGGACACCAGGAGCAGAGCCATTGAGAGTTGTTTTGTATAGCAACAGTTTTGCAAGTAACCTCAGGCAGGATCATTTAACATATCTATAAGTTTTAACTGGTTTCATGGATATGTTAAATAGCTGTGGCCATGCTTTGAACCAGAGGGATGGGAGTGACTTCCACCAAGGATGTAACTGGGAGGCAACTTCCCCTGGCTATAGTGCCTATGTGAGAGCTTGAAGAGGATTGGCTTCATGCCATAGGGCCATGCCTGCCTGAACTCACTATGGCAGCCCAGCAAAGCTGGAAGAATACAGGAATGCTGGCAGGTGTAAATGATTGTGGGAGAAGTTGGAAATGGGGCTGTAGGGGAAGATTGGTGCTAGGTTTTAAACCCAGGCCTGGCAACCATACTGGATTGGTGGGGACCACACGGCTTTGGGGTGCTCCCTTTTGCCATGTGGCTTAGGAAGCAGGAGAGACTTTGCTGGGAAGGAAAGGGGTGAAAGGACTCTTGCTGGTGGGCCATGAGGTGCCGCATGGTTTTGGATTAACTGGAGATCATGTCAGCAACACAGCTGATGGTGCCAGAAACTGAGGGCCTGCCTGAGCCATGGAATCCTACTTCTTTTCCTGAGATACGGTGCCCTGGACTGGGCAGAGGGAGAAGGAAGAACTAGTGTGCGTTTGTGGGTATTCTAAAGGACTTTGTAATTTTTAATGAAGACATTAAGTCATTACTCTAAGTTTGTATAACTTTTTAAATAAATGATTCCCTTTTACCAATCTCTGGCATTGAGAGATGTCTTTCCTTGGTGACGGGCAAGGAGACCCTAGTACGGGGCAGGGGACCCTCGGAGCACAAGGGGGGTTCCATTCGATAATAGTATATTGTTCACCCCCACCCCAGGTCTGTTCTGTAACACTCATTCATTAGGGAAGGCAGCTGGCCTAGCAGCGTCAGGCCCTGTAAGGAAGAGAGCCCACGTCTGCTCACATCAGCCAGTGGTGTTAGCTGGTTTCTTCTTAGAATCGTGCTGTGTTACTGTCTGTCTTTGAAGCCACACTACAAAATAATCCCCATTTGGACTCATCTCTTCTCGTAGTTTTCCAAACGCTGAGGCTTTGTCTGAGGTTAAGTGTTTCTGATTTGTGCTATACCATCTTCGGTAAACAAGGCCAAGGAAACAAGCTCCCTGTGCCCCAGATCTGTTCTCTGAAGGGATTGGTGATACCTGTGGTGCGGCCGGAGGGCTTAGGCTGGCTTGGGAGCCCCAGAGGCCCTGGCCTCTCTTGGACGCAATACTTGTCTCTTCAAGGGTCCTTGTATCACTCAGGATGAGGCAGTTGTTTTTGCTTTTACAGTACAGTTTTTTTTTTTTTTTTGTAAAAAGAAGTTAGCAGAACCAGGTCTACATGCAATGGACTGAATGATTGTGTCTCCCCAAAATTCGTATGTTGAAATCTTGAACCCCAATGTGATGATATTAGGAGGTGGGGCCTTTGGGAGGTAATTAGGTCAAGAGGTGATATCCTTATGAATGGAATGTGTGGTCTCATAGAGCAGACTCCAGAGAGCCCTCTTTCTGCCATTGGAGGATATAAGAAGACAGCAAGCAGTCTGCAATTTAGAAGAGGGCTCTCACCAGAACCTGGCCATGCTGATGCCCTACCTTCCGCTTCCAGCTTCCAAACTGTGAGAAATAAATTCCTATTGTTTATAAGCCACCCAGCAGTCTGTGATACTTGTTATAGCAGTCCAAGCTAACTAAGACACTAGAGAAGGTTTTTAAAATTCCATTTCCACTCGGCCGAGTCAGGCTGCCTGGGCAATACACATAAAGCTTCAGCACATGCAGATAGTAGCAGAAATACACTTTGTAATATTAACTGATGCTTTTCCTTCCAACATTTCCTTCTATTCTTTGACCTTCTCCTCACCAGTATTTATACCTCTTCCCTTTACTAAGTTCTGTTTGGCATTCTCAGTCCATTGCTCCAGGAAAGAAATGTGTACCCACCTCAAAGCCCCTGAGAACAACCGAAAAAACTTAGATTTAGGACAAAAATGTGAGCCAATGTCTCCAACCCCAGGAAAGGGTGCCCAGGCTCGGGAAGAAGAGAAGGCCAGGGAAGTTTCACTGTTCTTCTCCTACTTCCCCAGCTTGTAGGTGGAGGGAGGTGAGTAGTCAAAGGAATCACTGGAAAGATTTGAGGAATTCGTGAAGCAGGGTAAGCTTTTGGTAGTTATGCAGCAATAGAGAACCGATACAGAGGTACTGGGAAGTTTTTCAGTAAACATAAAGATTAGGGGTGCACTATATCCTGAATATTCCCTGTAATAATTGTCTCTTAATTGTCTCTTAATAATTCCCTGTAATGACTCTTTGCCTCTGGTGTCCATTTACGGTGCTGACCAGTGTTGTAGACGGTCACAGTTAGTCCCAGATACTTTGCTGCCTGTATTAATCTACTTGATTTGTCATAATAAGGTTACCATAACAGACTGAGTGGCTTAAACAAGAGACATTTCTTTTCTCGCAGTTCTGGAGTCTGGGAAATCTATTGTCAAGGCCCTAGCCAGTTTGGCTCCTGGTGAGTGTTCTCTTCCTGGCTTGCAGAGAGAGGGTCTGGCTTCTTGTTTTGTCTGGCAGGGTGGGGGATGGAAAGGGAAGAAAGGAGTGAGCCAAACGATGGCAGGGTCCAGCTGAACATGTCTAGGTAAGCAAGGATGTTCCGGTGGCCCCACATAGCACTATAGGGCCGAGTGTTTCTCACGTACCTGAGAAGAGCCCAGAGATAGCCAACAGAGCCAGAGTAAAAGGGACCTAGTAAGGGATGATGCAGGAGGGGCCTGGGCCAGCAGCTGAGTGCTACATGGAAGGATGCACATATCAGGGGATGCCAGCACCATTGGAAGGCCAAATGCTGTTTCTACCTTACTTACTTTGTTACAGGGTGCAGCCAAGAGGGGAGCTCCAAATAGGGATTTCAAATGGGGTCCAGAACTCAAGGTGTCCAGGAAATATTAGGAGATCCTCACTCCTTCCCCCACAGGTGTGAGTTGGGGCAAGGGACACATGGAGCAGGAACATGCAGGGCTGTTTTGTACAGCAACAGCTTTGCAGCTAACCTCTGGCATGGTCATTTAATATATCTATAACCTTTAACTGGCTGCATAGATATGTTAAATAGCTGTGGCCATGCTTTGAGTCAGGGAGAAGGGAGTGACTTCTACCCTATATGTAACTGGCGGGGGGCAGGTCCCCCGAGTTACAGCGGCTGCGTGAGAGCTTGGAGAAGACTGGCTTCATGACATGGGGGCCACGCCTACCCAGACCCACTATGGCAACTCAGTAAAGCTGGAAAGATATGGGAGTGCTGGCAAGTGTAGCCAATTGTGGGAGGAGCCGGAAATGGGGCTGCAAAGGATTGGCGTGGGGATTTAAACCCAAACACTGCAGCCATTGCAGAGAGGACTACGCAGCTGTGGCTATGCAGAGAACCATGCGGCTGTGGCAATAGAAAGGAGAGAGCCACGTGCTTCTGGCAGAGTAGGGATCCCCGCAGCCATGTAAGGGAGAGATCCACATGGTTTCACGAGCGTGCAGACCCCCGCAGCTTGGATAGAGAGAACCATGTGGCTTTAGCAGAGAACCACCACTTGGCTTTGGCAGAGTGGCGACGCGCCCTCCCCTCCCCGCAGCTTTGCAGAGAAGAACCATGCAGTTTTGGCCAGAGTGGGGACCCCTCTAGCTTTGGTAGAAGAGGACCATGCAGCTTTGGAGTACTCCCTTTGGCCACGTGGCCTGGGAAGCAGGAGAGACTTTGCCTGGAAGAAGGGTGAAAGAACTCTTGCCAGTAGGCCATGAGAAGGTGCCACATGGCTTTGGGTTAATTGGAGATCCTGCCTGGATGGCGACACAGCTGATGGTGTCAGGAGCCTGAATCATGGATGTTTGCTTCTTTTCCTGAGTTATAGTACACCAAATTAGGGCAGGGGGAGAAGGAAGCACTGTGGGCATCTGTGGGTATCCTAAAGGACTTTGATATTTTAATGAAGACAACGTTAGGTCACTACTTTAAGTGTGTATAGCATTAAATAAACATTTCCTTTCCTTTCCACAGATCTCTGGCATTGAGAGACATCTTTCCTAAGGTGGCTGACAATCGAACCTAGTGGGGGTTCCTTTCGGTAACAGTATATCAGTGTGTCCCCCTTGGCCCTGTGTGTGTGCCTGTTCTGCAACAACTCTACCTCAGTATTTCTCTAGGAATTTATATAAAATTTTGGCAAAAGAGGATGGCAGAAACCCCATCAAAGTCTTGGTCAGACCATTCTCCTTTCTGATCTGATTGGTTTACACACATTAGTGATTATAGCTGAATGATTTATTTCCTTAAAAAAAAAAAGAGAGACTTTGCTCCAATAAATTGAACCTCATTACTTAACCCAGACCTACCATGATTCTTGGTTGTAAAAAGTGGAGGTTAACTTAGGGTAACTAAGTTAACTTCAGGTTAACTTAAACAGAAGACAGTGCCCTGGGGCCACCACATGGGCACTGGTCATCCTCACTGTTAGTCTCCTGACCTGCCGTGATCATAAACCTTAGCTGTTCCCACTTCCTCCCACATTAGCAGCAACATAGAAGGGTGATGTGGAGGGGGAGAGGGGATGGATGTTTGTGTATGATTGTATATGCACAAAATAGGTTGGGGAGGATACACAAGAAATTGGATAATATTCATTTCTCTTGGGAAGAACTGGGTGGTAGGTAGGGAGACACTTGGAGGGAAGATTTCTCACAATATAAAATTTTTGGACATTTAGAATTTTGATCCATGGGAATACATACACTATTTTTAAAATTAATAATTTAGCCCTGACTGGTGGTGTCCCTCTTTTTTTTCCCTCCCTTCCCCTTTCTTTACTAAATAAATAAATAAAATCTTTAAAAAATTAATAACTTAAATGGAACTTATGTCCTATTCAATCCAATTTAAGACTTAAATATTATACCTAATTCAGAGCTCCTCCCCCCTCCCAGATCTGGCATGATGTGTGGCTCCCCAGCCTGAAGCTCAGAAGGAGTCAAGCTCTGTTTTCTGCTCCTTCTTTCATTCCTCCTCCCCTTCGTTCCCTTGCTCTTGACTCCTGCAGGGGTGGGATGAGGTTTGGATAAAACCTCTTAGATGGTGTTATTTGTGCTTCTCTTCTGATGGTCCATACATTCTGTATTTTTGGCTCTCTGTGGAATTTTCAATAACTCTCCTCATCCTCCCCCGCCTGCTGAACTCCATTTGCATAGTATCCTGCTGTCATATGCTGTTTGGCTGACCTCTCCTAACTCCCTCCTCCCACTCCTGCACCTGAGGGGTCTTCCCTGGTGTTTTATGCTAGAGTTCCTTCCCAAGCAGACTACCCTCTTACAAGGAAGCTCAGCTTTCTTTCCTGGCATCCATTTCACCCGTGGGAATATTACACATCTTGCCACAACGAATACTGACCTGCCTCAAATGAGGGCTGCTCCAGCCAGCCTTGAATTCTCCAGGCAGGAAGCAAATATTAGTCTCTAGGTTAGGTCTGCCATCCAAACTCAAATGTTCCTGAGCATTCTTTGACCAACTCTACTGTAGAGTGCTGAGGTGGGCTAATGAATTTCTGCAGGCATTTAGTCTGAGATTGAATGTTAGTCTTTTTGTAAGCCTTCTCTCACCAACTTGTCTGGGAGTGGGAGGAAAGGAAAACATTAAAATGACAACTCATTCTAGTCTTTTGCTTATTTGAGCTGCTGGGATGTGAGGGTGAGAATCTGGAGACAAGTTTGGTCACCTCTTATCAAAAGATAAAGGTAGCTCCTAGACTGCCCTCCTCAGGATATGCAGGTACTTATGGCATATTGTCCTCGGTGTTGGGCTTTAGCCAAGATTTTGAGACAAATACAAATGTCCTATTTCATATCTGTTTACATTAGTAAAAACTTCCAAACATCATCCTACCATGCAAAGCAGAAAGTTATCTTTAATGATAATAACTACCATTTATTGAATGTTTACAAGGTACTAAGAACTTTACGTATTAATGCGTTAACTGCTCACAACACTATTATGAATTAGGAATTTTTATCCCCATCTCAGTGAGAAAAACCTGAGGCCCACATGTTGCATAGCTAGTGACAGACTTGAAGTCTAAATCCAGGTCTGTCTAACTCCAAAATCAATCTGCATATAAAGATGAGTGGAACAGGTAGAGTCTAGTGCAATAGTCTGTCACCAATGATCAGTGGAAGTGGGGTGGAGGTGTCATAATTATGAGGGATTGAAATATCATCCAACACTGTGTGTGGATTCAAGAAACTAATGTATATGCTATTTCTCTTATACATCAGTTCAGTTCAATTCAACAAATAATAAGTCGTCTCTTTGTGCCAAGCAGTGTTCTGGGTGTTGGGGAGACATCAGTGTACAAAAGAAACTAAAATCCCTGCCCTTGTGGAAATAATTCATGAAAATCATACCAAAATTATATTTTTGTCATCATGCATTTTACCAATTAAATGAAACTAAAAGCATAACTATTATCAGGTAAAGGCTGGGAGGAAATTTTGCTTTCTGGAAACCACCGACAGGATCCTTTAGATGAGGGAGGGATTTTGTGTGCAGTCAAGCCCCACCTGGACTGACAACATTTGGGTCATAGAGATCACATTGGACAATCTGCTTGGGTAATCCCACTTGTACACCACAGAGCTCAGTGTAAATGATAGTGACTGCTTATATGAATCATCACTATAATTTCATTGATGATAGTGATGAGGAATCTCAGGGGCACAGCTGGAAGTAGGGAGGTGGATTACTTTATCTCTTGCTTACTCTTTGACTCTAGGACTCTTTGAGGTTCCTTCTAAAGCTCTTACAGAAGAGTAATGCTGGAAAGGTTTGTGCAAAGTGGGAGAGGTCTCGCTTGACCTATAACTTCAGTCGTCCAGGAGCCCCAGGGAAGAGGCGCTCCTTTACTTAGTGCTGGTCAAAGGCTGTACCAATGATAGCTTGTTTTACCTTTAAAAGATCCATATTCCCAGAAATTCAGTGTCCGTAAGGTATCTTTTGGTCTTTCTCGTACTTACCCTCCCTGGACACTAGCTCAGGTGTTTAGACGCCTACGGATTACCGATGGTAATCCTTTCAGGGAGCTGAGGAGTGTTACGCTTTCCATATGCCAGACGAAGAAAATGAGGTGCAGATTGGCCAAGGGCCACGTGAAGTTCTCTACTGCTCTTCGCACCCTGTCTCACTGCTTTCGCCAACTCAACTCCGGAGTTTGACTTCCTTTCCTGCCTGCTTTCCCCGCAGCTCGCTCCGCCCCGCTTAAACTACTGAGTCGCGGCCCTCAAAAGACTACATTTCCCACAGTGCCACGCGGTGACCAGCCTCGCGTAGGGTTTTTACTAAGCTGCCGTTGTAATTAATATTAGCTCAAACCCACATTTCCGGGGGAGAGCGAAGTTTTTGTCCCCTTTTGTGTTAAAACATCTTTTTGCTTCTCCACCTGCGATTCCCAGTGTTTGGTTGAAGAGGTCTTTGCGGAAGGAAATTCAGGCGACTGATCTGGCCACCCGCTTCCTCCTCAGGCCTTGGCCTCTGACAGGTCCCCGGGGGCCTAGGAGTGTCATTGGTGGATGACCGCAGCCCTTGCCGTTGCCGCTGCTACCCCAACCATGGCCTCCGGTAGCAGTGGCCTCACCGCTGCCCGCCTTCTGTCGCGCTCCTTCCTCTGTGAGTCAGGCGGGGACTCTCTGCTCCAGCCTCTGCGAGCTCCTGGCCTCGCAGGCCCCACTGTCCTCTTGCAGGCCACGGCTAGCCTCCCTGGGGCGGGACCTTGGCGGGGCCGGGAGCTGCGAGAATCTGGTCCCAAATCGGGGACCCTCTGGGGTCCAGGGAACTTTGCTGGATGTGTGTGGGGTGGAGGCGTGACTTAGGCTGCTGGCAGCTGGAGAAGTCGAGTGGCTGAGCCAGGTTTCGAAATTGAGGGCCAGGCAGACCTGGTGGCTTGCTTGCTCTTGCCATGTCAGCAGTGGTGAGTGGTGGGATGGGGGCAGCATCCAGACTGGCCTACTTAGGAGTGAGACGTGAGGTGGTTCAGAATGAGCTCAGCTGAGAGGGTGAGCGTCTGGAGTTAGAGGTATGGGAGGTAGGTATGTCTTAGTACCTACCTCCTGTATTACTTAGTACTAACGGGGGTGGGTAATAAGATTGTTGCATGTGTAGAAGTGTCGTACATTTCCAGCTATCTTTAATGTACGTTGTGGGACTAGCAAAGAGAAGTAGGTTCAGTAACCAGAGTCAGCAAAGCCTAGAAGACTTCTAGAAGCTTAGGGTTGGCCGGGACGTTAACCAGCTTATTTGCAATGTTCGCGCCAGGTGGTGTGAACCCTCAGTTCCTGAAAACTTAATACCCAAGTTTTCTAGTCATTGAATAACGCTGACTATTGAAAATTCTTGCCGTGTTCAAAGTCTCTGTTTTTAGGTAGGTTGTGTAGGAAGAGACTTTGGAATCAGACAGACATCAGGGTTTGAAATCTGGCCAGTCCCTTACAGTCTGTGTAATAACTCTGGGCGTTTCTATTTCTCAGTTTCTGTTTCATGTCCCATGAAAATAATACCTTATTTTAATGAATTCAAGGTATCATCGTTTGTAAGATGCACCATTGTTTTGTCTGTCATTAACAGTGGAAAATGACTGCTAATTAAAATTGTGACCCACCATTGGTTGTCAAGTGCATCCTGATTTAAGACATGTTAAAAGTGAAAAAATGTGCATTCTAGCAATGATGACATAATAGATGATCTGTGTTCATTGTGCTGAACGAATGAAACAATTTATATAAAGTACCTGATATGACATAGACACTAACATTAGTTTTCTTCCTTCTGCATTGCTCTTAATTCTGCTAAAACTGTATATTGGATGAGACAATTCATATCTCGAGAAGGTTATATTCTAAAAGTGTCTAGCAATGGATGTGTGCTCAATAGCTACACTTAGTTATCGGATTACTTGAGGACAAAGTCTGGAATA
Organism: Phyllostomus discolor; assembly: GCF_004126475.2. Classification (NCBI taxonomy): domain Eukaryota; kingdom Metazoa; phylum Chordata; class Mammalia; order Chiroptera; family Phyllostomidae; genus Phyllostomus; species Phyllostomus discolor. The sequence continues at coordinate 60,579,908 of NC_040908.2, read as the reverse complement.
CTGTTGTTAAGGAGGAAAGAGTTGGATTTCTTTGGCAAAGTTTTCTGGAGATTCTTACTGTATAATTTAAAGGGCATTTGAAAGTGGTGTGGGCAGAAGGAAGAAAGGCATTAGTTATACCCATGTCTTTCTCATGGGGTCTTTGCTCCTCTGAGTTTCTGAAAAAATCTTAGCTTGTGTGCATGTCTTAGTTGCAGGAGAGTCTAGAGAAGAAAGGGAGAATGTCCAAAAGATCAGGGTCTTTAATCCACCCTTAGCAATGAGCAGTCCTTTCACAGAACTGAAAGTTCTTTTTTCCTAGACTCTCAGGATCATGAGGTTTTAAGAGATTATCTGCTTTAACTTTCTGTTGCTGGGGCTGTCTTCAGTTATCCTGGTCATGTGATCAACCTGTTAATTAAGGGTCTGAGAGGTCTCAGATGGAGACCAAATTATCTCCTGTGTTAGAGCAGTTACAGACTAGTTTTTGATGTATGAAAAGCCCTAAATCCTCCAGATCTTTCTCATGCCACATTTCTAAGCCCATTTTTCCCCCTGCTTGAAAAACAGCACCCACAACAATACCACCTTGCAAACTTTTTATAAAGATATTTACAAATTAGGCTCTGAAGTTACTAATAAAGCCAGAAATGCTGGGGGTGTGGTGGGGTGGTTTATTCCCTCCATTCTCTTAAGATTTATTTGATGGTACATTTTGTGTTGCAGGTCATAAGTGTTGCAATATTGATTTGAGTTAGGAAATAAATCCCAGACACTTGTATATGCCTTAATAGCACTCTGTTGGAGTCAGCCTGGAATGTTTAGAAATTTCTGAGTGAAAAAACTCAGTTTTATAGGTTTTAAAAAATGGTAGATAATCCAGTTAAAGTGGGAGAGAAAGTAAAATGAAAAGGAGGCTTTTCAGGAAAAGCTTATTTTTATAGGCACCTTTAAAGTTGAGTAAAGTTTTTCAAGAAGCATAAAGCAATCCGTGTCATTTTAAACATAAGCCCAGGAGCTCCTGTAAGTTGGATCTTCTAGAAGAAATTGGGAGGAAGAGTGAACCTTACAATTCCATACCTTTGTTTGATAAATGAGGAAATAAGCCCAGTATGTTTCCTAGCCAGTGTCAGAATAGGTACTAGAGTGCAGGTCTTCTGACTCCACAGTGACCTTTCCTCTAATACATGCTCTGTGATGCTATGCGCCTCCTGTTTTGAAGCTCCGATGTTTGTTTGTTTGTTTTTTGGCAGTCCCAGTGGTTTCTCGAGAAGGTGACTGATTATCTTGCTCAAAGGTTCCACCTGCCTTTGCCATGTGTTTGCCAAATTGTGTGGGCCTGTTTTTGGAACTGGGAAAACATTTGGAGGTGTGGTTGGGAAAAGGGGACCCTCAACAGTGATGTTTCTGATACTAGTATCTATTGCCATTGCATCTAAGAACCACATCTTAATATTTCAGAACTATAAGATGGCCTTGATCTAAATGCACCGATGTAGGGAGGAAAAAGTGATTTGATTTTCTCACATCAAAATTGTTCCTCCATAGACGCATAATTGGGGATGTTCAAAATAATTTCTGAGAATAGGGAACAAGTTCATCTCACCAAAGGACAGGCATTTTGTTGCTATAGACTCACTTTTTTTTTTAAATATAACATTTCTAAAATTAGGATGTATCTTGTTATTGACGGTTTCTTACAATTAATTGGCAGCATTTTTCTTTCTTCCCAGTACATAATAGTTTTTCTTAAAATCAGTGTTTTAGATTTGATGAGATAAGGTACTTACAGTTAAGCTTGATTTGTAAGCAAATACTGAACTAAAAAATACTTTTACATTTGAGTAGTGGATTGCCTGGGGTTGGGTTTGGGAGTAAGTGGCTGTTGAGCTACTCCACTGTGTTTTAAGGTTCAATAGTTAGGGAACATAATAGGCATTATATTATGTATATTCCATATACATAATCTTAATAAGTGTATGTGTGTTACTATTACGTGTGTATAATATATATTATTAATATGTACAATATATTAATATATGTATAATATATTAATAGAAGTACATTTGTTATGCACAATATATTAATATATGCATAATTCATTAATAGAAGTACATTTGTTAGATTCATGAGTACAGGCATGAATAAATGAGTGACAAGGATGCAGTTTGAGAGGGGAGTTTGGGGAGGAGTGTGTTCTTGAGCAGCATCTCAGACTTGGTCAGGAACGTGCTACTGTGGTTTGAGTCATATTCAGGCTCTTTGGCCATAGCTTCATTAGTCCTGCTGCCACTTTATAAATGATGTGGTTGCTCGCTAGGTGGAAGAAGACTCAGCGTGTGGCTGACTGATGCAAATTTATCACTCTTGCCGCAAATATGTCCTTCTTAGATTTCTCAGTCCCTTTCCTTCATAGCCTGTGTTACATTTTGCACTTTTGATTCTTAGCTTAGGGCCTGAGTCCATCTTGTTCTGCCCTGAATTCCTAGTACCAGGCAGATAGCTTAGAGCAATGAACACCTCAGAGCAGTCTGGTCTTCTCATTCTGCATCAGTAATAATAATGATAATAAGTAGCTAATAGTGAAATAGCACTTGTTCTAGCCTAGGCATTATTTTATATGCTCTATATATTGCAAACTCATTTAATTCTCAAATTGCCCATGAGGTACATAGTATTATCCCTATTTTTACAGTGCGACTGCCACTTTCAAAATGTTTCATATGTTAGAAACTTACATGTGTCTGTGCATATATACATTATATATAGGCATGGATTAGTATATTTACACATAAACATGTATAAGGTATATATGAAGACATACATTAAAACATTCTGGTTGGATTTACTTTAAAATGTGAATTATATGTGCTCTCTTTTTATGAGCTGATTTACCTTTGTACTCACACAGGGTGTGAACCCAATATTGGGAGCATATAACAGGCATTTTCCTACCCAATTTAGAGGCATCATCTCATATCAACATCACAGCAACCTCGTGGGCAGCTGTTACTCCATTTACAGATGGGAAGACAGGCTGAGGGAGATCAAAAGACCTTCCCCCAGGTCACGTGGCTGGTGAACAGCTGAGCTTACATTTAGGCCCAGGCCTGTCTGATTTCTGGGACTGTGTTCTCAGCTACTCCTGGGACTCAGTCCCAAGGTTAGGGTGGCCAATATCTGAGAACCTGAAGAGAATGAGTCTCTGCCACATCCCCTTTAGGTGGCCCAAGGTGTGGCTGGCAGCTACAGCCTTCACCACTGGGAAATTTTTCCTGGTGCCCAGCCACAGGCCTTCCTGCTGCTGTGATGCTTAGTTTAAAATGCTCATTTTCTTAGTATTAGTAAAGTCAGGTGCCTCCTCATATTTGATTTACCATTTTTCTGTCATCAGTTGTCTCTCTTGTTAGTGGTCTGTCACTGTCATAACTTGCCCGTGGTATGTTTTGCTCTAAGCTCTTTCTGTTCTCCAGTAGTGAAACAGTCCACTTGTATTACATTACTGCTTCTGGATTTCATTTGTTAAAAAAAAAAAAGCATGGAGTTTGTACTGGATCTAGCTAGTAGCATTTAGGACTGGACATGCAATCTACAGATCTTAGGAAAACCTGGGATCTTTGCATATACAAAAATAGATGTATCCCCCCTCCTGTTATGATGAGTGGGAGTATGGGACTGACATTTCCCAAATCACACAGAAAAGAGGTGGAACTTAGGACGTTTTGCTTGATATAAGTGTTTCTTTTACAGACCTTGCTGCTGGTGCTGAACTCACGCGTTTTCTGTGTGCCTGTTCTGTAAGGCACCATGCCATGGTCTGCGGGTGGCACTGTGGTACACAACACGTGGTCCTTACACTCGGGGATTTACAGTTAGAACTCCTGAAAACACTCGGGTGATACTTGAAATAATCTAGAAATAACTTTAATTTTACTTAGAAATAATGCAGTAAAGAAGGTAACAAAATGTTTGTATCCATCATACAGTGTGTGGCATAAGTATTATATGCCACAAGGAAATATTTGCAGGTTCCATTTTTCCTAGTCCCAGGTCCCCTACAACCCCCTCACCCCCATTGTATTTACAAGTCATGAGTGTAATGTATAGTTTAAGAATTCCTCCCTGTGCAGTGTTTTATTTAATGAACAGATATTAATTAATGCAAGTGACATTCTCAGCAAATTGAGTGCATTAACTGTCTAGTTGAAAAGTGGGAACTATTTGCAAGATGGTTTGGCCACTAATGTATGCCCTGTGTCCTGAATTTAACTTCAGGCAATAGCTTTACTCTAGTTATTTCCTGGTTTTGACACAGAGCTCAGGTTTGTGTTTAAAACCTAACTATGATTGAACCTCTTCAAGGATTGGACAGATAGTTGAAGATTTCTATAGTAAATTTCTTTGAATTCTTCAGCAGAAGTATAATAAGTTTTTTTCATAATTTAAGATACTGATTGATGATTTGGGTTGAAAAGAAATCAAGTAGTGATTGATTTTGCAAAGAAAATGCAAAGAGCCAGTCTGACACATTTAATGTTTATAGCAACTAGTAGTTTGCACTCTATACCAGCCCAAGTTAGAGAGGGTGGTGGAGAGGCGGGAGGGAAGGTGAAGAGGTATGGAGGTGGCGATGAGGAGAGACTGCTCTCATGGGAGGCCTCCAGCCTGTGAATCTGGGCTTTGGATTGCATCAAGTGGGGAAGAAACAGGTGACTTAAAATTTGATGAATTTTATTTGGAATGTAAGCATGTTTTGCATTGTTTTAATCTGAATACAAACTACTTGTAAAAGAGAAAGAACTTCCTTAATTCTATAATGTAAACAGTGGTAAGACCACTGACTTAGTAACAGTATTATCTTAAATATACCCACCAGTTGTTGCATGTGTCATGGTCATGGTGGCGTGGAGCGGTGGGAGCCTGAAAGTTGGTCCTAGCTGGAGGATGTGTCACTTGAAACTGTAAGAGAAGGCAAAAAGTACTGTGAGGGATTTATAATGCATAGCTGGCCTGCAGGTCCTCTTCAAGCCCTGGCAGCTGGGAGAGTGTGCTTGGTGTAAAGGACCAGGGCAGGTTCATCCTCTGGTGTGCAGTGAGTGTCAGTGATTAAAAGAGCATTGTGGTGCTTACAGAATACCATCATGGCTAGCTGGGGGCGCCGCAGGGTTTTTCTCTGGGGTTCAGAGGCCATTTTGATTGCCAACATCTCCTTCAGTTGACCTACATGTTCTAGAGCAGCATTCCAAAAAAGGAGGGAAGTGATGGTCAGTGATTCCTTATCTAGGACCTGTGGCTGGTTTCTCTCTGCAGTGTAGGTGTAGGTGTTAGTTTGGATGGTATGGGGCCAAGCTTGGTTGCGGGGGGCCGTGACTAGGGCAGAGGTGAAGGGAGTTTTTAGTTCCTGAGACATTACCCATGGCCAGGAACACAAACCGTTTTTTTTAGGAGTTGGGAGGTCAGGCATCAGGTTTTAGGAATGAACTGCTGGTAGCCCAGGGCTCAGTTTGGAGGTAGCCCCGATGAGGGATCCATTCCTTAACCCTACCTTCTTTATCCCTCTCTCCCCTCACAGTAGAATGAAATCTTCTGCTTTCCTGTCTGAAAACTCCCCGTAGATAGACCGTTATTGGAGATTCCAGGAAAAGGGGTTGGGGCTGGTGGAGCATATTCTACAGGGAATAACAGCTGGGGAGGAAAGGGTATAGCTCTTTCGTAAGTGTTGTGGGTATCCAGCTGGAAAACCGGCAGCTAAGGACAAGAATGGGCCTTGAGTGACCTCACTGGATGGGGTGGGCTCTTAGGTCACAAATTCCTGTTGGAGTGTCCACTGGCCCAGGTTCAGATGCTTAGCTGTGCCCAGTGTGCCAGAACTTGACCCTCAGTGCTCCCTTATGGCCCTTTGTTCAGCACAGTCTAGTTGAAGAATGCAGTTGTTTGTCATCCAGCAGTTCTTGTGCACACAGAAGACTCCTCTCCTGATAAGTCTTCTTGATAAGGGTGAGGTGTAGGCCTCTTTCCTGCAGGTAGAGGGGGCTACAACATTCAGAGTTATTAGAAGCCGTGCTCGGTGTGTGAGTTGGAGATGACTCAGAGGGCCAGATGCAGATTGTTTATAAAACCTAAGGTCCAAGGATTTAGGAGAGCATGAGGCAGCGATTCAAGGTGAAAAGTGTGGAGTGGAACATGGACAAACAAGTGACAAGATGTTCTTTTCCGGGGCTAGCTTTTCTGGGCTACCTCAGTTGTAAGTGGGCAGTCTAGCACTTTGAAAGGACTGGGCATGGGCCCCAGAGACAGCAGTTTGGGGCTCGAAACAAAGGTAGTTCGTAGCAGCCCACGGTTTTACTTCATCTGTTCTCTGTTTTCTACTGATTTTTGAGATATGGGGAGCTGGCTTTAGTAACTATTTAGATTTCTCAGTTTATGTTGAGATAGGTTGATGAAAATAACTTTTCTTTTTTTGAATGTTTCTCCCACATCTGCTTTTCCTATTTATTTTATTTTCCCTATTTCTTTTATGTGTAAAGTCTTAAGTCTTATATCAGAAGAGATCAAATTAATTTTGGATTACTTTAGATAAATTATGTTCTATGACATAACCTTGGTTATATTTTAGATAAATTTTATTCTGAAACTTAACATTTAATGTCAATACTTAATGTCAGCAGTTAATGTTAGTATTATTGTTGGGGAATGATTTGTAGAGTTCTTACTAGTTTTGACGACCTTTTTCTCTTTCACTTGTTGTTTATAGATCTTGGGCTTAAAAAGGTTGGGTCCCCTGGGGAAGGCATGTGGCTGTTTAGGAAACAGTAGTAATAGGAGAGATACCTGGTTTTCAGTCCTTGGGTTTAGTTTGAGCCATTTGTCTTTCAGTCCCAGCTTCCTTTTGAGGAATGAAGATTATAAACTTGAGCTTTTCTCTGTCAGCTCAGAAAAAGCTTCAAGATTGTTGTTCTCAGTAAAGGGGATCCTGGAAAATAGAACAGGTGTTTTGTTTTTTTTTTCCCCTCTCGAATCTATTTCTGTAGTCAATGTGACTCATTTAAAAAGTGACATTTATAGTTGCCGTGATTGCAAGAAAGCTTCTGCTTTAGAAGATTTTTTTTTTTGTCATCAAGTTCTGTGGATGGGCCAGAAGTTTAGAAAAATTGTAATGTGTCATATTGCTTTACTTTTCAGTGCAACAGAATGGAATTCGGCATTGTTCCTATACAGCTTCCCGGAAACACCTCTATATTGATAAAAATACAAAGGTTATTTGCCAGGGTTTCACTGGTAAGCAGGTATGTGTTTCGTGGTTTTTAAAAAAGACATGTACTAGAGAATGAAAAAAATGTTTTAATGATTTTCTATTTTTTTAATATAACAAAAATTATAATACATGATGGTGGCAGAAAAGTAATAGAGTATCACAGTGGAGTTGTGCCTTAGGAGCAAGTCAGTTACTATACTCAGCCTGTAAAATGGAAATTGTGTTTAAACTTACCTTGAAAATTCCTCCTAAGGGTTTTATTATGTTGTAAACCCACATATTCTTCCGCAGCAGGTATAACACCACTGGTTTTCTTCCAGCGTTGGAACAGATCAGGATTTTCTTAATTAAGCACTAGGTAAAGCACATGGCTTGTGTTTAGGCCTTGTACAAAAAACAAGCAAACAGACAAATAAATAAACAAAAAAATACAGTTGAACACGGATTGGCCTTCAGTGTGGGGAAATGCTCAACCCTGAGAGGCTCATGGGATCTGAGATAGGCTAGTTAGCAGCACGTTGACCTTTCATCTTATATTTTATTTTGCCTTTTGTGTGTGTGTGTGTGTGTGTGTGTGTCTATGTCACTGCAGACCAGCAAGTCTGTATATTTTGAATAGCACTGCTTGAAAGAGAGGGCTGTTTTTCTTTCCAAAATTCCATTACTGACCTTAGACAAGTCAGTTTCCTAGTTTGAAAAGTGGAGAAGTTGAATTAAGAAACTTTTGAGTCCCTCTAAAGGCCTGTTTTTTATGTCTTTAGTAGAATTTAAGTAGTTGGGTCAGCATAGATCCATAAAATTTTCAGTAAGTACTTGTTGAGAGCCTACTATATAGAATGTGTTGATTTAGATGCTATCTGGCAGTGAGCAAAGTAGACAGAAATCACTGCCTTCATAGAATTTACATTTTAGTTGCCAAGGAGAGAAATACATCAACAAAATCAGTGAAGAAGTTATGTGCTACGTTAGAAGGTATAAATGCTATGGGAAAAATAAACCAGAGAAAGGAGGACTGTGTGTAAGTTTGTGGAGTCCTGGTGGTGGGGATGGGGAAGGCAGGGCTTTATCTCGTGTGGTCAGTGGAAGCCTGATCTCTGAGTCAAGCTCTAAATGAGATTTGGGAGTGAACCACGTGGATACGTAGGAGCAGTGTATTATTGGTGGGGAGGAGGGCATGGTACTCTGAGTGGAGGTCAAGGCCACTGTGACTGGTGTGAAATGGGAGAGCAGTGAATGAGGTCAGGCAGGTAAGGGTTCAGAGAAGGGCTGCTCCGATACCGACTTGCAGGGCAGTGTAAGGAGTTTGGCTTTTACTGTGAAGGAGCTAGAAACCACTGGAAGGTTTGAGTAGAGGAGTGACATGATTTTCCTTATGCCTTAACAGGAACACTGGCTGCTCTGTTGAGAATGGATTGAAAGGGAGCAAGGGCAATGTTCTGTCAAGAGTTGATGGTGGCTTAGGCCAAGGCAGAAGCCATAGAAAGGGGGAGATGTCAGTTTTATTTAGAAGGTAGGGCAATAAGATTTACTGATGTATCTGATGTGAGATGTAAGTAAGGGAAAGAGAAATATCAAGGGTGACTTCGGTGTTATTGGTCCGAATACCTGTGGTGAGTGGAGTTGTTACTAATTCACATGTGTAGCCTGTTGAGGGGAGTGATCAGGAACTCAGTGGGGGGCACTTTAAGTTTAGGATGCCTACTAGTTGCCCAGTGAAGATACTAGACAGGCAGTGGGCATGTGTGTATGGGATTCAAGGCAAAGGCCTGGGCTGTGTGTGTGTGTGTGTGTGTGTATGTGTATGGGGGATCCCCGTAGGGATATTTATTGCCACGATAAGGGATGAGATCACAAGGGCACACATCTATATGAAAAAGAGATGTCTAAGGAGAGAGAGAAAGAGAAGGGAGGTGGAGCCCCAGAGGCCTAGTGAAAAGAGTCGTTCAGTCCCTGGAGACATTTTCGGTTGTTACAACTGGAGGGGAAAAGGGTGTGCCGCTGGCATCTACTGAGAAGGCAGAGGTGCTGCTAAACATTACACAAAGCAGAGGACAGTCTCCCACAACAGAGTGAATGTGTCTAAAATGTCAATAGTGCCAAGGTGGAGAAGCGAGAGGGTAATACAGGATGTTGTTTGCATAGCTTAAAAGGCTTACTTAAGGTTAGTTAGTAATCATTAATTTAAAGCGAGATCAGTTAGTATAGTTTTTTTTTTTTTCTTCAGCTACTGTTTGGCTGCAAATGTGCCAACTTAGAGAATTGGATTTAATTAAGGTTGTGACTCTGCCAGATGTATAAGTTGAAGTGAGAGAGAGCCAAGATTGCTGTGTGATTATAATGATTGTGGATTTTAAGTTGAGTAAAGAGGAATGTGAGACATCGGGAGCCAAACAGCAGTGAAAAAGAGGTGTTTTTATTTATTTATTTATTTTTAAATTTTTTTTATTTTAATCATCGTTCAAGTACAATTTTCTCTCCCCTACTCCCATTCCAGCTCACCCACCCAACCCTCCCCCCTTCCCCCCCATTACCCCCCACCCCTAGTTTTTGTCCATGTGTCCTCCAAATTTGTTCCTGTAAACCTTACCCATTCCCCCCTGAAATTCCCTCTCCTCTCCCCTCTGGTCACTGTAAGTCAATATGAGGGTGTGTCTGATCCTCAGTCACAGCTCTTTCGGCTCTGCGGAGGCCTGCTTGGCTTCATGGTTTAAAGCTACGTTCAGTAAGTTGATGAGAATGCTGGATATATGTTACTGTTACATTGTAAGAAGTAGTTCACTTGTTTGTTTTCTTTGTCCAACTTGCTGAAGATTGCCTTTAGGTTTCTCAGCCTGTCTTTTCTCATGAGTCTTATGCTTTTTTCCCCGCAGGGCACCTTTCACAGCCAGCAGGCCTTGGAATATGGCACCAAACTCGTTGGAGGAACCACTCCAGGGAAAGGAGGCCAGATGCACCTGGGCTTACCAGTCTTTAATACTGTGAAGGAGGTAAGTAATGTCCCTGTGTGTGGCAGGAAAAGAAAAGCAGGGGACAGTGAGCATACTTTGGATAAAGATCTTAAATGTGCCCCTTTTGAGAGAGTCACTTGCCGTTTTAAAATCCAGTAACCTAGAGAAATTTAATTCACAGTAAAAAGCAGTGGGGTCACTTTAGTTACCTACGCTGAGGATGTTTTCTCCGTGGCTTGTGTCACTTTTGTTTATAGGCATATGTAAGCTCTTTGGGGAAGAAGAGCTGTGGCTTGGCTCTTCTCTGGCTTGTCACCCTTTCTCTCGTCTTCTTCCCAGATGTTAGTAGTGTGCATGTCAGCATTCGCCACCTAACACTGAGCATGGGCTTTTTGCCGGGCACTGAGCTGGGTGCTTCGTGTACATTGCCTCATTTGGCCTCACCACAGCCCTCTGAGGTTGGTGCTGTTATCACCTCCATTTTAAAGACAAGGGTATCACTGGTGCAGGGAGGTTAAGGGTCCAACTGATAAGTGGCAGGCTTAGCCTGGCTCAGAGGAAGTAGTAGTGTGGTGTTCCTGTGTGAAAAAGCCGAGCTGCTGAGTTAGATTGGCAAATCACAGAGTTCCTTTTCCCCAAATTGTTGATTTCTTAATATTTTAAAAATGATTTTTAAACTTAACTCTAATTCTTTGTTATAAAATGAGTATGTGCTTATTATACAAATTCAGATGATATAAAGGTATGCAAAGTTAAATTTTATAGTGTTTTGCACATCTCATTTTTGCCTTTGTAGAGAGTTAATTTAAGCCCTGTGTGATTTCTTTCTACGCTTAACATGAATGAATGCAAAAAAATATTTTAAAGGAAATAGTAGTACAAATTCTTGACTATTTAATTAAAAACATCTAGGAAATAAACAGTACTTTGGAGTGATGTACTAATGATAAAAAATATATATACAGCTCTCCTCTTTCTTTTAGGGCATGTTTTAAAGTGTTACATTTTAAATTTTTAAATTATTTTATTTTTAAAAAGATTTTATTTATTTATTTTTAGAGAGAAGGAAGGTAAGGAGAAAGAGAAGGAGAGAAATATCAATGTGTGGTTGCCTCTCACATGCCCCATACTGGGGACCTGGCCCACAACCCAGGTGTGTGTCCTGACCGGGAATCGAATTGGTGACCCTTTGGTTTATAGGATGGCACTCAATCCACTGAGCCATACCAGCCAGAGCAGTTTTTCATTAAAGTACAGAGTTATAGACAATCTCTTTTCAGAATGCTAAATTCAAATTGAAGTTAATTTATACTCTGAATCCTAAGATGTAGAAAAACACAAATATTCAAATTTTAACTTTTTATTTTACTTTAAATTTGAAAATAGGGTGTACTATGTCGTGTGTGCTTTAAGTGTATTGTATTTTAAAGAGTTAAAAAAAGTTAAAAATCATATGGTCTATAAAGGAATCATTTAAAGTCTTTTTGCTTTAATTGTTTTGTTTTTCCTCCCCTTAAAGTATATTCTGGCTGCTTTTATGATCACAGAATATAGAGAGGAGCTGCTTTCATAGTTCCTCTGGGTAGATTTGACTCTGTCATTAGCTTTTTTTGCTTTCTTTTAAAGAATGTTTTTGTTACTAAGCAATTCATTTATGATTCATCATGATACAAACAGATATGCTATTTGGAATATTCTGTAAGTTCTTTGACAGATACTGTTTATTTCTCACTTTTTCAGTTCTTACAATGAGCTTTCTGAATGAGTAGGGTGGATGTCTGTTATCCATTGTTACGGTTCAGCTTCTGACAATATTTGTAGCCTTAAGAGGTAGAGAACCGTGGGATGTATTTTCATAAAATACCTACATGCCTATGATCTGACTTTTGGTTCCAACCTACTTTTTATTTCTTATGTTCTCCTTTCTCTTTTACCACCTTGAACAGACTTTTTTTTTAAAAAAAAAATTATTTTTAGCCTTGGCTGCTGTGGCTCAGTGGGTTGAGCACGGGCCCTTGGACCAAAGAGTTGCTGCTTCCATTCCCAGTCAGGGCATATGCCTGGGTTGCAGGCCAGGCCCCCAGTAGGGGGCGTGCGAGAGGCAACCACACAGTGATGTTTCTCTCCCCCTCTTACTCCCTCCTTTCTCTTTTCTAAAAATAAATAAAAAAATCTTTTAAAAATTATTTTTAACCCCTGGTATCATTAGTGGGTGATCTGTCAGCATCCTTTGACCTCGTTCTTCTGTCATCGTCAAGATGCCTCTTTTTATTAGAGACACAGTAGAGAAAACTTCTCAGTTTCTGGGAATGTGGAGAATTGCTGTGTTTTATTTCTGCCCCCTTCTAGTTGTACCTGTCTGTTATGTAATGTATTTGTATTAACCATTGTGAAATCCCATGGCACAGCATTCCAAAAGTTTTTGAATTATAGCACGACTTAAGTTACATTTGAACACTTGCAGGGAGGTAGCCTGCTGTAACTGAAAAGAATAGACACTTGAAATCAAATAGACATAGGTTTGAATCTTGGCTCTGCCACTTCCTAGCTGTGTAACTTCATGCAAGTTACTTAATATCTTTTGGCCTCAGCATCGAGGCATGCAGGATTGTGGGGAAGTCTTAACTGAGACCTGAATAGAGCCTCCCACAGAATAGGTGCTGCTTTTTGGAGAGTCAGAGATCAATGATAATCTTCAGAGCTTCCATTACAGTAGAAGAGACATGGCCACATATGGAAGTAGAAAGAGGGCTACATCTGTATTGATATACATGTAGAGAATGTAAAGACCCAACACAGGCTTGTGTCCAGAGAGGAAAAGGAGGGTCAAATTGATGGTCTTTTAGTGTTTTGCATTGTGAGGAATGATTTAGTGTATACCCTAATGCTTATTTCACCCATTCTTATTCTGTGGCCATTTATACTTAGGCATTTTAGTTCATTTTTAATAAATATGCATTTAGAGTAAAAATTGTCAGCTAAAAACATTCCATTTTTTCTGTCAGTTATATTTATCAAGTATAATATGTTTTTAAACACATGTTTGAGAGTCTAGTTCCAAGGCTCAGGGACTCAATAGTCCTTTTTCTCCTGAGGAGGTATAGGGTCTTGGGGAGTGAATAGGTGATACAGTGTTTTGTAAACCACAAAAGTAAACAAGACCACCGGAATGAAGGGACACAAATGCACGTCAGGCTGTGCTTTCAGGTTCACTGATATACCATCACCTGAGGGGTGTCACAGAACCTATAAGTTCAGTGGCATTCCAAGGGGGTAGAGAGGAGGCCATGAAGACATCCCATGTCTCCTGGCTGTATCATAGGGTTGGATTCGTTTTTCAGTGTTTATGACTTAACCAATAATAAAGTGCTTCATGGTTAATGTTTCAGGCCAAAGAACAGACAGGAGCTACAGCTTCTGTCATTTATGTCCCTCCTCCTTTTGCTGCTGCTGCCATTAATGAAGCTGTGGAGGCCGAAGTGCCCTTGGTTGTGTGCATAACTGAAGGTATCCCACAACAGGACATGGTACGGGTCAAGCACAAACTACTGCGCCAGGGAAAGACAAGGCTGATTGGGCCGAACTGCCCTGGAATCATCAATGTGAGTGTAAAAACTTGTATACACAAGCCTGGCTTTAGCCTCTCACGAGGCTGGCTACCTTTGGGTCAGTCTAGTGTACTTGCATGTGTGTCCTAGGAGTGAGAATTTTTTTTCACTTTTCTGAAACTATGATTTACTTTCCTTCAGCCTGGAGAATGTAAAATTGGTATCATGCCTGGCCACATTCACAAAAAAGGAAGAATTGGTGAGTATGTTTTCATAGATTAAAGAAAATTGTTTGCCCTAAGCTCAGAACTTAAAAACAGATTTTTGTGACTGTAAGTTGAATTCATTTCAATTGCCAAGGAAGTTTTTTAGTGAATCAGTTCGATATCCTAAAGCAAATGAATTTGAGAAGCCATAAGGATTCTGTGGAGTCCATGAAAATATTTTGGGGGCAAAGATTCTTTCCTGCTCAGATGCTATGGATTCTTCCATGCGTTTGCATGTATTAATAGTTAATTTCATTTTATTGCTAAGTAATTGTTAGGTCAGAGTTGCTCAAGAAACCAGGTGGATGCAGCAAGCTAAGTAGTAGGGTTTATTATCAGGGAATAAGAGGGAAAGAGGAGCCAACTGAGGGAGGTTGGGACTCATGGGGGGGAAGTGGAGAAAGGACAGCCAACCTGTGGAGGTTAAGACTCATGGGGGAAAGTGGGGAAAGTGGAGCCAACTAAGGGAGGTTGGGGAGCCAACCAAAGGAGTTTAAGACTTGCTTGGTTGTTCTTAGGGCAGGGTTTTTAAGCACAAAAACCCACGAACAGTAACTGGTTGGGGTGTCAGAGTCTGATTGGCTAGAGCTGTTTGCTGGGTGCCATTTCTGCTGCCCATTGTTCTTGATACACCTTGTCAGGCTCAAGTTAAAGCTGCATCCTGTTATGCCGGATAGGCCGACCCCAGCCTCCAATCTTAGGCATCTATTTGTCCTGGGTAAGGTCGGCAGGCATTTTCCCAGGCTACAGTTTCCCACGGTACAGTTTTCCCGCCTAGTGATTTTCTATTCCTCCTAGGCCTACCTAGGTCTGTCAGTAATATTCTGTTATGTAATTATATCACAATTTGTTTATTCTCTCCTTGATGAACATTTGCATTATTTCCAGGTTTGAGCCATTATAATAAATAAGGGTACAGTGAATGTACAGTTCTTTTTGTGGACACATTTTCATTTCTCTTGGGTAAAATACCTAGGAATGCAATTGCTAAGTAATAGAGTTGAAGTTTGTTAAGCTTTTTAAGAAATTGCACAATAATTCTGCGAAGTGGCTATTCATTTTTACCTTCCCACTGTCAGTGTTTGAGCATTGTAGTCGTTCCACATCTTCACAATTATTTGGTATTGTCAATCTTTAATTTTAGCCATTCTACTGGGAGTGAAATGGTGTCTCATTATGGTTTTGATTCCCCTGATGATAATGTTGTAGAGCACCTTTTCTTGTGGTTATTGGCTATTTATGTCTTTTGTGAATTACCCATTCAAGTTTTTTACCTTTTTTTTTTTAATTGGATTGTATGTTAGTTGTTGATTATTGGGGGCTCTGTAAAAATTCTGGATATAAGTTCTTCGTTGGATATATGCAAGTATTTTTATTGTTAGTTTTTCTGTGTCCTGTCCTATAATTACTTTGCCCTCTTGGATATCAGACTTTTAGGGAAAATCGTATTGCTATTTATTTAGTTCTCAAGGTAATAACCGAATTAACATTTCAGAGTCCATTATTCCTGTTGTTCTACTCTTCACACCTCTCACTGAATTATACTGTTTCTGCCCAATAATAGATGGTTACAAGGCCCTGGCTGGCGTAGCTCAGTGGATTGAGCACGGGCTGGGAGCCAAAGTGTCCCAGGTTCGATTCCCAGCCAGGGTACATTCCTGGGTTGCAGGCCATAACCCCCAGCAACCGCACATTGATGTTTCTCTCTCTCTCTCTCTCTCTCTCTCCCTCCCTTCCCTCTCTTCCCTCTCTAAAAAAAATAAATAAATAAAATCTTAAAAAAAAATAGATGGTTACAGTAATTTATCTATAGGCCATGACTATTAATAATACTAAATGTAGTCAATATAGTAAGTGAGTGTTGGCTGTGTAGTTTATAGGACTAGGTTGAAAGTCATTTTCTTTATTATGAATGTCTCTTAGAGCTGGCAGCACTGATGCCAGTAGGAGACTTGCCAAAGGAATTCCATCAACCATCTGAGTTCTAGTGGGTGCCTGACCCATTTAGTGCTCTTGCCATACTTGAGTCTTCTTTGTGCTCTTTGGTCTGCCTTGAGTGGTTGGCTGTAGGACAGAGGTGAGCATGGAAGGAGTGCCCTGTGCTGAGCTACCTGCCCGATCACTACCTTGCTTTCTTATGTGCCCATAAACCTAAAAACCAAAACACTGAGAAGTTAAGGGGAATAAACCCTTTAGACCTTGGTTCTCTGAATGGCTATAACACATTGATGAGGCAGTCCTCTGGGACACTGCTTTTAATTCCTTTGAAAAAGGACTTTGAAACAAATTCATCTAAAAGAAAATATGTAATACTACAAGATCTTTGAGAAAGTGTGAAGAAGGAAATATGATTATATGCACTGACAATTTCTGTTTTGATACCAGTGCTAATTTCCTCTGAAGCCTTGTGGTCTTCAGATCGTTAAGCTAAGAATTTAGGAAAAGGAAGGAATTTTTGGTCCCGTCAGTATTTCTTGGGACATACGAGTACCTAATGTACTACGATAGCAGTACAATATTATGGTGACTTTCCAGTTTGTGGTAATGAGTAAATAAAAGTGTATGTCTGATGTGGACTCTGACCAGCGGGGTCCATGTGTTGTGGCTGCCATGAACAAATTCACACTCACTGTAGAAGTCCTGTGGAGAAAAGAGACAGCATGGTCACTGTGAGAGGGTGCCCTGACCCTTGCCTGGACAGGCTTTTATTGCTTTTCTGGGAGCATTACCTCAAGGAACGTCCTCATTCATTGTGTACAGGTTTACTTTAGGTGATTAATTTTTACAGATAACAAGGAAAAGGATATTGCTGATTACTTCTTATAGATAACAAAGAAAAGAATGTTGTAAATGCAAGGGAAAAAGTGGTTGAACTGGTTACACTCCATCCTTGGGAGGTTTAGCACAGACTTTAGGAAGTTACTTTAAAGATATGCAGTAAACATTTGCTGCCTCAATTCAGGGTGAGGGAGTTTTAGCAAAAAGCAAGCCTCAAAGCAGCCCAGGTACAATGCAGGCCTGGTTCCCCATGGGAAAGCCCATCTGTGGGCATGGCTCCAGTGTGTTGCCTTGCACCTGTCCATTCTCTGAACCAGGACTGAGCTACATCACCACTGCCAAGTGGACCAGTTCCCTATATGTCAGCTAATTGAATATCATTGAAGTGATTGGATTCCAACTTGATAGTTCACTGTACCCTTTTTTTGTTTCTGTTATGATAGACATTATTTTTACTGTCAACCACGTGACACACTAGACCCCTCCATCCTTTTTTAAAATTTTATTTTAATTATACTTTTTATATTTAGATACTTATAAATTCACATATAGTTGTAAGAAATAATACAGGTAGAATTCAGTGAACCCTTTCTGCAGCTTCCTGCAATGGTAACATCTTGCAAAAACTGTAATAGAAGGTCACAACCTGGATATTGACATTGATACACTCAAGATAAAGGATGTTTTCATCACCGCAGGGATCCCTCAGATCCCTTTGTATAGCTGCACCTACCCCCTTCCTGCTCCCACCCCTTTCTTGATTTTTGGCAACTAAAATCTATTTGCCATTTATGTAATTTTGACATTTCAGGAATCATATGCTATGTAGTTTTTTGGGATTGGCTGTTTACACTCAATATAATTCTCTGGATACTCATCCAGGTTGTTGAATGTATCAGTAGTTCATTCCTTTTTATTCATTGTATAATTTACCATAATTTGTTTAACCATTTGCCTTTTGAAAGATATCTGGGTTTCAAGTTTTATAAATAAAGCTTCTGTAAACATATAAACATTTGTATACTGGTTTTTGTATGTACATAAGTTTTCATTTCTTTGGGATGCTCAGGAATGTAATTACTGGTTTGTATGATAGTGTGATAGTTACATGTTTGTTTTTAAGAAACAAAACAATTTGTGGTGTTACTACTTTTTAGTTTTTATATTAGCCATCTGATAAGTTCAGTGAGATCCAATTGTGGTTTTAATTTACACTTCATGTGCTTATTGTGTCATGGGTTTGTTTGTTTGTTTTTTTTTGGTCCATGTTCTAATTGGATCATTTGCTTTTTTACTATTAAGTTTTGAGAGTTCTTTGTTCTAGATACTAATACATTTTGGACATGTGGTTTGCAAATACTTTCTCCCACCCTGTTGCTTATATTTTTATCATTCCATCATCTTTCAGAAAGCATACGTTGTTAATTTTGATGAAGTCTAATTTATTAATTTTTCTCTTTTGTGAAGTGTGGTTTTGATGTCAAGTCTTAAGAACTCTTTGTGTAGCAAGATCCTTGTATTTTTCCTGAAAGTTTTATACTTTTACTTTTAAATTCATGATTCACTTAATTTTTCTGTGAGATGTGAGACTTAAATCAGTTTCTCTTGCTCCAGCATCATTTGTTGAAAAAAAATTATTTCTTCCATTGAATTGCTTTTGCATTTATGTCAAGAATTGGTTGATGTATTTGTGTCAGTCTATTTCCAGGTTCTGTCTTCTGTTCAGTGACTCATGTGCCCATCAGATATCAGTACCACCAGTCTTGGTTACCATAGATATAATAATGTCTTGGAATTGGATAGACTGATACTTTCCACTTAATTTTTTTCAAATTATTTTAGCTGTTCTAGTTTCTTTACTTTTCCATGTCACTTTTAGAATGATCTTGTCTATATCTATAAAAGCTCTTGTTGGGATTTTGATAGGAATTGTGTTAAATCTACGTGACAGTTTGGGTAGAATAGACATCTTTACTGTTGTATCTTTGAGTCCATGGGCACAGTATTTTTTCTCCAATTTATTTAGCTTGCCTTTGATTTCTTTCATCAACATTATGTAGTTTTTAGAATACAAGTACTGTACCTGTTTTATTAGAGCTACACCTTAATATTGCTTTTCTTTTAAAAGCAGTTGTAAATTTCATCATATTTTAATTTGGTGTCTATGTATGTATTCGTTGCTGATTTGTAGAAACAATTCATTTTTGTTGCTGAATTCTATAGGAGTTTCTTGGTAGATTCATTTGCATTTTCTATGTAGACAATCATGATATCTGCAAATAGGGACTGTTTTATTTCTTCCTCTTGAGTTTCTAGAAAACTCAAGAATAAAGTCTATTTTATTTATGCACAGTTCAGATTACTGTGTTCTTCCTTCCTGGTCTTCATTCCAGGCTTCTGTTTTTGTCATTTCCTTTCTGTTTAGAGAACTTGCATTAGCAGTTCTTTCATGATAAATCTGTTGGCCACAAATTCTCTACTTTTCCCTCATCTGAGAATATATTTATTTCGCCTTCATTCCTAAAAAATAGTTTCACTGGGTGTAGGATTTAGTTGTTTTTTTTTTTTTTTCTTTTAGTACTTAAATCGTGTCTCACTTCTTGCCTGAATGGCTTCTGATAAGACACTGATGTCATTGGAATTGTTTTTCCATGTAGGTATGGTGTTGCTGCTCTCAAGATTTTTGTTTGTTTGGTTTTGGTTTTCTGAAGCTTATTTATGATGAGTTGGGTGTGAATTTCATTGGGTTTATCCTGATTGGGGTTTGCTCACCTTCTTGAATATGTAGTAAGTCTCATGCCAGACTTTGAATTTTTTAGACATTTCTTTAGGTACTTTTTCAGCCCTATGTTCTTTTTTCCTTTACTTCCAGGACTCTTATAACATTAGATCTTTTGTTATAGTTTCATATGTCCCTGAGGCTCTATTCATTCCCGCCCCCCAGTCTTTTTTTTCTGCCATTCAGATTGGGTAATTTACATTGTTCTGTTTCTCATTTTGCTGATTCTTTCCTCTTTTCTCTCCGTTATGCTGTTGAGATCATCCACTGAGATTTTAACTTTGGTTATTTTATCCTTCAGTTCTAAAATTTCTGTTTGTTTTCTTTTTATAGCGTTTTTTTCTCAGACTTTGTATTTCCTTGATAAAACTTTTCTCTCATTTGTTTCAAGCATGCTCATAATGCTTAAAATATTTTTATCATTGCTTCTTTAAAATCTTTGTCAGATAATTGTAAAGTCTCCTTCATCTTGGTATTAGCATCTGTTGATTGTCTATCAGTTTGCTATCTTCTTGGTTCTTGATGTGCCAAATGATTTTCTGTTGAATCCTGGATATTTTGGGATTACGTTATGAGACTCTGGGTCTTGTTTAAACCTTTTGTTTTAGCTGACTTTATTGACAGTGCTTCAGCAGGGAGTGTGGGGGGAGGTACAAGTCCAAGTTCTTCAGTTGCCTCTGTTGATACTGGAGTGGGTGGGCTCCTCCTTATCAAGGATGATAGTTCTCCTCAGTAGGTCTCCACTGACACTTCATTGGGGGTGGCCTTATTATTGCTGGGCGATGGTGCAAGTCCTGGCTTTCCTCTGGGCCTCCTCCGATACCACTCTGCCAAGGAGATGGAGAAGTACCTCCTTTCTCCAGAGGAGGATGGATGTACAGGCTTCTCACATGGTTTCCACTGGACTTGTGGCAGTGGAGCAGGGCTCATTACCAGCTTCCATAGATGAAGTCCCGACTGCCTGTGGGGCCTTCCCTTTCACCTTCTTGGCAGGCATGTTGGGTGCTCCATTACAGCCTGGTAAAAGTGAACGTCTAGCATTCCCTTTTGGCCTTTGCTCCTGTGAGTGGGGGTGGAGGCACATTTTTTCTCGTCTTCAACTGATGTGGAGTGGTTATTGTCTAAAAGTTTTCCTGTTTTACTAGGCTGTACTCTTGGTTCCTCAGAGAGAGCAGGCTTTTGGGGGACGCTTTTTTTTTTTAAAACATATGTTTCTGGGGTGCTGGCTTTTTTTAGCTTCATGTTTGGGATACATGAGACAAGAAAACCCAGGGAACTCACTACTGTATCGTTTCATGAGTCTGAAGGTACCTACCCACTCTGCCTCCTCTCCATATTTCAGGGATTTCTTACATTTGTTAATATACAGGATGGGGCAGAAGTAGGTTTACAGTTGTTTGTGTGGAAAATAATGCAATAATTAATAAATAATACAAGGATAAACTCTGTTTCATCCTTGTAAACCTGTAAACCTACTTTTGGCCCATGCTGTGTGTTCCCTGAGCTTTTTAGTTTCACTTAGCAGGAAGAAGACAGGAAAGCACCTCTACTTTTCAGAAGCAGGATTATTCTTATGAAAGAGTATTAGTCTCTTTTACTATGTACGCTTTAAGGATGGCAGAGTAATCTACCTTAAAATCATCATTTTCATCATCTTCAGTGTATGTATGGTTTGCATTTATATAATTTACATATCATTTTTATGAAAGCCCCTTAAAAGAATAACAACATCCTGGTGTTGTATTTCACCGATTGTTATAATGATCCCTCAAAAGAGTAGAATAAAATAGTTGTTCTTCCCAATAGTCTAAGGCAATGAATTTTAACCTCTCCTAAACCAATTACTGAAATTATG
The DNA here is from genome assembly GCF_004126475.2 of Phyllostomus discolor. Taxonomy (NCBI): domain Eukaryota; kingdom Metazoa; phylum Chordata; class Mammalia; order Chiroptera; family Phyllostomidae; genus Phyllostomus; species Phyllostomus discolor. The sequence goes on along the minus strand of NC_040908.2, from coordinate 60,558,500 downwards.
TGGCATGTTGAATATATGTATTTTTGCCAATCTGACAAAAAAAATAGGTATAATTTTGATTCATTCACACCAGATGGCTATCAGTATGTTGGCTGTTGTCATTTTTTATTTAATAATCTAAGGGAAGAGAGGTCAGTACTCCTGACGAAATAGTCAAATATTGCATGTTTTAAAAATTCTGACAGCACACCAGTGTGCCTTTTGCTGCTCAGCAGTTGAAAATTGCTGATCTAGGATGTTGAGTGGACAACTAGAACGTCATTGTATTGCCAGAATCTGGGAGGAGCAGAGTGGAAAGGAGGCTAGATAATTGCACACAAGTACGTATGGCTGAGTTACTGGTTACTTTGTTTAAAAGCTAAAGGCACCAGTTGATAGGTCCGTAGGCATTACCTCCCTAACCGCATTCACAGAAGGTTCCACAGAGCAGGGACTGTGGTATGGAGAGAGCATCTAGGTGGTCAGAAAGCTCTGAGAATGGGGATAAAGTGGTAAGAGATAGAGGAGGAATGGTGGTAGTGGTTCTCATTTATTATGAATTAGGATCCAGTTAGTGAATAGTCTTAAAACTGTTGGATTTAGGTTTTGCCGAAGGGGAAGGTGAGACTCCATTGAAGGGGTTTTAGTTTTGACCCATTCAGTAAATATTTATTGAGCTCCTGTGCTTGAACTATGCTTGACCCAGAGAACACAGGGGTGGGAAAAATAGTGGATGACAAATCATGGAATGGATATTTTATTTTATTTTATTTTCTGTCTTGTTAAATTTACTGAGACTTGTTTTGGGATATAAAGTTCTGGGAATAATCTATTAAGATCATCTTTTATTTTTTAAAGATTTATTTATTTTTAGAGAGAGGGGAAGTGAGGAAGAGAGGGAGGGAACCATCAATATCAGTGTGCGAGAGAAACATTGATGGGCTGCCCCGCAACACAGGCAGGTGCCCTGACTGGGAATCAAACCAAGGACCTTTGGTTCTCAGGCTGGGGCTCAAGCCACTGAGCCACACCAGCCAGGGCTGGAATGGATTTTATATGCATTTGTATTTGTAATTTAGCTTACTGATACCCTGAAGGTCACATTCTAGGAAGAAAGCCAGTCAACCACAGAATCTCGAGCACCATGGGTAACCTCTTACTGAACCAGATAATAGGAGAATAGGAATGACTTCAGAGAACAAATGTGAATAATTGAGGAATAAATCAGTTTCATTTGGGTAAGGGAAAATGGGAAAGAAATCTGGAGAGGAAGGTTGGGGTGATGCTGGGCTGGGGAGCTGGTACAGAGTTCCATATGAAATGAGCAGCTGTCAGGGAATGACATAGCTCTTGCTGTGTGGTGGAACCGATGCAGAAAAGCAGCCTGACAGTGGTCTGTAAGGTGCCATTGAGCACTGACGAAGATGTATACTCACGTCTTTTGATTTGACTGATTGGTGCTGAGAATCTGAAGTTATGTGCACCCAGATTTATTGTGAGAAGATGGGTATTTATGCACAGCCTATGAGTATACATCAACAGTAACATAAAACTTGAATAATGTAAATATGCTATAGCAAAATTAAGGTAGCTTATGGTTATGGTTTTTGTCTTAGTCTGACAAGCATTCTATTGTACTTGCCCTGATAGGGTATCATTATTGTTAGAAAAGAATTTTCTAAGTTCTTAAAAAGTACACCACGGCAGAAGTTTAATGAGAGCAAACCATGGACACACTGGAATTATTTACCACCTCAGAATTCATGCACTGATTTAGTTCATATAAAGTTTGTTGTTTTACTTTTTTAAGTATTGTTATAGAACACCTTTGCTGTTGTAGCTCAAGGGATTGAACACCTGCTGTGAACTGAAAGGTCACCTGTTCGATTCCTGGTCAGGGCACATATCTGGGTTGCAGACCAGGTCCGCACTTAGGAGCAGGTGAAAGGCAGCTGATGTTTCTCTCACACATCACTGTTTCCCTCCCTCTCTTTCTCCCTCCCTTCCCGTATCTCTAAAAATAAATAAAATCTCTTAAAAGTGTATTGTTATGTAATATAACAACTGAAGTTATTCATTTATACATCCTAACATATTAAAACTAGGAATCCACTCATTATATGTAGATTGTGGCATGAAATAAATTACCTTTCCTATAGCTCAGCCAAGTGTACTGAACCACAAAAGAAGATGTCTAGCTGCTGCTGCCCGCCCCACCCCTACACAAACACACCTTGTCCAGGTGTGAAATTATGTCCTTTCATGTAGGCCCATTGTATAGAGGAAATTAGGTGGTAGACTTGAACCCAAAGGACTTGTGACCTTATTTCTCAGTTTTCTTTAAAGCCTATATATACTGTTTTTTTTTTTAATTTAATTAATTAATTTTTTTTTAGAGAGGGAAGGGAAAGAGAGAGAGAGGGAGAAAAACATCAATGTGCGGTTGCTGGGGGCCGTGGCCTGCAACCCAGGCATGTGCCCTGACTGGGAATCAAACCTGCGATGCCTGGTTCGCAGCCTGAGCTCAATCCACTGAGCTGTGCCAGCCAGGGCTATATATACTGTTTAAAAATTATTAGAAAAATAGTTGTGGGAAAGATAGATAGCTTCATTAAATGCGACTAATAATGGTTTTACAGGCTGAAGGTTTTGGTGGTTTAATGGTTTGGGTATGTATAAGTCTAATCTGTATGTTCTGCCTCCCTAAGCAGGATTGTACCTACCAAGTTCATGTGGATATTATTATCCCTTTTCTACAGATTTTTAGTAGAGGTGATTTAGGTCTTTCTTACACTGCTTTTATAGGTCATAAAATAACCCTAACTAATAATGTACTTTCATTTATATGTAACTTTTAAAAGTTCCCTTCTTTAATTTACCATATTTTTCTGTGTATAATGTACACTTTTCTTTCCCAAATTTTTGAGAGAGAAATAAGGATGGGCATTATACATGGGCATGATGATTACATACCGTGGGCACAATAATGGGTGTATTCCGTGTATAATGTGCATGAAAACATGGGTGTGTGTTATATTCGGGAGCGCATTATACATTGCAAAATGTGGGTGAACCTTTTTTTCTTATTTCATCATTCGACGATATTGTTGATTTGATGACAAATCCTGGAATGGATTTATGTGTATTTGTATTTGTAATTTAGTTTATCCTGTGATAGTCTTATCATATAAACACAATTTAATATTTCTGACTTCTCTTTCTTTAAGGCATTGTGTCCAGGTCTGGTACCCTGACTTATGAAGCGGTTCACCAAACAACACAAGTTGGATTGGGGCAGTCTCTGTGTATTGGTGAGAGCATTTTGCTAAAGTAATCTTATTGGAATGCAGTATTTTCATTGCATGAGTGCAGTAATAGTTGTTTTGATTATTTGCAAGAGGTTTTGATACCATTTTATTAAAAAGATGTTATGATTTCGATTTTAATTTGAGTGTGAAGCTCTCTTGTATTTTTCAAGGTTCATAATCCAAGATTCCATGTTAAAGAATAAACACCCTTAGACACGTGGCTTTGGGGCGCCTTGGTGCCTGAAAACATAACTTGTTTTGCTTGTTGTGAACAAGTATCCTTCATATTAGGACTTCTGTTTCTGTGATTATCATTTGCTGTCATTACGAGCTATATAATTCAATGCTTCACAGTTATTAAATTCTTTGCCATTCATTATGAATGAAGGTTCATTCTGAACCTTAAGGTAACCCTCTGAGGTATCTGTGAACTGAAAAGTTAGTGCAAAAATCTAGGTTGAGCTCCCAGAATTGCTCTTTTTGCTGTATCATACTGCCTCCTACTTTTAAAAGTAAAATGGTTTTTGCCTTTTAAAATAATTTTGGTATTTGTTGCCAAAAGTCAGGCAGATGTCTCATTTATGAACATAAATATTTCTTCAGATTTTTAGAATATCTTTTAAAAGGCCTTCAAATATAGCTTGTTATAACAAAAAATTATAAAACATGGCATGGACTATTTTTATTAAGGCTCAAATCCATAAAATCAGACTTTTCTGTGTGTAAAGCATGATCTGAGACTCTAACTTTGTGGAGTGTAAGAAAGATTTTGAAAGGAGTTGCCAGTTTCATGTTCTCCAGCTTCTGTTTTTAATTTATAACTCGAGACTAATAATGCCTGGGTCACAGAGAGGCTGGAAGAATTAGGAGATGGCAGGTCTAACACAGGCTACGACACAGCACTGACATATGGTTGTCACTCAGCACAAGCTGCTTTCTTTCCCGAGCTTCATTCTGCAGAGGTGTATTAAATCAGTCCTGCCTCCGGTAAGTTTATAACTTTAATAAAAAGTGGCATCCAGTCTGCTGGGAACATTTACTTTAATTCAATCCAAGTGCTTGCTCTTAAATGTCACGCACTTGGAGCAGAGCCCCTGTGTGTAGTCTCTGCCATCACCTGCTCGGGATCTAAGGGGTGGAGGGGCTGGGGGCAGCCCCCACCCTCCCTCATTGGGACTTCTGTCTTAAAACCTGTGAGCTTATTGCGGCCACCGACCAGCAGTGACCACGGAACACTGCGGATGGCTTGTCGAAACATGAGAAAAAACATACACAGAGACAACCAGGTCCTGTGGGGAAATAGGAACAAAATGGCCACTCTCTCTAATGGAGAGCGCCATGGCCACCCTCCCTAGGGGAGAGCGCTCCTAAGGGAGAGTGCCTCGTTCCCCCTGAGGAGGCACTAGCAGGCTTTTTATTGGGTTCATTTGCATAAGAATTCAGTTAAAGCTCATTACTCACTGCCAGGAAGTAAGGATCAAACAATAGATAACAAGGAAGTCTGAGGGCATATTTTGAGTTGGGGTCAAAGGGCTATAAAAAACTTTAAGGAACAAACTTACTTCTTCCTTGGACCCTTATCAGTTAATTGAGAGCATTCTAAACAAACCAGGTTTCACAGGATTTTACATATTCTTACTTAGGCCTGATCACCCAGGGAACCCGCCCTTTCCAGCACAGGGCACCACTACCCTGTCATTGTTTCAGGCTTAGGTGGAGCAAGGGGACTAAGGCAACCAAGAGATACGGAGATTTTCTCACAGACAATGAGGACTCAGGCTTTGTCAAAGCTGAGGGGCAAGGGTCCATCACCCCCTTTTACTATAGCCCCCAAAGTCCTTCCTTGGGGGCCTCCCATGTGATCGTGCCTGTCTTAGGTCGTTTTCCCCTTGAGGAATCTTACCCGTCATTGGCTAACCCACCAAGTATTGAGGGCCAGTTATGGATGAAGTAAAAGGAGTGGAAGTGGTGCTCCTGCCAGGGAGATAAGCTTTTGTCTCTTTGCTGGCTTATGGTCCAAGTTCATTACCTCAGCCTTAGCCTTGGCGGGAGTTACAGCTTCTGATACCAGGCAGGGCGGTTCCCAACATGAGCTGTTTCTCTGAAATGTGCCTCATTTGATAGTTACTTTGTGCAAAGAAATTTGTTAAATATTTAATCAGAGAAGACATTTTTGCTTGCAACACAAACATACATTTTCTTAAAATGCTAATTTTTTCACAGATATTATTTATTTATTTTTAGAGAGAGGGGAAGGGAGGGAAAAAGAAAGGGAGAGAAACATTAATATGTGGTTGCCTCACATATGCCCCCTGCTGGGGACCTGGCCCACAACCCACGCATGTGCCCTGACTGGGAATCAAACCAGTGATCCTTTGCATCATACTCCAGTTGGTGCGCATTCAGCTGAGCCACTATGGCCAGGGCTTAAAATGTTCATTTTTAAACAGTCATCTAGGAATAATTTTGTGGGAGGGAAGAGGTTTGATAAAGGAACTAAAACAAAAAGAGGTTTTTCTTTGTGAGGTATGAGAATCCAACCATCATTTAGGATTCATGTAATATTACAAACATAAATGTACCATTTTGTGTGATTTAAAAATATGTTTAGTGCAAGAGTAATGATACAATTAAAAGTATTGGTGAGAACAGTAGGTGAAATAAGAAACCAGTTGAAACAACTTTCTTGGCCTAATTTTCATGCTGTTGATATTCTTTGACTTTTTTAGGCATTGGAGGTGATCCTTTTAATGGGACGGATTTTATTGACTGCCTAGAGGTCTTTCTGAATGATCCAGCTACAGAAGGCATCATCTTGATTGGTGAAATTGGTGGTAATGCAGAAGAAAATGCTGCAGCATTTTTGAAGCAACGTAATTCAGTAAGTTTGTCTTTGGGAATATACTCCTCTTTGCCCTTGAATAATACCACTGGCTTGTTTTGGAAGTTATTTTCATGTTCTTAACGATTACTTTTTCAAGAAGACGTGAAAGACAAAATCATACCTTTCCTTTTTAAAATCATTTTAGTTATAACTTTATTTATTGCAGTAAGAATACTTAACATGAAAAAATCAAACCTTTTTGAGCTGGGCCTTTAGTACTGGCCACTCTTTCTGGGTTGAGTCTCCTTTCCCACAATGCCTACTCCCTGGTCCTGGCCCTCCTCCCCAGGCACCACTTCCCACTTCCGTGGCAGGGAGGCGGCCTTCTGCTGACTGGGCCTCATAGATTGTGGGCCTAGAAGCCCTCACTTGACGTGCCTGCCAGTGCTTTTTCCTTTCTCTTGATCTTAGGGAATGTGTGTTCTTTCTCTTTTTATAGGTGGACCTGTCAAAGATCCTGTCTTTTATACCCTTTTCCAGGATCTCACCTCCCTCTAGCTTTAGTCTTTGCAGGGTAGTACTTCCCTTCCTTCAGAGGTCAAGTGGAAAAGCTTTATTATCTGTGTCCTGTCAAGGCTTTCCTAGTTGCCTCTTCCTTAGAATTAAATGTAAAAAATCATGTGGAATTGTATCATAATTTTATTTAGCCTAAGTGGATTAAGCTCTATTTCTGGGGTGAAGAAGAGAGAGGGTGCAGGGGAGACTGAAGCAGCTTGGTGCTGGCCAGCCCCCACTCAGCGAATGTGTGTTCTGGCCATGCTGCAAAGGCCTGGGGGAAAACTAGCAAGTGGTTGCCAGAATTCCCTGACACTGAGGAATGAGGAAGCACCTTCAAGAGGCCAGGCAAGCTGGAGGAGATCATTTTCTCTGTTTGTGAAGAAATTGAGGAGTGAATGGATTAAATGCCACAGAAAAATAATGAATACTGGCGAGTTAAAAGACCAAATAGTATCACCTATGGGGTAGTATACACAAAACAATGCATATTTATTTGTGATTTAAGGAATATTCAAGGGCTATTTGGAGTATACTTGATTTCTTTCTGTGGTGATTTTTAACTCTGATCTCTGTATAAGATGTAACTCAATTTCCCCCTCACTTTGTGGATCCGTTTCCTTACTTTTTACTCACTACCTGATCCTGAGCACTCTGGCGTCTGTCTGCTACTTAGAATCTGTGACCTTGGGCATGTTACTTAACTTCACTGTGCCTAGTTTTCTCTTTGGCAAAATAGGGTTACAGTAGTGCCTACCCCTAGTATTGTTGTACAGACTGTGGAGTTTAAATGTCGTAGCAGCATATACAGAGTCGCACCAGGCACGTAGTAAGTGCCCTCATTGAGCTGCTTGCTGCTGCTGCTGAATTTTACTAACCCTAACCCTAACCCTAACCCTAACGCACCAGGCACGTAGTAAGTGCCCTCATTGAGCTGCTTGCTGCTGCTGCTGAATTTTACTCTCCTAATGTTTGTGCAGAGGTCACTAGTGGCCTCAATTTGTTCTTCATCCTCACCATCCTCTTGGTTTTCCTCCGAGTTCTTCTCTTCTTTCTGTTTCCTGGATTACCTTCTATGCCTGTTCCTTAAGTGTGAGTGGTTATTGCACACCAACAACATCATCCTTCATGTAGTTTTCAAGACAGAAACCTCAGAACCATTTTCTATCTCTCATCTCTCGTTTCCACTCAGTTACTGACATCTGTCTCTGAGATCTCGGTAGTATGTTGAGATTCAGAGCATCATCTATAATTAGTCCTTCTGATCTGGTTCAGTCCCTCATCTTATCTGACCTGGACCACATTGATAACTTATTCCTGATGTCTCTCCTCCTTTCCCTTCCACCACCCAGGCCATCCTGCTTATGGTCACCCAAATTATCCGCCCTCCTGAAACACAGATGTTGGAGCCTCCCTCCTCCTGGTTTTAAACCATCACAGTTTCTTGTTAGGTGTGGGATAAAGGTCAGACTGAGCGTGGTATCCAGTCCCTCACACACCACTCTAACTTGTTTTTGGAACCCTGTCCTGTCTGACGTGCCAGTTGTTCTTCACACTTGCCTTGGTTTACACCTTCAGCGAGATGTGCATGATATCTGATTGTCACTCTGGACGGTACGGACTGCAGGGAACTGGTGCCCTTGGCGCCCAGCTCAGTCCTTGGTGCAGTAGGCTCCAATAAGTGTAAGCCAAAGAATAAATAGGTTGTTAGGAGAGTAGAGTAAGATGTTAGTAGAGTCTCTTGAATTCAGAAAAGTGTAAAGTTTGAAATTTAGGTAAAAATTGACTTCTTTTTAGAAAAAAAGATTTAGGTTAATATGACACTACACTTTGTAAAAGTTAATTTTAAAACGTATTTAGGCTCAACTCTGAATCCCTTGAATAGCTTAGTATTTAATGGGGAAAACTAAACTTACACATTTTGTTTCATTTGGCAGATGTTTCTCTATATCCCTGGTTAGTTCTTACAGGGTGAATTTTTATTGAGGACCTGCCAGGTACAAGACTGTAGGTGGACAGCTGAGCTGACATGTACAGTACTCAGCAGTGCCTGGCAGAGTGGCCCCAGTGATGTTATCTGCTGCTACAACTGCTGTTTTTGTCATTGTTATGATGACGTTAGTTATTTGCAGAAGTAATGTTACTTAACCTCTATGTTGACCCTTTGTCCTCTTATGGGTGAGGAAACTGAGCCAGAGAGGCTAATGACTTGCCTGTGGCTGGTGTACAGCAGTGAACTGGTGGTGGAATTCGTACCCAGGTCAGCCTGACTTCCCTGTCACAGCACGAGGGCTCGGGCGTCAGAGTTCAGGGAGTAAGGACAAGAGTCGGTAGTCCTCTGCGTCTGCTCAGACTGTACTGACAGCTTCCTAATTGGTCGTTCTGTTTTGGTGCTTTCCTCTTGTCATCATTTCTGCATCCTATTTTCACACTACATTTCCTTCAGAAGTCTTTTAATTGTATTTTTCTCTGCTTAAAAATCTCAAGTGACTCTTCTTTGTTAATGGAATGGAGTGTAAACTTGTTTGGTGTTTTCAACTCATCATAATCTTGTCCCTTTCTAGTGTAGTATCCCCACTGTCTGAGTATAGGTACACAGAGAGTAAGTGGAACTAGTGCCACTCACGTATGAGATGGTTATAGCCTCTGCAGAACACTGTGATTGGATAAATGTCTTGTGGCATTTTTTCTTTTTAAGTGAGGACATAGTCCCTGTGTTCAGGGAATTCATAGCTAGGAGGGGGCCACATGGGAAATAAGTTCCAGCTACTGTACCTAGTGTAATGGTAGAAGTGTGTGAAAGGCACAGCAGGGCCACTGGACAGAAGATGACTGATTGTAAGGACATTTGTGGAGAGTGTGGGAGGCAGAGTCAGAAAGGGACCTTATGGAGGAAGAGGAGTCTTGAGAGGTCTTAAATCTTAAATGGAAATTTGCCCTGGCAAAATCCAAGGAGGATGGGAAAGGCCCTCAGCAAAGGCAGAGCAGTCTGGAGTTATGGGAAGGTGGAGAGCCCGGCAGAATGGTGGGAGGCGAGGCTGCAGTGAACAGTGAGTGTCAGAGCACTCAGAGCCTGGTGTGCTGGCCCCTTAGCATGAATCGGGGCAGTGGAGGCAACCTGCGCCAGTCATCACTCACGGCCGTGTACTCCAGTTAATTAAAAAAAAAAAAAAAGACAAGACAAAAAGCCAGTTTTATTTAAGAATGCCCAGATGAGGCAGTAAAAATCATTAATTTAATTAAATCTGAACCCTTGAGTCAGTTTGTGATGAAACGGAAAGTAAAGTGCTTTCCCAGTTGAGCTGAACTAGCTGCTTTTTTTGTGGAACCACCCATGTTACCCAAAAGAACAGTGGGCAGACAAACTGGTGATTAATACTTAGGTATTCGGCAGATGTTTTCTCAAAAACGAACAAAGCAGCCTGCCATGTCAAGGAAAACAACTCTTATTTGTTGCCAGTGATACAGTTTGAGCTGTCAAGTGAATATTACTATTTTGTGGAACTTATGTCTCTCACTGTGAACTTGACAGTTTCCCGCTACTAAAGACTTTTCTAATGAGATCAGTGGTGATGCTGATGAGTGTGATTTGTTGATCCTGAATGACGAAATATGTCAGCATTGGGAAAATCTAGATTACTCAGCGACCTGTATTTCCCATCTGGACAAAGCATGTTACAAAATCATTGTAGGCTAAAGATCCGTTCAAAGTGCAAGACAGACCCATAGAGTTTGAGGTAACAAAGGACAAAAAGTTCATTGCTGTGGTTTCAGATTCCAGCACTGCATCTAACCTTTAAGAAATTACTGCTTGGAGAAGTTCATGTCGTATCAAAGAATATCCACAATTATCTGCCAGACTATTAAAATACTTCTCTCTTTTCCAACTACATATGTGTGTGAGGCTGGATTTTCCTCTTGCACTTGAAACATACTGTAATAGAGTGCAAAAGCAGATATTAAAATCTGTTTGCATTTTATTAGATGTCCAGGAGTTGGAAATGTATAAAGTAATGCCACTCTTACTGTTTTTTTAAAAAGTTTTAAAGTTATTTTTAAATGATTAATAAGTATTTATAAAAATTTTTAGTTTTAATTTTGGATACAGTAAATACTAGATGTAATCTACGTAGAGAGTTCTTTGGGATCCTCAGTGATTTTTATAGGTGTAAGGGGTCCCAATACCCAGCGACTTGAGAACTGCTGCCCAGGGGAAGGTGTTAGTGCCCGAATGCAGGCACTTAGATTCTGCTGTTGCTCACTCACGTTCCGCCCTCCACCCACCTCTCCGTTTCACCCGATCCCTTGTCGTCTCTGGACTCCCATTGTGATCCTGGTGTTTTGGTTCACTGTGGAACCTAACCACATGTTAGGCATACTGCTGTGAGGCATCTCGTAACTGATTGGTGTGTGTACATACGTAGTTTATGTTATTTCTTCAAGTACAGTCTAAGCCTCGAGCACAGGAACTCTTGTATTTTCTGTCATCACTCACGGCCGTGTACTCCAGTTAATTAAAAAAAAAAAAAAAGACAAGACAAAAAGCTGTGTGATTTTATTTTTACCTCAGAATGTAATGTAGTGATGTTTATGCACATAGAGGTGGCACATTAGAATGCATTTTTGTTGAATAAAATTAGTCCTGATTTTCCTTCTTAGACATCATGGAGTTTCAGAGGGGAAAGGGCCCTCGGCTGTGAGTCTGGTTCAGCGGTTTCATTTCATAGGGAGGAAGCAGAGGTCTGGAGCCACCAGTGATGTGTCTCGTCCACCTTCACGCAGCTTTTGTCTGCTGGAGGCGGAGTGTGGTGACTCCTAGTTCTTCCCCGTGTACCTTCCTGCCTCGCCTTTTTTTTATTTTAGCAGCCTTATTAAGGATGAACTAGTACTGAATTAAGACTTAAAATCAGGTTAAAATGAAACAACCTGTGTATTTTAATTCATTATTATCACAAATCATATAACATATATTTTCACATGTGCTTTCTTGTATGTATTTATACAGCAGTTTGTATCATTGGAGTTGAAGTATAATATCTAAACAGACAAAAAAGTTGCTTACGGTTGTTTTCCTGAGTCTGGACAACAAGTGGAGTTGTCACGAAGCGGGGAGTACAGTGGTTTCACGCACAGTTTAGCCTTTGTGTTGGTTTTCTTAGTGAGGATGGGTGAGGGACCCTGTCTCAAGCTGTTTACTGAAAGAGTCATGAAATTGGTGTTCGGTTGTGATCAACTCCTTCATAGAGTGTGTAAAATACCACTTTTCAGGGTCCCAAAGCCAAGCCTGTGGTGTCCTTCATTGCCGGTCTGACGGCTCCTCCCGGCAGGAGAATGGGCCATGCGGGGGCAATCATTGCTGGAGGAAAAGGGGGAGCTAAGGAGAAGATCTCGGCCCTTCAAAGCGCAGGAGTGGTGGTCAGCATGTCTCCTGCACAGCTGGGAACCACCATCTATAAGGTAAGCTGTCAGCACTGCTCTGATTTTGTGGGCCTTGTAGCTGGGGCTGCACCGGGCACCTGGAAACGGAGGCTTTTTCTTCTGGATCTGATCTGTCCATCCTTCTGGTGTGCCGCTTAACAGTTCCCAGCGACTCTGTCTATGTCCTACTGTCCTAATTGGGCATGACCAGGAATAAGGTTCTGATTTAAAAACTTTTTTTTTAACAATTGGGTTTTGCTCCTTTGTAAGTGGCAAGATGTAAGAAATATAAGAAAGCATCTCAGAGTCCATAAATACCATGAATTCCATTTTAGGAGTGGGGCAGAAAATGTCCTCATGGGTTCCCCCCACTCTACTCCCCCATGGAGGGCCTTTGGGATACAGCTACTCTGATCCCATGGGTTTCTGTTTCTAGGGCCTGGGGGTTGGAGGGTGAACAATGAGACATTAAAGCTGGAGGGAGATTTATAGAAGAGGGTGGGCGTTCCAGCCTTTGTTCCTGGCCCTGGCTGGGTTGGGATGCCATTACTGTTACAGGTGGAGAATGGACTGCTTAAACATTTGCTGTTCTTCTCCCTTTTTAATAGGATATTGTGGTTTAACATATCCTGAGATTTGGTATTTCAGTAATCTCTTGTAATGATTTTCATCCTGTTGCTTTGAATGATCATTTAAGACTTTCTATTTTTATGATGATTCTAGCCTTCACAAAAAAAGCAAACACACACCAAAACTTTTTAAAGCCCCTGAAAACAGGCCTAAATTGTGTTCCCAGAAGGGAATGGCACAATCTTTGCCCCTGTTTTAAGGATTCTAAAATGAACTCCTTGTTTTATTGAATCGTTGTATGATCCTGCCTTTTGGAATATGACAGTGTGCCAAAGTGTTCGAAAGAAATCTGGTTTGTTAGAGAGCATGTGAAGACAGATTTTATTTAAAAGAGGGGAAAAAAGGAAAACGGTGCTTCAAGCTTCTCACTGGAGGCCTGCATTACCATTTTACCCCAGTAAGTGGCAGCAGGCATCTATATACACATTTGTTGTATTCTAACTGCTACAACCTAGAGAAATGTGATTTTAAGTACTGTTTCCTCCTTTACAGATATTTCTGAGGTTCTTGACACTTTGTTCAAATCTTAACTAATTGTGTCTTTAGTTCTTTTCCCTGAGAAACTAAGCAAACCTGTTTCCATTGCTTATTAAAAAGACCATTGGGGTTCATGTATTGCACTAAAGGTTTGAATAAGCACAAGGTTTGAGTAATCAGGTTTGCCAACTCCTAATAATAACACTGCAGTGGAAAATAAATATAATTCTCAGCCTCTTGGCCCCCATATTTAGGAAATGTAAACTTGAAGCTCAGTGGAATTCAAGCTGACACAGACTGATTCAAAAGCTTTGTGTTCGAGGACCCTCATCCTGGTACATTTTACTCCTGTAATTGTGCATGAATGTAATTTGGATCTTTTATCTTCTCCCTATCTTCTGTTTCTGAAGGAGTTTGAAAAGAGGAAGATGCTATGAGAGAAAACTCAAAACCCTCCCTAGGCCTGTGGAACGAATCCCTGTGGAGAGGTGGCTCGGCAGCGGTGTGCTTCTGCTGCCACGGTCATCGGCCTGTGTGCCCGCCCTGGGCTGCCCACACTGTTGGAAGCCACACAGGTGTAGGGAGTTCTGTGTTGGGGTGTTTCCATCTCACTGGATGGTAGAGACGGCCAATAAATCTACCATTTATTTGAACATGGTGTGGGGGACTTTTTATTGTTCGAGTGTGGGTGAAAGTGGGCAGGAGGAGAAATTAAGGCGTATGTGTGTATGAGAGTGTGTCTGTGTTCATGGGCTCTGTAGAGGATGTTCTAACTAAATCTTGAAAGAATGAGACTAAAAATTTTAGTGTGGCATTTCTATAATTATCTTAGACAAAGAGTGACCTCAGGTCTCTCTTGAGCTGTAGTTTTCTCATGTGTATGTAATAGTCTTCATCTTGCAGAGCAGTTTTGAGTGTTAGAGTAAATACAGAAAGTTCCTGGCACATAATAAGGGACCACCACCACCACCACCATCATTATCATCACCACCAGATTAGATGCAGAAGCTGGTCTGTTTCAGTTTTTGTCTGGGGGATGGAGGGTCTTCAATAATGCTGTTTTTCTGCAGTTCTGCGGAGTGCTCTTCCCTTCCCCATGCAGGGCCTACATTTCTTTGCTTGAGGTTTAGGACATTCACTGCAAGAAAGCAGGAAAGCTGTTAGCCACCCTATTTTTTTTTTTAAAGGGAGCTTCTTAAGAAGCAATTCTGTAGATCAGCGGTGTCGGACTCATTTTCACCAGGGGCCACATCAGCCTCACGGTTGCCTTTAAAGGACTGAGTATAATTTTAGGACTGTATAAATGTAACTACTCCTTAACTGGGGGCAAGGAGCTCAGCGCTGCCACTGGGTAGAAACAAGGTGCCGGGCTGGATAAAATAAGGTGGAGAGCTGGATTTGGCCCCACGGCCTTGTGTCTGTCACCTGTGCTGTAGATAATTGTTACTAATCAGGACCCAGAGGGTGTGCGTTGTCAGGTTCATATATTCTGAAGTTGAAGGATACAGAATATTTTCAAATGGTGCCATTTCTCTGACAGAAACAAACAAGAGCTTCAAATAATAATCATATGAAGGAGAAGTCCCCAAAGAAAGGCTGTTTGGGAAGGCCTCCATGAGTGGGGGAGCCGAGCTGGGACCCGAGGGCTGAGCAAGCACCCACCATGCAAAAAGGGTGTGCAGCCAGGCAAAGGGAGACAGTGGGGAAGAGCTCACTTTCCAGAGGTAAAGCAGCACCGACCGCCTGGGGGCAGTAAGCCCTGGGAGGGGCTAGAGGAGGTTTTGGGGGGACTGGGGAGGCAGGTGTTTCGGTAGTTCCCACGACCAGGCCCAGGCTGCTGAGGGCATGAAGAGAGATGTCAGGAGGTGGATTTACAGTGCAAGGATTCCTTTCATTTCTGTTAGAGGACGCAGTGGAGGAATTTAGCTTCCAGTAATAATGGACTACCTTGAACAGACTAACCTTCCCATGGATAACAATCATTAAATCTGGATAAATAATTTATAAAAAACTACTTGAAAGCACTGGAAAGTGACCAAAATCAGACGTGATAGAGGGGACTACCTGTGAGAGAGAAGCTATGAGGGGTGACTCTTGAATGTGCAGCTTTTTGCCTGAGGGCCTTTTCCAGCATGCAATAAATTCTAAAATTTACCCAAAAATGGCACAAGGTCATACAGAAAATCTGAAAGACCTATAGAAGAAATTGAATTTATAATCAAAATATCAAAGAAATTGAATTTATAATAAAAATATGCCATAAAGTAAATTTTAAGTTCTGATTTCTTTTTGGTGAATTTTAATAAATTTAAGAAATAAACAATACCAGTCTTACACTAACTTTTTAAGAAAATAGAGGGAAAAAGAACCCATCCCAAATTACTGGTTAAAGCCAATTTGATACCAAAACTGGCAAAGACATCACAAGAAGATTTTAAAAAATGTTGACAAGTATCCCTCATGATCATATTCATAAAAATTCTTAGCAAAATATTAGCCAATTGATCCAGCAACATATGACAAGGTAAGATTATGACCAAGTGGTATTCATTAGTAGGAACACAGGTCAACATTTAAAATGAAGCATTTAATTTGACCAAATGAAGAAAAAATCAAAGTCACTTTAACAGATTCAGAAAAATTGATAGAATTCATTACAAAAATTCATGATTAAAGAACAAAAGAACAAAAGAAAAACATTCAGCTAACTTGGAATAGAAGGGAGTTTCCCCCATGTGAGGAAGGACATCTGTGAATATCCTTGAAAAATGTCTAATGGTGAAACATGGAAAAATCTCCCCATGATCGAAAACTAGGCGAGGACATCCGCTCTCACCTGTTCAGCACTGGTAGAGCAAGTGCAATATAGCAAGGAAGAAAAAAACAGGGTTGGAAAAAACATACCATCTTTAATACATTTTTACATTAAAAATGCTAAGAAATGTATTTTTTAAGACTATTAGATCTAATACATTTAGCAAGGTTTTAAGGTTCAAGGTCAATATATTTCTGCAACAAAAATTGGAATATGGAAGACCCAATATTGTTAACCAGTTCTTTTCAAAATAGTGTATTGATTTCAACTCAATCCCAATCATAATACTATAGAAATTAGCAAACATTCCAAAATTCATATGAAATTACAAAAGACCTGGTACAAAACAGTCTAGAAATAGACCTGTACGAATATGGCCAATCAATATTAAAGACATAAAAGTAATATGGGCAAAAGAAGGATTTTCAACAAACATTGCTAGACCTACTTACATACCCATAAGGAAATAAATTCAGTCTACCTCCCTCATAAACAAGAATTCAAAGTTGATATAAGAACTAAATGTATAAGCTAATAAAGATTTTATAAGAAAATAGGAATGCCGTGAACTTGGAGTAGACAAACATGTCTTAGCAGTGAACAAAAACAAAAAAAATGGATATTAGTCTTTATCAAAATTAAAATTTTACCAAAAGACACCAGTAAGAAAATAAGTAGGCAAGGCATAATGTATGAGAAAGTATTCAAAATGTATCTAAACATATAAAGAAGTGTTAGAACTAAGTAATAAAAAGCGAAAGAAAAAAAAAAGACTTGAAAAGATACGTCCTAAAGGAAGAAATACCAAAAACTAATAAACACATTAAAAAGTGCTCAGCATTATTATTCTTTGGGGAAATGCTAATTAAAACACGAAGAGGGTTCTGGCCATAACGGGCGTACGTGGACACCGCACTCACCTGCTCTCATGGCTACAACAAGATTATAACTGAATTAGGGAGCAATAAACCTGGATAACTACCTGAAGACCAGCTGAATGGAAGTCCTAAACAAAGGATATGAAGAAGAAGCCACAACAAAGAGGGCTAAGATGTGAAACCCACACCTCTGTGTGGTTGTTGAGAATCCAGAGAGAGAGCTCAGCTGCAGGGGTCCCTCATTAGGAGCAAGAGGTCTCAGTTGCAAGCCAGATCCCCCAGCTCAGAACACCAGTGCTAGGAAGAGGAGTCTGCAAAACATCTGACTGTGAGAATCAACCGAAGGCTGTTGGAAACCCCAACCCTCTTAAAGGATCAGCATGTGAACTCTTGTTCGCAAGCACTAACCTTGGGCTCCTGTGGAGGGCCAGTGGCCGGGTGGGTGGCAGACACATACAAGGAGAAATAGTTGTGTGACTTCTGGGCAAGGGCTGGAGGGACAGCTGCCACTGTTCTTGTGTTAAGCTGTCCTCAAATGGCCAACAGGTGCCATCTTTTCTGTGTTGAGCTATCCTCCCCATCACACTGCTAAATCTGAATCTGCATTAGCCTGAAGAACACTAGCTCCACCCTGACAACCCCTTGAGACCCTGCGCCACTGCAAAGATCCACAGGCCCCAGGCTGGTGAGAGCTGGCCTTGGTGGAACCCAAGACTTTTGTTGTGATTAGTCTCAGGCTGATCACTAGTACCAAATCTGAATCTGTATTAACCTGGTGAATACCACTCACCCACCCTGGTGACTCTCTGAGGCTCTGAGTCACCCACTTGCATTCAGCCCAAGGTTCTTTCAGACGTTGAGCCTTATGGGCAGCCAGCAGGCAGCAGTAGGTCTCAGGGAGCCTTGGGCCTCAGGCCCAGTAGTGGCAGCCAGCCTCTATTCATAGCATGGCCCAATCCATGCACATCTAGGCTTAGCACAGGCAGCTCCCAACAGGGGATCACTTTGTAGCTCCTAAGAGGTAGCCCTGGGCCAGTCACAGGCAGCATCTGACATTGACCTGTACTGGAATCCCTTCCACAAAGCCCCGGAACCGATGCTTCTGGTGGCCAGCTTCAGACCACGAGTACCACCTGATTCGCTCCACAAGTGGCTTACCCAAAAGGAGGTCTCAGCAGGCACCAGACCCTGCTGGGGTAAATCCTGCTCTGTGGTCGGCCCATGTACAGCAGCTTATATGCTGTGGTCATGGCCAGTCCTCACCACCAGTCATCCTGAGGGTCAGTCCCAATCCACAAATGTGCCAACAGCAATCAAGGTGCAACTACAACAGGAAGGCAAACACAACCCAAACAAGGGACACTCCTAAAGAACCCAGCTCAGGTGATCCGGGAGACTGCACCAGTGGACCTCACAGGACACATTACATAAGGCCACCCTGCCAAGACTGGAAGACACAGCAGATCTACCAACAACATAGAAACAGACACAAAGGGGGAGCCAAAACTGGGAGACAAACACGTCTCAAATGAAAGGACAAGGGAAATATCTAGAACAAAAACTAAATGAAATGGAGGCAAGAAATCTACCAGCTACAAAGTTCAAAACACGGGTTATAAAGATGCTCCGGGAACTTAGGGGAAGAATAGATGAACTCAGTGACACCTTCAACAAAGAGACAGTAAGCATAAAAAAGGACATAGAAACCATAAAAAAGAACCAGTGAGAAATGAAGAGTACAACTGGACAAATACATGCAAAAAGTGTAAGTAGACCACCTTTTTACACTGTATGCTAGAATAAAATAAAAATGGGTTAAAGACTTAAATGTAAGACTCAAAACCATAAACTCTTAGAAGAAAACATAGGCAGTAAACTCTCTGACATTTCTCTTAGTAATATTTTCTTTGATATAGCTCCTTGGGCAAGGAAAACAAACAAAACCAAATATGACTATATCAAATGAAAATCTTTTTTACACGGTAAAAAAAAAATCAACAAAATGAAAACCTACTGAATGGAAGAAAATATTGGCCAATGATACGTCTGATAAGGGGTTAATATCCAAAATGTATAAAGAACTTGTATAACTCAACAGCAAAAAAACAAAACAAAACAAACAATTGAATTAAAAAACCAGGCAGAGGCCTTGAATAAACACTTCTTCAAAGAGGACATACAGGTGGACAACAGACATATGAAGAGATGCTTAACGTCACGAATCATCGGAGAAAAGTAAATTAAAACCACAATGATATCACCCACACCAGTCAGAATGGCCACCATCCATCAATCAACAAGCATCAAGTGCTGGTGAGGATGTGGAGAAAGGGACCCCTTGCGCTGCTGGTGGGATTGAAATTGGCGCAACCACTATGGAAAACAGTATGGAGTTTCCTCAAAAAAATTAAAAATAGAGCTACCTTATGACCTTACATATTTTGAAATAGAGAAGTGTATCAAATCAACATATTGTACACCTTAAATTTCCACACTATATCTCAATGACACCTCAAGAAAAATGTTTTAAAAGAGGAAAAAAACCCCACAATGACACCACTCACAAACTTCACTGGAGCGGTAAAACTTTGACTCCTAGAATGCCCCACGGGGAGGATGGCAGCGGCCATCCAGCACGTACATGCCCTCATTTAACATTATGAGAGTTTGGTGCCATGTTTTTTTTGCAACCCATGGGTGGCAAATACCATATATGACACATAAGGAAGCATCAAGGAGGGCGTTATCATCCTGAACTGCTATTGAGAGGAACCCAAACTTTTTTCTGTATCACAAAGCAGAGCTATAAATAGTTACCAGGAGTCAAAGTGGCATTGGTCTTAAATAACATATATTTGAATTAGGAGGTCTGGGCTGGGGAGTGGGGAGGTGGGGAGGGCCTTGTGGGGAATGGGGAAGGGCATGTGTAACCAGTACTGCTAAAACGGAAAGGGGTTAGGATTTTTTTTTCCCAAGAAAAGGGATGGCTGAGAGGTAAATGGATTGTAAGGTTAACTGGAAATGATAAGCATTTAAGATCCCAGATCCCTTTGTAAATCTGATGAATGCTGTGGACTCTGCCCAGATATGTACTGAGGGGGTTGGAAGAGGCCTCCCCAGATGGGCCACTTTTGTATGTGGATTCTCTTGAGCTCAAGAGACCCTGATTGAGACCCTGAAGGCTCATGAGAAGCCTGAAGGCTCATGAGAGGCTCATGCCTCTCCTGTAAAGAATTTAAATTACGCCTTGCCCATAGTAAGAGTTATTACCAGAAATAACCTTTCATGACCCATTCACAGAGCAGGACAAACTACCTGAACATCAGCCCTTCTTATTGTGCTACAAACTGCCCCCCTCCTCTCTGAAGCCCCAGGGGATTTACCTAATTCTTAGCTCAGGATGTCCTGGGCATCCCGTTTTACCTTTCTGTCTCAGGACTGCGAGTGTATGTGGGTCCCCATGTGTTTGTATGCAAGTAACTTCGGTTATTTTCTCTAGTTAATCTGTCGTGTGTAGATTTAATTATTAGACCAGCCAGAGAAACCTAGAGGGGTAGAGGAAAATTTCTTCCCCCACAATCCCGTCTCATATACCCTGGCCACCAGGGTTAGAGACCTTGACTTAAACTCTTCCCTGAGGCATTTGTATTTTAACATTGAACTCTTGAAGAAGGGAAGACTAAAGCCTTCCCTGGGAATTATGAGAGTCATCATGTCCCTCATCTTGAAACCAGGCCACCCTGTTCAAACAACTTTCCTTACTGGCCAGAAAGAGGAGCCACATGGGTAAGCACTTTTGCCTGTTTCTGATCTGGTTGGTTCATTTGGTTCTCTCCACTCTTCTGGCTCCGCATCTCCTACCTCGATTCCAGGTCTGTTCCCTTGACTGGGCATTAGGACTCGTTCTCTCACATATTTGAACTTTGGTTCTCCTCATTGGCCTTTGGCTTGGACATCCCTTTGGCATCCAGCAACCTGGGGTGTCCCTGGTAGGTGTCTGACAGATGGCACGGTCAGAGGTGAAGCCCCCTGGGAACAGGGTCAGTGAGAAGATGTTACCATCTTCAGGCTTGGTCTCGGGGGAGAGCTGAGACCAGTAGCTGTGTGAGAGGGCCCTGGCAGGAGCTGCGGCCCCGCGAGGAGGACACAGCCACTCCCCTGATGTGGGGACAGTGAGGGGGGTGAACGCCCTCACCTCACGCCCCTCTCATGCTTGTATCTGCCTGTGGGAGGGCTGGCTGAACTCAGCTGGAAGGCAGAGGAAGTGGGCAAGCCCAGCTGATGCTGTGTATAGGGAAGCCTGGTGGGGGCACAGAGCAGGGTGGCACAGGGCAGAGAAGGGTGGGAGCGGATCCAGAGGGGCACAGGGAGAACCACAACTTCGCCTACCCTCCCTCTCACACTTGGACAATATCCTGGCCAGGGCAGCAGCAGCAGACCTTTTTTGGGGGGAGTTGGGAGAAACTAGATATTGGGCACCATGTGATAGTCCAGCATGGACAAAATCTAATGTCTCCAGGAAAATCCTTAGTAGATAGAATGTTGCATTATACCCTGTATTAAGAAGTTTTCCACAGGGGAAAGAAAATAGGTAATTGTCGACGTGCTGTCTAAGATGTTGAAAAATAAAGGGTGTTTGTAGATAGGTGACTGCGCCATGGTGTTAGGTTTCTTGAGTGTCCCACCAGACGAGTGAAGATAGCTGTAGGACGTTCAAGGGAGGGAAGGTTGCAGCTGTACACCAGGGCTGGGAAGTGGAGGGCGGAGGGGCTTGGGAGCCAAGAAGGGAGGAGGCTGGGCCAATGCAATGTCCTTGGAGAACCCAGCACTCGTGCGCCGTAGTTCTGGTGGCGACGGTGCAGCGTGTGTTCCTGGGTCTCAGGCTGCTCTCTCCCCAGCTTTTCAAAGTGGTTTTCCAGAAGTCTCTGGGCACTGAGCACTTGCCCTGAGCACAGTCGTCAGGACACGACTTGTACCTGAGGCTCATAGGCAGGCAGCACTGGCCCATTCTCTCTATGCGGTTTCCAGACAATTTGTTTTTGTTGCTCGTTTCCTGGGTGACGCAGAGGGGCTGTAATGGAGAAGATCTGAGAAAGATTGACCTACACTCATTTTTCAGGTGGGAGAGCTGATTCACAGAGGTAAAGCCTAAAATTACAACCAGGTTGGTAGCAAATCTGAAAATTGAACCCGGGTCACCTTTCCTGGACCCCAGACTGGTGCATCATTTGAGGGGTGTGAGGAGGGCACATGATCAGCTCATTGCTAAGCAGTTTAGGGAAGGTGATTAGAACATTTTCAGTGAGGTTAAAGGCACTGAAAACAGTCATTCAAGCAGTGTGAATTATGACCGTGGCTATCCTCTGAATCTTACATGTTCCACAAGTGGAACAGGTTCACCCTGGCAGGGGCGTGGGTGGAGCACAGGCTACGGCCGTGAGACGGTGCGAGGTTGGAGCCCCGGCGGAGGTCAGGGTCCTGTGTTTGGCTTCAGCGCCCAGAGCTCCACTCTTCTTACTAATGAGCTGACTGCAGACAGTCGAGATGGACGAATCAAGGTGGTTTCGGCAAAAGGAACTATGATTCTCTATCGGTTCCACTATATCAAAAATTGCACCCAAATTCTCCGGGGCTGGGGGCTGGTGTCAGTGCTGTCAGATCTGGAATCAAGATTTGAATTGCTCAGGATCAAAGGCCTGGGCAGTTCTGCTGTAATGCAAGGGAAAATTGAGCGGACAATGTGAAGGTCAGCACTCATGGCTTTGATTCAAATAGAGGAGTTCTATCTTCTAATAGCTTTTCAGCTCATTAGTATTCTGTTATGGAAAGGAAAGCGTCTTCTGAACTGCTGAATTAATGATGTTTCAGTGTGCATGAACTTTAATTTTGACACTGGGGGTGGGGAGGCCTCTGCAATGTGACCTGATTGGTCTTTGGTGATGCCTAGCAGCTGGAAAAAGAATAAGCAGTGATCCAGAGAGGAGCATGTCACCTTCAACAAGGCACCTGCAGGTGACCGGTTTCCAGTGATGGGGTGGAGATGACGAGGCGCTGAACACGAGAAAGTACTCTGTGGGAAAAAGTCATCCTCGAACACAACTCAAGAGTGGGCAGAGCAGAGTCAGTTTATGGTAGTGTTGGTCAAGTTAGAACTTTCCTGCTCTCCTGCTCCAATCCCAGAAGGATGAGAAACAGCAGCTGACAGGCAAGGAAAGAGGTGAGGGAGGCCAAAGAAGCTGCCTCTGCCTCCGCCTCTGCCTCCAGTTGACTTCCTGCCTGTGGCAGGTGGGGGTGGGGGAGGGGGGCCTGGGGTTAGGGATGGTAAAGGTGAAAGTGGCGAGAAGCCTTAACTCTGAATGGAACTTATTATGACTTGGAACTGGACATACTAAATCCTAAAGCAATTTTGTGATTTACATTAGTATCAGGGTCCTGAACCTTTTAAGTGGGAAAATGTCATCAGGCAGGAGCAAACATAGCCCCATTAGTTTCTGAGGACTGGCATGATGAATGACCACAAACTGGGTGGTAAACAAGAGGAGTTTCTTCTCTCGCAGCTGTCAGGGCAGAGTCCTAAATCCAGGTGTCAGCGGGTTTGCCCACCCTCCAGAGGCTCTGGGGGCACAATCACCAGCTTCTGGTGGCTGCTGGTCTCCCTTGGTGGTCCTTGGTTTGCAGCTGCATCGCTCTAATGTCTGCCTCTGCCTTCGCCTCACCTTCTCCTTCTCTCGTCTCCCCTGGGTCTCCCTTAGACAGATACCTACCATTAGATGTGGACCCCACTCCTCCTGCTCCCCCAAGATAATCCACAATAATTTCTTTAAGAGTTTACCTTAATTGTGTCTGCTAAGACCCGTTTTCTAAATAAGGTAGCATTTACAGATTCATGGAATTAAGATGCAGACCTTTTTTTGGGGGGTTGGGATTCCATTCAACCCCTGACAGCCCCTAAAGTTGCTCTGTGATTACATCCATGAGCCCTGATTGTTCAGTGCTGTGGGGCCTTGGAATAGCGAATGCAGGGCCTGAGGTCTGAGCTTGTACTCTACACTGACAGCCTCCAGGGGGCACTGCAGGGATAGGATCAGGCATGCCCTTCAGTACAGTGAGAGAGAGATTCCATGTGAGAAGATGAGGAGCTGCTATCAGTGTCTTCCTTCTTCTTTTTAGAAATTTCTAAGTGAAATGTGGACAAGGTCATCAGCTGAGAGGGAAAGGGGAGGAAAATTGTTGGAGAGCTGAAGAGAAAGGAGAATGTGTGAAATAGTCCCTCAGGTGAACAGTGAACCACATGCTTGGATGAAATACTCCTAATTGTTTTCTGCCTCAACTTTCTCCTCTGTCTTTATCTTCACACTCTCCTTATTCTCTGTTCCTGCTCCAAAAACCTTTAATAAATCTTTGGTAAGAAAGTCAAGTTGGAACTCCATAGGCCAGTCTGACCCACTGTGACCTGGATCCCTGCTCTTCGATCCAAGCAACTGCTCCTTGGATAAACCAGGGGTAGACACTGCCCCCCCCCCCCCGCCCCCACCCCCGCCCCTTAGAGAACCAGATGGTAAGTATCTTAGGTGACTACTTAACTCTGCTGCTCTGAGAAAGCAGCCTGAGACAGCACTTAACAAACAGGCAGTGGCCATGTTCCAGCAGAACTTTGTCAGCTCTGAAATGTGAATTTCTCATACTGTCATGAAATATTTCTTTGATTGTTTTTCAACCATTAAAGAATGTAGAGCCCATTTTTAGCTGGCAGGGCTTACGAAAACAGATTTGGCCTGTGAGCCGTAGTTTGCTGAACCCTGAAATAAATCGTGCATGTTTCTTGTTTTATTCTGACCACCTGCCTGCCAAAAATTCACCTTCTTACAAGTCTAAATCTGTCCAAAACTTCAACCTAAATGCTTCCCTCTCTTTCTGCATCCACATTCGTTCATCCAACACCTGTCCCAAAGGTTTGAGGGACCACGTCTGACATTTGACTTCCTGTCGCCACACTGTCTGTGCTCCTCATGGCGTTCGGTGGGCCTGTTGTTGGTCTTTTCTACATCTCTCTCATGCCTCCCAAGCTGCCTGTATGTTCGTGAAGGGCAGAGCTTGCATTTTATGTCTCTGCGTGACTCCTGGAGTTGTGCCCCACACCGAGTTGCTGTTCAATAAATATTCAAGAAGAAATGGTGCCTTTTAGACACTGCTTTGCAGGGCTCGAAGGAATTGTTTTATGCACAAAGTTCAGAAATAAAAAGGCAAACCCCAGCAAAATTGCTTCCTTTTGCATTCTTCATTTTGATGATGTCTCTAAGGTGTTGTTTCCTATATACTTTATGCCCTTAATATACTCCAAATTACCTTATATTTCTGTGGTATCTCATAGATAGGAGGTGACATGTAAGGGTAGAGGGCCCCCCGGTCACCTAGAGTCATATACCAAATCCTGTCTGAGTAATCTCAGAAACGGAACACACCAGGCATTTCAGTAAAGGCTTTTACCTTGTACCAGATAACTATGCACCATGGAGTTCGTTCACACTGGAAGGAAGAAGCAACAGGCATTCTCTGGGTGTTGAACACAAGGCAGCCAGTTGGGCAATGGTGGTTAGGCCTCCTTTTAGTGAAACTACAATACATCCCTCTGATCCAGCCACTGTTTGAGATGCTGCTGTACTCTGGGAGGGGAGGAAAGGGAGAAGATAGCAGAAGATTTTGAATGTGACAAATTCTGTGTCTAAGGAATGTAAACTTATAAACTCCCAACCCTATCTCCGTTGCAGGAAAATTCAAAGTCAGTCTGTTGAAGCTTCCACCTGAACTCAAACCAGCCTACCCATTACTTTTGCACAGTAAATAATGATAATGGTTGAGGATGTGTCTCCCTCTAAAGCATTTTTTTTTAAATAAAGGCTGGTACAACGTCTTTCCTCTTTTTTTCAGAGTCGTTATTACCTGAGTTACTTCAGGACAGTTGGTTACTCACAGTCAGCCCATGGGAGTGCAGCCGTCCAGCCACTGCTAAATCCGGCGTCTTCCTTCCTCCCCAGGCTTTGTCTCTGTCTGCAAAACCAAACTAGTTGGTAAATACTAAAATGTCTCACACGGAGGAGCTGTTATATAGACATAAAATCTGAAAAGATGAGCAAGCAGCAAATCACTCTCACCCATTTCTCTCCTCGGTGGTCTCTCTAGGAGAGTCTTTGAGATGGTCCTACTTTTAAAGGGCTTCATATACTCAGGTGGTCCTTAACCATGGTGACAAGGTCATTGGCCTAGACTTCCACAGGAGGCCTGAAACCTTTTCTTCCTTGAAAATTGCTAAGGCGAATGCAAGATGCTCAATCCATGAGGCCTACAAGTGTACCTAATTCACAGCTGTATCTCTGGGGTCTGGTAGAGTACTTGGTACCTAGTAGAGGTGAAATACACATCTCCTTGGGTCATGCTCATAGCCTATTAAGAGCTCCATAATTTTCAATAAAAATGATACATTTTAGACTTTCCCTAACAAATACATTTGTTAAAGGATGAAATGGATCCTGACTGCCCACATTATTACTTCCTTTGGGATGCTGGCCTGAAAGGGAATGTGGAATGAGATGGTGGTGTGAGTCCCAGCCAGGGAGCTCCACAGCAGGCCCTCGCCCGACTCTAGGCAGTGGGTTGTGATGGACCCACCGTGAAGCCAACCAGGCTCAAGCACGGCGCCTCTTACTTGCCCCTGCCCTTCTGAGGCTCTGCAAAGTGGCCCTGGCAGTTTTGGATTCTCCCATCTTGCACTCTTTTCCTTACAGCTTCACAAACTTCTGGCCCCCCAATACTCAGGCCTGTCCTGGGAGGTTCTCATTGCAATTCCTCCTAGATTTCCATGAAGGCTGTTTATTTTTAATTTTTAAACTTTTATATTTATGTATTTTTACATTTTAAAATTGAATTTATTGGGGTGGTATTGGTTAATAAAGTTATAGGTTTCAAATGTATAATTCTATAACACAGCATCAGTGTTTGGCAGTGTGTGTGTTCACCACCCAAAGTCAAACCTCCTTTCATCACCATGTGTTTGGCCCCCTTTACCCTTTACTCCCTCCCCCATCCCCCTTTCCCTCTCTCCGGTTTTTGTTATCTCGTTTGTTCATTGTTGCTTTCAGTTTTATGTCCCACATACGAGCGAAATCATATTGTTCTTGTCTTCTTCTGTCTTTCTTATTTTGCTCAGCATGATATTCTCAGGATTCATCCGCATGGTCACAGATGGTGGAATTTCATCTTTTCTTGTGCTCAAGGCCTAAGTTCTCCATTGTAGACATGCACACATCTTCTTTATCCAACAGTCTATCGCAGGGCACCTCAGTTGTTTCCATGTCTCGGCCATTGTGAATAATGCTGCAATGAACATAGGGGTGTATATACCTTTACAAATGAGTGTTTTCAAAATTTTCAGGTATAGAAGAGTTGTTGCTGAGTCATATGGTAACTCTATTCCTAGTGTTTGAGGAATCTCCACACTGGTTCCCACAGTGGCTGCATCCGTTTACTTTCCCACCGGCAGTGAATGAGGGTCCATGAGACCTGTCTTGATCAATGTGTATCAAGCCTCATTTCCAAAGACCCCACTTGTGTGAATATTTCCCAGACCCCTCTAGCTTCCCCCACTCTCCCACCTGCACCCTACTTCACTCACAGCCCCCATACTCACCTTCCTTTGCTGTTTGTAACATGCCAACCCCTTGCCTGCTCTG
This sequence comes from Phyllostomus discolor, assembly GCF_004126475.2. Taxonomy (NCBI): domain Eukaryota; kingdom Metazoa; phylum Chordata; class Mammalia; order Chiroptera; family Phyllostomidae; genus Phyllostomus; species Phyllostomus discolor. Next base: position 60,530,889 of record NC_040908.2, on the reverse strand, counting down.
GGACACCTCACATCTTATTCTCCCTGCCACGCCCTTCCCTGGCCCACTCGCACTGTTAGCCTTTCTGGTCATTCTTTAAGTCTATCTTCTCAGGTCTTTCAATCTATATTTTGACCCCTCCCTGCCCTTGTTAACTCCATTTCAGAGTAGCGGCCTGATTGTTTCCATCCTTGAAATTATTACACAGTATTTGCTGCTCACCTGTGTAACATCCACCCCCACAACGAGTGTAGGGTTGAAGACAGCAGAGGTAGCCTGTTTTGTTCACCTGTGCTTGCCCTTTTAGACTCAGTGCCTGGCACACAGTGTGTGCTCACTGAATATTTAATGAATGAAGAACAGGTGCTCCTGCAACACTGAGTGACCATCATATTGCCTCCTGGCTTTGTGTTTACCTGCAGGTTCTGTTCACTTGTTTTTACATCACTTCGTCCAGTGCACATTCCTACCCTTAGAGGACAGAGACCATGTGTTTTTATCATTTGTGTCAGGCACATGGATAAGTGCTTGAAAATGCAATAACAATGTAACATGTCCTCTTCTGCCCTCCGATCCATGCAGTCCACCTGCAGCCACTTGGCTGTGCTGTAGGGCCCCTGGAGCCAATGTGGGTGTGAGTGGGTGTTCTCGCTAGGGAGGCTGAGCTGTGGAGAAACTCTGAGCCTCTGTGCTCCTGCTTTCTGCCTCCTGGCCCTTGTTGGTGATGGGAGCTAGAGGTAGGGAGGCAAGGACTCATGTTCCCTTTGCTGACAGCCCTAAACAGAGTCTGAAACCCTGGGGTGGTGACCCTCCAGGGGGACCTGGGAGACTGCCGGGGAGGCTTTGATGGAGAATGATGCCTGCCTCCCACAGCAGGACATCACAGCAGGCTCTATGAGGTGGCCACCACCACCAGGAGGTTTCAAATCTCCCAGGTGAGAGAGAAAGGCAGATATTGCATGGTATCACTTCTGTGTGGAATATAAGCCAAAGCTAAACTTGTAGAAACAGAGACAATGGCTGCCAGGGGCTGGGGGTGGGCTGTGGGGATGGGCTTATTCAGTTATAAGATGAATAAGTTCTGGGGATCTAATGTACAGCATGGTGACTGTAGATGATAATCCTGTATTGTGTATCTGAAATTTGCTGAGATTAGATCTTGTATTCTCACGTCCCCTTCCCCTTCCAAAAGTAACTATGCACATGATGGGCATAAGCATTGACTGGATTGTGGTGCTTTACAGTGTATATATATTTTAAATCATCACATTATATACTTTAAATATATATAATTTCATTTGTCCATTATACCTCCATTAAGCTGCAGTGTGGGAAAGAAAAGCTCTCAGGTGATTCTAAGGGCAACCAGGGTGAGAGCTACTGTGCTGGGGAGTGGACGCGGCGCGTTTTCTGGAGAAGGGTCGACAGAGTCTTGGCTGCAGTGATGATGACCCCTGGGAACTTGTGTAAGTTTTTGTGACAAAAAGAAGAGGAGCTTTGGTCCCAGGCTAGAAACCAGTTTACTCTCCCAAAACTACAGAAGGGGTAACCCTAAAGAGTCCCAGTGACTGCAAGCAGCAGGCATTTAAGGATGGGAACCTGGATGGGTCCCATGACTTGGCTGGGCTGGAAGGCCTTGAGGATCCGGTAACCAGGGGCTGCTGATGGACCATGGCTGTTACATTGCTAAAGTTACATACATTCCTGGGTCACCTGGAGTAAAGTGTCTATTGAAATCATAGGTCTCAGACTGAATGGCTGTGTATTGGGGTAGCAATACAAGGACATGGAGATGTGCTGGCTTCTTGTAATAACATTGGAAAACTGAAAAGAAAAAGCTTGGATTTTTAACATTTCATTTCAAATCACAGACAGATAACTAACTAGTAAGTTTCTTCTGCCCTAAAAGAGTCTCTTATCTCATGTTTCAGAGTTGATATACTTGAAGTCAGCTGCAGAGTCTAATGGGGGGCGGGGCTTGCTCAATTACAACACAGCTTGAGCTCACAGCCTCACCAGGTCTCATGCAAATGCTGGAGCATTTGTGGGAAGGAGCAGAAATGTAAGATCGAGAATGACCACTTTGGGAGGATTTTTATGATTCAGAGAACCCATAACTCCTAATACTACTGAGCTTCCCTTGCACCCAAAGCCTACATTTCCCAGCATTACTTATATGTGGCTCTGCTAGTGTCCTAGCTTTCACCAAGGAGACACAGTCCTGTATCACTGGGAAGGCAGAGTGGACAGAGGGAGGCAGATGCCCATTTCAGCAGAGCTAAGCACGGCAGAGGCAGAGGGCCCTGGAGCCAGCAGAGCTGATGGCAGCTTCCTGATTCCTCAGCTTTCTTTCTGACATGGTGGAGGCTCCCTCAGAGGGTGGGTACCGCTGTGGGGTTCTTAGAGTGGCTCCTAAAATCTCAGCCTTGAGCCTGCCCTCCAGTATTTCTGCCAACCACCAAATAACGTATAACACAATCCTTTCTGCTTAAAGTAGCTAGAGTGAATTCTGTCCTTTCAACTGAGCCTAGATATAGAGAGATATCATAATTCATCATCAGCTTTTCTAGCCACTGTGGAAATGGCCCATACCAGCCATAAGAGGAAGGCATAAAGCTCTGCTTGAATCCCTTCAGGGACAAGTTTCTTAGGCAGCTCATTCCATTTTGAACAAACTCCAATTATCAACAAAATTGTTTTCATACTTCTCTGGAATCTATTTGCAATGAGTTCATTGATTTCATTTCCTGTTACCACATTGGCTTGGTTTCTTGTTAGTTACTTGGACAAGAAAAGTTCTAAGCTAAACATTTAAAATCTTATACCTGTTCCCTCTACAGCATGGTGCCCAGATTCCTTAACACTCTCTGTAAGTATGAGATAGATGGGGTGGGGGAGGGGGGAGAGAGAGAGAGAGAGAGAAAGGGAGGTGGTAAAGAGAGGAAGGTTTAAGTAGCTTCACTGGGGACTGTTAAAGGTGTCTGAATGTGTTAGAATGTGCAGGTATAAGTTTTTATATAGAAAAAAATCTAAAAGGGGGTTGGATGAAGTATATGTGGTTAAAAAACTCCCCATTTATTGAGTCCTGGTGCCAGCTCATGTTTATTTTGTGAGCCTCACTGGAGTATTTTATTTTTGTAGTAATTTATCCTTCATCTATTAGTTCATTTTTCTGTTAGTAAATTAATGATCCTTGGGTCATCCACTTGATGGCATGAATTATTATTATTTTACCCAAAGTGTAGTTGTAAAGAGCCAGGAAAGGGGAAAATAAAAATTAAAAATAAATCTAAAAAAAGAGATGACTGAATAATGTTTTACTGTTTTATTTTTATTTTCCAAACTACTTATCACTATCAACAAATAGTTGTTTATATACTTACTGTCTGTCTTCCTTCACCAGAGTGTAAACCCCAAGAGTATAAGAGTTTTGTTTGGATCCTTGCTGTATCCTAAAAGCCTGATCCAGGGCATTAAACAGAATAGATTTGAAAAATATATTTGTATACATATATATAGTCTGTCTGGGAAAAGTCCAGCCATTGCTATTATAGTGAGAATGGTTTGCAGACATTAGTGTAACCTGGCAGCCAAGGAGAGTAGACTGGAATGCGCATGTGTGAACAATGATTCACTGTACCAGTCAGTGGGGGTGGGAGATGCCATTGAGGGAGCATGAACACTGTGTGGTCATTGCATTCAAAATGACTGAGTGAGCAGAGTGACGAACATGCATCAGATTTTGTGTTAAGCTTGAGCATTCCTCCACGGAAACTATTCAGGTAATTCAGAAGGCTTTCAGGGATGATGCAATGAGTGCAGCACAAATAAAAGTGTGGCAAAAATGCTTCAAAGATGATTGAGGATCTGTTTAAAGTGATCCATGATCTGGGAGGCCTACAACAAGCAGAACACCTGAGAATGTTGAACATGTACAAGCTGCAATCAACAAAGATCAGCAACTGACAGTGTGAAAACTAGAGGCTGATTTGGGGATTCTAAGAACTTCTGTGTCCAAGCTTTTGATGCAGGATCTTGGTGTGAAATGTGTTGTGGAAAAATTCATTCTGTGGCTTCTACTACCTGAACAGAAGGAACATAGCATTGCAGTTGCTAATGACTTGATTCAAACCACTACCAATGAACCAGATTTCCTCAAGCAGGTCATAACTTTGAAGGAGACTGAGGCATCATTGTTCTATGTACAATGTTTCTTATGTCTTGTATTTTCTTCTGTAAATGTCTATTTTTCATAGTACATAACTGCATACTTTCTGGACAGTCAATATATACATATGTATATATACATACACTAGTGTAATGAATGAATGAATGTTTGTAGACACGATGGTAGAAAACAAGAGGGGAGGTGGAGGAGCCGGGGGGAAACTGTGTTTCCTATTGCTGCATAACAAGTTATCACAAGCTCAGTCCCTTAAAACAACACCCATTTATCTCACAGTGTTGTGGGTTTGGAATCAGCCCTGCTTGATGGTTCCCTGCTCATGGTCTCATCAGACTACAGTCAAGATATTTATTTGGCTGCATTCTCATCTAGAGACTCATATGAGCAAACCCCTACTTCCCAGCTCACTCAGGTTGTTGGCAGAATTCGTTTCCCTGCAGTATGAATGAGGGCCCGGCTTCTCACTGGTTATGGTGTGCAGGCTGCCCTCAGGGGTGGGAGGCTGCCCTGCAGTCCCCTGCCTCGAGGTCTCCCGCAGGCGCTCCACAGCAGGTCTGGTTGCCTCTTCAAGGCCAGCAGAGAAGGTCTCTCTCCAGTCTGCTAAGCCAGAGTTTTATATAATATAATACAATCATGGACATGATGTCATCTTTGTCACGTTCTGTTGGTTAGAAGTAAGTCACAGGCTCTGCCCACGCTCAAGGGGACGGGATTATACTAGAGGGTGACTCATTGGGGGTCACCTTACGGTGTGTCCACTGTAGGACCTCAGGAACAAATGTAAGTGGTTAAGGAAAAATTTGGCATTTTGTTTTGCAGGCATTTCTTCTTATAAAATTCACCTTCCATTTCACTATCAGAATATCATGCAGCTCACAGATTAAGTTTAGGAAGCTCCCATTTCTATACATTTTAGAAACTCTCAGGGTCTGGAATTTTTGGCTTGGCTAATGATTTACATTATTTGTAGTCCCTGTCTAAATTTTAATTTCTTTCTGATGAAAATGAAATGAAATTATCTATCTATCTATCTATCTATCTAGAGAGATTGATTGGATCTGAGTCCCTGGGTACTTAAGAAGTAGAAGTCTTTGTTAACAAGATGAAGAAAATTCCAAGCTGAGAATTCAGAGCACCTAGCGTGGGCAGACATCTGCCAGTGCTTCACAGGAGGTGTATCGTTGTGATACTGGACATTTCCTCAGAGTGGCTTTATTTGCTAACCAATGAGACCGGACTGGTTAAAGTTACTTGATGTAGTTTGCCAAAAAGATATTCCTAAATCCTGTAAAATGTCCTCTCACAGCTTGTTTTTCTTTCAAGTAGTTGAGTAACCAATATTTCAGTCCCTGGTCAGATGGGATAGGGGCTTGCCTGCAAAGCCTGTTGGTATACAGCTAAGAGGGTAGAGTGTATATATTTGAAAATCACTAGGAAAACAAAAGAACAGATTGAAGAGCCTTCAAAAGACCTAACATATTCAGCCAAATTAGGGGTACCATTAATTGTAAGGCCCACCATTGTTTTGTGTCCCTAAGGAAGAAAGCAGAGCACTGGCAATCAAACAGTGACAAGCCATTGATTGTGAGATACGTCACTATTTCAGAGGTAACAGTATATGCAAAAAATGAGTGTCTCTGAGTTGATGAATGTGGTTGGTGCCCCAGAACAAATTATACCCGGAACTGGTTTTACCTTCAGGAAGCCCTGATTCCCAGCAGAGCTGGGGTCCGGAAGGCCTGCGAATGTGACACTGACTACCTGCTGTCACTCACTAGAGCATAAAATATCAGAGTTGGAGATGCCCTTAGAAGTTACTTAACCCAGCCTGCCTTGTAGGGAAGGAAGAGTTGCATCCCTCTTTCTAACAGATGGTTTCCCATCTTTTACCCAAATATGCTGAGCAGTTAAGAACTAACTATCTCACCCAGGTTCTTGTTGCATTTTTGTAATTTGTCAGGTAACTGGGTCTCAATTTAAACCTAACAATGTTTTCCCAGGTCCGACTATGTGTGAGGAAGTGTGGATGCTTTACAGAGTGGGTGTCACCTGTGGATGAGAACGGGAGGGTCCTGAAGAGAAAGCGCATCCTGAGGGAAGAGGCATTCGGCTGACGTGATTGGCCGCTGATGTCGCCCTCGTTTATCTGGTCTTTCTTTCATGACACCACCATGTGCCAAGGTCTACATCAGTGACAGGCCTAAGTTCTCAGTTTCCAGTCCTCTCAGCTCACAGCTCTTCTAAGTCCAGTCTGAAAAACACAGGAGAACAACTCTGATTGGGTACCTGCATGTGGTCCAGGCATGTGGTCCAGCAACCCAGGGTTGCTGTGATGCAGCATAGACAGGTCACCGGCATTTCCCCTTTGTGGGACCTTGAGACAGTAGCTGATTTGGGTGCTGCTGGGCATAGGGTTGGTGGGTAGGAGCTGGAGGTGAGATTCTGCACAGCATGTTGCTTTGCCTTAGACCTCAAAGAAGAAGATTGAGGGTGATTGCAGAGGAGGTGACAAATGACATCGCATGGTATCAGAGAAGCCTGTATTAATCCCACAGGGGAGACAGTTTGATGGACCACCTGAGGTAGGTGGGGATTATGGTAGTGTAGTGGGACCTTGAGGTTTCCACCAGTGAAAATGAGGGGTGAAGCCGGTTACACATTATTAGCAAGTACAAGGTAACCTGGCTTTGACCACCAACAAAGAAATCTGGGGAGAAATAATTTTGTCTTTCAACCTCAGAATTTAGTTGAGTTATATTTATTATAATTATTAATATATTTGTATTTATTTCTCTAATCTTAGTTTTTAATTTTTATTTGTCATAGTTTTTCTCTTTATGTTTTCTTTTAAATTAAAATTTTCCTTATTCAATTATTTCTTCTATTACTTGCATCAAAGTTTTTCTCTCAATATTGTTAGCCTGTACTTCTCCCTCTCCTTCATTAACCACATTTAAGAGGGCCTCAAGTGCCAACGAGTCTGTAGTCTTAACTGTATAATCTGCCTCCTTCCCCTCCTCCTCTCTGAGGCCAAGCCCTCAGTATCTTATGCATCGATTATTGCAGTTCTCTCTCTTTCTCTCTCTCTCCCTCCCTCTCCACTTCCACCTCTACTCTCTAACCCTCACCCTAACCCTACTTCCCACCCTTGAACCCACCCTCTTTGGCTTTGTCCATGAGTCTTTTGCACCTGTTCCTTGAAGGCCCTTCCCCTATCATCCCCTATTATCCTTCTCCCCGTCCTCTCTGGTTAGTGTCAGTTTGTTCTTTATTACAATGTCTCTGGTTGCATCTGGCTTGCTTGTTTGTTTTGTCGATTAGGTTTCACTTATAAGTGAGATCATGTGGTATTTGTCTTTAGATTCCACATATGTATGAAATTATATGGTAATTGTCTCTCTCTGACTTATTTCACTTAGCAATATACCGTCTAGGTCACATGGCTGACATTCTTAACATGTAGGTATTAAATGTTTTTGTGGGTGTTAGTTAGAAATGTATATAATCAATAAAAGTTGAATATATACCTTTTATTATAGCTACCTTTTGTATACTTTATATTAAATTTTCATTTTGAATATTTTAAGAATCTCATAGCCTTAATGAGTATAATTGTCATTCTCTATTTGATGTTCAAGTTGTCTCAACTTAGCTAGTAGGAGTCCATTTAAATTGGTTCCTTTATTCTCTTAGCACACTGCCTTGAATATTTTTGAGAAATGAAAATCAGCCCTGCTGGCTGTCAAGTTATGATAAACAATTTCTAACAAACATAGTCATAGCCATAATGCAGCTAGAGGAAAAAGGATCTTTGAGTGATTATTGCTTTCTTACCAATAAAATTATTTCAGCATGAGCACAAATCTTATAAGTCTCCTCCAGCTTGCTTTTTACCCAAACACCCCAAACACTGTGTTCTTCCTTGCTCAGCAAGCTACATAAATCTAAATATGTTCCTGATGGTCTTTGACTAGCGGATTTTGACACTGTGAGAGTCTCCTCACTTTCCAGCAACAGCAAGACGTGTTTCAGACCCATCCTGAATTTTTCCGCCCAAGACATGGGAGTCAGTTACTCTTCAAAAAGATCTCGTTCCTTCAGTGTATAAAAGCAAAAGATATGAAAATCTGGGTATTAGGAGCACACATGAAACAGTAAAGGGCAAAATTGCTTCTGATTGCTTAAAATCATTATAGCCATTGGGCCACTTTTTTTAGCTGGAATATCTCTCACCTTTTAAGATTATGGGTTTGCATTGATCTTTGCAGTCTAACATGGTTTCTTGCTGTACCCAACTTTCTTTTAGTCCATGCTTTTATTAAGTACTAAGATTTTTCTCTCTTCACATGGGTTCCTGGAGGTTTGGGTGTGGCTGATCACCCACTGTCTTCCACCTCAAGTTCTCCCTCATTGAGAAAAATGGGAGAACAAATACAGTCTTTAACTTTTTATTTTTAAAAAGCTATATTACAGAACATAGTCTGTGGACAAAAGGAAGATTTCATCTCCCTTCCCATTACTTGAATTGCATCCAACACATATGTTAAGTGAAAGACATCCTTCTGGACGGGAAGTCCTAACCTGATGTTCCTACCATAGAAGAAGAGAAAATAAAGGAGGAAGGGGAGAGAGGAGCAAGTGAGGAGGAAAGGAAGGAAAGAAGAGAAATAGCAGAGGAAAAGGAGAGCAAGAACAAGAGAGAGCTATTTACTTGTATGTAAAAAAGGGTTTATAACATCTAAATAGTTGTGTCATCAATGGGATTAGTCACATGTTGTCCATAAGGGCCAGACATATGTAAATGCTCATAAATGGCAGCTGGCAAGGATGTTTTGATCATACATTTGAACATAGTTATCTTTTACTATCTAGGGTCAGTTTCTAGAACAAGGGGTTTTGATCACAGAGTATATAGCTTAAATTTCTTTAAGATTTTATTTATTTATTTTTAGAGAGAAGGGAAGGGAAGGAGAGAGAGAGGGAGAGAAATATTGATGTACGAGGGAGACATTGATATGCCTCTCATGCGCCTCAAACCAGGGACCCTGCCCACAACCGGGGCATATGTCCTGACTGGGAATCAAACAAGTGACCTTTAGATTTGCAGGCCAGTGCTCAACCTACTGAGCCACACCAGCCAGAGCTATAGCTTAAATATTAATATGCATTTTCAAGCAGCTTTTTAGAAAATTTGTCATTATTTCAAAATTTTTCCATTCTGAGAAATGAACTCACTATTTTTATTACCACTTCTTTCTGAATTTAATCTTGCCAATGTCACTTATAGAATAGTTTAGAGTCAAATAATTCTGAATTTGTTTTACTTTACAAAAATAGCTCCTTCTTCTGCCTCTCCCCTCACCCACCTCACCATTGCCTGCTCTGTATAGGCAATTACTTTTAGTGTAAAATACTCAGTTGAGTATTTTGCTATTTTCCTCCATTTTACTAAGTAATATGATTATGTTAGGAATTTTTGAGTTTTCCTTTTCACCATTATCTATTGATTTCCTATATTAATTTTTTTCACATCAATACTTATCTTTCTACTCTCTTTTTGTCACACACACACACACACACACATTTCCCCACCTGCCCAGTATGAATCTTTATAACTTACATTATATTAATATTCAGTGCTCACATTATCATGACCTATGATAGACTCAGAAGGAATTAGTCTGCCTTCATCATCTGTGGAAGGATTCCCCCCCTGGAGCTACCTCTGTCTCCCCTCGCTGTGCACCCCCCACTCCACTCAACCATTTGTCCTCCAGCATTTCTCCAATCACATCTCTCTGCTCCCCAAACACACTTCACCGTGTTTAGCAACCTTTGGAATAAATGCGAGTCTTCACTATCTGACCTCACCTCAAATACCAAAACACATGCCTCCCAAATACTGAAGGAGGTGTCCCCAGGAGCTCCGAGGATTTGTAAATAACATTTTTGTCTGGCATTCTCTTTACCATCAATTCCTTCTACAATTACGCGCATCTTTCCTGTCTTCCAAAGCTCAAACCCACCTCTTTCAAAATATCTTCCCTAATGTATTTATTTTTTTCCTGAGATAACTCCTCTAGTAGTTTTACTATTCGTATTGATGCTTAATCATGTCTTTCTTGTTTCTATAAATTCTTCAGGTTAGAGACTGTGTTATTCATCTGTTTCTAACCCTGGAGTTAATACTTGGGTGTGTTCTATACACGGGCTTCAGTGTGGGATCATCAAATCAGACCACATCAATTACACCACCAACTTTTTAAAGTGCTCATGAAACTTCTGTGGAAAAACTGCCTATATTATTCCTGTCCATGATTGGGGTTCAGATATGTACGTATATTTATGACTGTCTACAGTGTGAACAGTAGGAACTGGGAGAAAGACCCTGTTATGGGTTGAGTTGTATCCCCCAAAATTCATCTGTTGGAGTCCTAACCCCCAGTAGCTTAGAATGCAAACTTATTTGGAGATAGGATCTCTACAGAGAAAATCAAGTTAGAGTTAGGTCATTAGGGTGGACCCTAACCTAATATTTCTGGTGTCCTTTTTTTAAAAAAAGGAAATTCGGGCACAGATATGCATAAAGGAATATGATATAAAGAGACCCGGGGAGCAGACGGCATCTACAGGCCAAGGAGAGAATCCCAGGACAGACCCTTCCCTCACAGCCCGCAAAAGGAGCCAGCCCTTCCAGCACTGTGGTTTCAGACTTCCACCTGTAGAAATGATCAGAATTAATTTTTGTTCTGTAAGTCATCCGGTTTGGGGTGCCTTTGTGAGAGCAGCCCTACCAAAGTAATATGGATCTGGTACTTAACTTTTTTACCTGTTTGGAGAAGCAAAACTTCTTCACTCTGTAATAGTTTTTTTTTCTTTTCTTTTCAAGGTAAAGTCACTATTTATTATAACATTTACATATTTTATAACAACTTACATGTGTAGAACTATGCTACTATTTTTACCCTGAACTAAATTCATACTTCATTCAGATTTTCTTGGTTTTAACAGAATGTCTTTTGTTATTTTTTTAAATTAAATTTATTTGGGTGACATAGTTTTTTTTTTCCTCAAACCCCTTCAGCTTCATTGACAGGTCACACTAGAGCTAGCAGGAAAGTGATGCTGGAACTTACCACCACCAGAGTGACTGCTCGGTGGCGTGCACAAGTGACTTCAACAGTGGTCATTAGCCAGGGCCACTCTTCCTCGACAGGAAAGTACCAACACAATCAGTCTGTGGTATTCCCCTAGAGCAGCATTTTCTTGTCATGAATGTGTGGACTTAATGAAGAATTTAGCCCTTCGTGGCAGCGCTGGTAGAAGTGACATCTCTGAAGAGAGGACTGTGTGGGAGCAGGAAGCACCAGAGAATTGTTAGGGAAGTAAGGACAGAAACAAAGGCCTGTCCTGGGAGGGGACATGGCTTCTGTTGCCGATGAAGCACTAGCCAGAGTGTCAGCCAAAGGCTACGTGTAACCTCATCAAAGGCTTCGATTAAACAAGAGACATAATAGCAGTTTGGGTAGAAGTATAAAAGACAAAATCAGGGCCATTAGAGTTGTTCTTGTCCAGAAGTGAAAATCTTTATTGATTCTACAATTATACACAACCAACAACACAAAAACAAAGACTTATGAAAAGAAAAACTCCCTCCCTGGGTAGGGAAGTGGGGGAAAGTTTGATTATCTGAGCAGAATATAAAGAGGCAAAAGAAAACCTTTTACCAGCTCTTATGGGAACCATTTTTCCCTGAGAGTCTTGGACCAGACCCATCTACATAAAAAATGAGATCATAACTTTCAAGGGGGGTATCTTTGAGCCCTCATGAAATTTAATCACATGGGTGATAAACATGAAGATAATCGCAAAGTTCTGGGTATTTTGGGAACCAAAACCAAAGAGAACAAGTTTAGGATCAGACAAGGAGTGAGAATGCTATGCCCAGGGGAGAAGACCCAAGCATTACAAAATGGACTGCGGGAAGGGGGTGCAACTGTTTGTTCTGGATTGTTAGTTTCTGGATTGTGCCACTAGCTCAGTTAGTGAAGCATATTATTGCATCCACTCCCCACCATACCTGGACACGCAGGGGAAGGTGTACATCCTGGGGTTGTGGGGTCTGTGGGCCTCGAGGACAGCCCCCAATCAGAAAAAGCCTTTCTTTATTGCTGAGATGCCATCTTCTGAGTCACAGACAACTCAGGGAAAGTTTGGCCTAACTGCAGTTGTGTATCAGAAGTTTGTGCGGCCCAGAGTGCTGGAGGAGCCAGCAAGCTGAAGGCCTCCGGCTTCTAGGCTGTAAAAGGCTAACAGTAAGCCAAATCAGAACAAAGTTTCCAAAAAACCTAATATCATCTAAATCACTTTTTATGATATTGGATTTTAGTCTTAGGAAATTCTGGTCTACATGAAATGGAAGCCTTCATGGGAAGAAAGTAAAAAGAAATTGCCCATCGAGATCTATTATGAAAAAGAAAGTAAGACCAAGATGCTAAAATGGTCTGTGTATCTACCATTTGAAGATCCAATAGGAATTAGGTTTTTACTGGCAGAATACAGTAAAATATGATTGACTCCAGCTGCAAGCAATTTGAGACAATTTGAGAAGGACCTAGCTGGTAGAATTTTCATTGATTTTCACTGGTGGGCAGAATAAAGGAGTCTGACCCCATTTATGCTTTGAGGCAAAGGGGTGAATGGGAAGATGCAGATGCAAACATTCCAAAATGAGCAGACATTAGAAAGAATGCTCTGGATAGAGAAATTAAATAAGCACACACAAAGAACCCCTGCTCAGAAAGGAGGGTCACCTTGTTTTACAGAAGATCTAACAGATTTGTAGGAGAAAATGGGCTTAAGATGAAATTCTGTTGGTCAGAAATACACCAGAAGAGATGTTGATAGCATGGGATGATGTGATGGGAAGTTTCTACTGCATTAACTATTTCAGGGGCTAATGAAATATGGAGGAAATTCTAGTACTTAGATCAAAGAAGATGTAGGGCTGGCCCCTAAGTCAACAAGTAATTTCAGTGTCATTGAGAGAAGAGAAACAAAGATGATGTTGCTATTTCCTGGGCTAGTCCATTGGAAAAGAGGAACTCCAGTGAGTGATGGTTTGCGGGAAAAAGGTCAGTATAGGCAGGGGATTTTCTCTAACTGGCCACCATTTTTTCAGTTGACTTTCCCCTATTTGCCAGGCATTTTCTGGGCCCCCTCTGCCTCTTCCCCATCACCATTTCCATCTTTCCTCTGAAGCTTTCTTATTCCCTTTCGGGAGCCTTTACATTTTTTATCAGTGACATCTTCAGGTTAACAGGGAGGTTCCTGTTTTCATAATTTGGCAAGCCAGGTAATAGTCAAGTATGTGGCAAGGAAATGGTATCTGGCTGTCAAAGGTTACAGGTGGACTTATATTGTTCCTGAGCCTTGGGAATGAGCTAGTCACAGCAGCTTTGGGAGCAGCATGGAATTCCATCAAAGATTTCTTCCACAGCTTGTAGTTAGTCAGCTGCCACTCTGCTTCATTTTGCTTACTGTGGGTGGTGAGGCTTGTCAGAAAGTGGGATGAGGATAAAGACCCCGGGTGGCCCAGTCAGCCTCTGGGCCCAGTAAATTCTGAGGCAGCACAGCACTCACAAGCTGGCGGTGTCGGAGCGTGTTGGCCTCTATCTCTTCCTGAAATTTATGACGTTCCTTCTGGCTGTAGATGGAGATTTACGAACGTTCTGAGTGAATCCCCTGGGTGCCAGGTGCCCTGCACGGAGCCTGCTGTAGCTCTACGCAGGAGCAGCTCTTCAGACGTTGGTGTAGCCAAAGCACAGGAGAAGAACTTGGCATGAATTATAGGGATACGGCCTGAGATATGGATTTGTTTTTAAACAAGTGGTTGCCTGGTCCAAAAAAGAGTGGAGTTCTGCAGAGGAAGGTCAGACACCTGTTTGGGGGCATAGGGGTGGGGAGTACAAGTGCTGATGTACAAGGTAACACATCAACACCAGAGCTAGAATTCTGGGGCCAAATTGAAATCTACAGGAGGGCAATTTTGGCTATAATCACATTCTTTCTTATGAATCTTAATATTACTTTTAGTTTGGGGCAGAGCCTGAAGTTTATATACTACTTTGCTTGTTTTTTACTATCAGTCCAAGTAAGAGTTTTAGTAAGTCTTGGGGACCAGAGAGCCTGCCAGATACATCAGTCAAAAGGTCTTCCTGGGGGTGCCATTTATTCCTGCAATGTCAGTTTCACTCCGAAGAAAACTGCAGTGTTGTGGCCATGACGTGAGTGCCTAACCTGTGCCAGCTGGTGTTGCTTTTGGTGAAGTAAGCACTTTCTTCAGCCCTTTCCCCATATATTCTCTCTCTCTCTCTCTCTCTCTCTCTCTCTCACACACACACACACACACACACACACACGATGTCTGTCTGGAAAAAGTCTAGGCAATTGTTAATATAATGAAAACAGTTTGTGTGACATCAATGTAACCTGGCAGCCAAGGGGAGTGGACTGGAATGTGCATGCGTGAACAATAATGACTTCACTGTACTAGTCAGTGGGGCCAGTAGACACTGTTGAGTGAGCATGTGTATTGTGTGGCCATTGCATTTGAATGACTGTAAAAATAAAGCAACAAATCTGTATCAAATTTTGCATTAAGCTTGAACATTCTTTCACGGAAAATATTTGGATGATTCAGGAGGCTTTAAGGGATGATGCAATGAATGCAGCGCAAATAAAAATGTGACAAAAGTACTTCAAAGATGGTGGAGAATCTGTTGAAAGTGATCCATGCTCTGGAAAGCCAGCAACAAGCAGAATACCTGAGAATGTTGAATGTGTAGGGGCTGCAATCCACAAAGATCAGTGACTGATAATGTGAGAACTAGAAGCTGATCTGGGGATTCCAAAAACTTCTGTGTCTGAGATTTTGAAGCAGGATATTAACATGATATGTGTCATAGCAAAATTAATTCCATGGCTTCTGCTACAAGAGCAAAAGGAACATTGTGCTGTAGTTGCTAATGATTTGATTCAAACTGCTGCCAGTGAACCAGACTTCCTCAAGAAGGTCATAACTTTGAAGGAGACTGACACATCATTGTCCTATGTATAATGCTTCTTCAATCTTGTATCTTGTATTTTCTTCTATAAATGTCTCTGTTTTTCCTAGTACATGGCTGGATATCTTCTGGACAGACTTCATATTCCCAGCAGTAAAATCGCTAGGTCAAAAGGCAGTTCCATTTTTAACTTTGTGAGAAAACTCCATGCTGCTTTCTACAGTGGCTGTACCACTCTGCTTTCCCACTGACAGTGCACTAGGGTTCCCTTTTTTCCACATCCTCTCCAGCACTTGTTGTTTGTTGATTTGTTTATGATGGCCACTCTGACTGGTGTGAAATGGTTTTAATTTATATCTCTCTGGTTAGTGATGCTGAGCATCTTTTCATTTCCTTATGGACCCTCTGTATGACTATCTTGGAGAAGTGTCTATTCAGGTCCTTTGCCCATTTTTAATTGGATTGTTTGTCTTCATGATGTTGAGTTATATGAGTTCTTTATATATTTTGGAGATTAACCCTTGTCCGATGTATCATTGACAAATATGTACTCCCATAGAGTGGGTTCCCCTTTCATTTTGATGATGTTTCCTTTAGCCATGCAGAATGTTTTTAAGTTGATGTAGCCTCATTTGTTTATTTTTTCCTTAATTTCCCTTGTCCTAAGGGATATAGCGGCAAAAATATTCCTATGTGAGAGATCTAAAATTTTACTGCCTATATTTATCTCTAGGATTTTTATGGTATTACAACTTATATTTAAGTCTATTATCCTTTTGGAGTTTATTCTGGTGTGTGATGTAAGTTTGTGGTCTAGTTTTATTTTTTTGCAAATACCAGTTCAGTTCTCCCATCACCATCTATTGAAGAGACTATCTTTTTTATTTCATTGTATGCTCTTGCCTTCTTTGTCAAATAGTAAACACCAATCCAAAAGAACATGTGCATCCCTATGGTCATAGCAGAGCTATTAACAATAGCCAAGATTTGGAAACAGCCTAAGGGCCCATCAGTAGATGAATGTATAAAAAACTGTGGTACGTTTACACAATGGAATACTATGCAACAGAAATAAAGGAGGAATTCCTACTTTTTGCAATAGCATGGATGGAATTGGAGACTATTATGCTAAGTGAAATACGTCAGTTTGTGAAAGACAAATACCATATGATCTCACTTAAGGGAAGAATCTCATGAACAGACTAAACTAATGAACAAAATAGAACTCAAGGCATAGGATCATGGAACAGACCGACAGCTGTAAGAGGGGAGGGATGGGTAGGGACTGACTGAATGAAGCTGAAGGGATTAGTTAAAAACCATATATGAAGGACCCATGTACATGGACAACAGTGTGGGGACTGACTATGGAAGTAGGGGTGGGCTGGGTGGAGGGGGCAAAGGGGGAAAATTGGGCAACCGTAATGGCATAAACAGTAAAATATTAAAAAAAAAAAAAAAGAAAACATACCAAATCTTAAAAATAAAATTTTATAGTTAAAATTGAGGAAAGAGAAGATATACATAATTGAAATAATTGTGTCCATAAGAAAATATTGTTCAATATTTAAAACATATGTAACAAATAAATTATTAAAATTTATAAGCAGTTTAGGTAATAAAACAGATTTGCTTTATATATTTATATTTGAACCTACAACAGTCATGTAATCTCTACAAAATCTTGATCCTGTTGGTTTTCATCATGTGTGTACTCTGTTTTTAAACCAGGGTCTACAAATAGTAAGTAGGTGATTAATAAATGTTTGTTAGTTTCGTGGATTACCAATTTGGAATGGTGAGTTTATTTTTAAAGCCACAGTAAGTTGTTCTATTTTTTCAAGTTTTTACAATAATGACCAAAATAATTTCACATGCAGTCATGAATTTTGGCTGAGTTGACACATAGTTAAAGACCAGATGTTGAACTAATCCAGGATGTCACCCATGAGCTGCAGAGTGACACGGATACAGGTACTTGCTGTAATACCTGCAAGCTGAAGTCGTAGCCTGCACATTCCAAAATTATTATATTCTAATACTTTTCGTGATGTTTAGAAAACATAATTTTTATTGCTCATCTTTCCCAATAACTAATTTTTCTTGATGTCTTTTCTATACTATAAATTGTATCCATTCAGAAATAACTTTTCTTTGTCCCCAAAGAATAGTTTTACATAGTAAAACAAGTCTAAAATGATGTCATCAATATTGATCAGACCTTTGTAGTATTTTATTAGATTTGGTGATGAAAATGTACTTCTATTAAATATTTTATAGTAAGTCATATTGATTTACTATTTTTTCCACCTATGGCACATGAAATTGTTAATGAAGGCTATTTGTTTAGTTTGTCAGGTAACTTGAAATCATTTGCCATCTTTGATTAGGAAATGAGCACAGGAAAAATCGCATGCCTGTGATGGATGCAGGAAGCCTTGCCGACCAGCCCATGCCATCACTCACGTCCCCTGTTACAGAGCCCTTTATACATCAGAAATTTCATACCAAGAGAAAGCTGTTAAATCTTCAGAATGTGGGATCCCCCCCTGCACAAAAGATAGTGTCTTCTATACCCCCTAGCCTATGTCAGACATTTCAAACATCCCGTTTAAGATCAGGCTTTAATTCACCCCCAAATCTGCTCATTCTTTGTTAGTAAATGACAGCAACATTTGCCAAATTGTTTGGGCCCCCAAATTGAAAGTCATTCTTGACTCTTCTCTTTCCCTTAATGCCCACATCAAATCCAACAATAAATTTTTTTTGTTTTATCCTTTAAGTAGATTCAAAATCAATTATTTCTTCTTTCTTTTGCAGCCAAAGCCTAGTCTTCTCATTTCTCATCTGCCATCACTCACCTGTCCTACTGCAAATTCTCTCGACTCCAATCCACTCTGATATCTAAGATTCAATCTTTTATCTAATTTAAAACTTTTTCTCCCAGTGGCTTTGGTCTGACTCAGTCTCAGTAAGAAAGGAAATTTCACTATTGGTGTCTTCATTTATTCCCACCTTGCCTGTCTCTCCTCCCACACTCTGTGTTCTCTGCCATCCCCAGAAAGAACACTAGTAGCAATAGGAAAACATGCAAAGAAGCCCTCAAGTGACTCTCCAAAGACCAAAACAATTGGATCCAAGTGGTATTCAGTTTCCAGATAGAAACATAGAAACAACTGGCTTATTTCTCATTACATCTCACCAGTGTGCCTCTTGTGGAAATAATCAGCTGAAGAAGTGTAACAGGGTGCAGCCAAGAGGGTAGCCTCAAATAGGGATCTGTAATAAGATCCAGAAGAGCCTGGAGATAATTGGCTCCACACCACAGGGCCACACCTGCCCAGAATCTGGCAGCTGTAGCCAATTGTGAGAGGAGCCGGAAATGGGGCTTCAGAGGAAGATTGGCGCCGGGATTTAAACCGAGACGCAGCATCCATTGGGGAGGGGGAGCCATGCGCAGCCCTGCAAGAGAGAACCCCACAGCTTTGGCAGAGTGAAGAGTCCCTTGGCCCTGAGAGGAGAAGGAGAAGCACGCGGCCTTGACAGAGTGCAGACTCCCGCAGCCCTAAGAGGGAGAACCACGCGGCCTGGCAGAGTGGGGCCCCCACAGCTTTAGAAGGGGAAACCACCGCCTGGTTTTAGCAGAGATCCCAGTGACTCAGCTGAGGGTGCCGGGAACCCAGGGAGGTCTCCCAATCGAGAGGGAGTACTAACTGAGAAGAACCAGAGGACTACCTAAGCCATGGACTTCTATTTCCTTTCCTGAGATAAGGTACTCTGGACTGGGCAAAGGGGGAAGGAAGGAAGGACTGTGTGTTTGTGGGTGTTTTAAGGGACTTTGGGATTTTGGTGAAGACATTAGGTCACTACTTTAAGTTTGTATATAGCATTAAATAAATGTTTCCTTTCCTTTTCACAAATCTCTGGCATTGAGAGACGTCTTTCCTCTGGCGGCGGACATAACGGACCCGGGGCCTTCTTTCAATAATAGTATATCATCCCAGGCCCCCCCACCCCCCACCCCTTGTTGTGTGTTCTGTAACAGAAGGAAGAAAACTGATGTTAGACAGAAAAGAAAAATAAATATAAAATATGGTGATGACCTAGCCAGGTGGTTCAGTTGGTTGGAGCATCATCCCATACAAAGAAATACAGGGAGATTTGCTTCTAGACTGTGTTTGGACATTAGAGATTAAGGGCTAGACTGCAGAAGTTAAAAAGAGATGTTAATTGGATCTAGTTTATAGACTATGCCTTTAGTATGATTTGACAGGAAAAGGAGTGAGAACAAGTACAAAAAGTAAATTAAAAAACCAGCAGAATCAAGCAGTTTCTTAAGTTTAATGGATTCCTATAAATTTCTGAATGGGTGTGAAACTAAACCAGTAAGTGTGGGAGCCTGGGGATAATGTGGAGTGAGAGGGGATTCAGGACACCGAGGGTGTCAATGAGATGCAGAGGGAAGGGGTCCGGAGCCCTCGAGAAAAGAAGACTGTAAATGGAAAAGACAGAAATCCCTTCTCCGATCCCAGAGGGAAGTGTAAGAAAATAGATTGGGGGACAGTGTTCCGTGGAGGGAGCAAATGCCAACTGGTCTGGGTCTTGTGGGGAGTAAGGAGTTTTCTAATATGATTAACCCCACCCCCCATGCCTCAGTTTCCTCCTCTCTACAATGGAGCTTAAATAGTGACCAGCTCATAGGGTGCCTGTGATGGTGAAATTAGTTAATGGGTAAAGAGGCTAAGCACTGTAGCTGGTGCATAGGAAGTGCATATTAGCTGTTATGATTCAGTTTTACAATTTTCCACAACTGCAAAATAATGATTTCTGTCATAATGACTTATAGTTAATAAAGACTTACTATACACAAGATATTTGAATGAAAAGTATTTCACTTGTTTTTCTCCACAATTCATTTAGACCTCAAACAACATTATTTTCATACTGTAAGATCAGGAAAGTAAGCATCCAACAGTATCTTGTCAAGTTTTACATGGCTAGTAAGTAATAGAGTCATGGCCCAAACTCAAGTGTCGTCAATCCAAATTCTATTGTTTTGACTTCCTTTCTAAATAAAGGAGAACTTCTGAACAGATCCTCACACTCCCATTAAAACTTTGAGTACTTGTGGTGGTCATCACCAGACCAAGGATTAAAAAAGAAAACAACAATTCATCTTCAACAAATTGAGCACCTTGTCTTCCTTTGCCTCTTGCTGAAAGGTGAATATAAAATCAGATCCTTCATCTGATCACAAAAAATGGTGGTCCAAACTCTAACTAAGCTGCCCACATTTAAGGCAAGAACAAGGAGAAAATGATACCAGCTCCACCTGCTCCTTTTAACAGTAAAAGTTTTCCCAAAGCTCCCACTGCCTCTCCCTTTACATCAGAACTGGACCACGTGGTCAAGTCTGGACCTGAGGTCAGCTGGCAGCATGGAGCCACAGGCCTGCCCAGGGCTTGGCACATGCTGATGAGTAAGAAGAGGGAGTGGATACTGGACAAGCAACTAACAGTACCAGTTGCAAATGCTGGCACAAGGAAGAGAGCTGGGTTCAAGAGGAGCAGCCTGTAGGAGAGCAAAACCAGCCTGTAGGAGGGCAGTAATGGACTGAGAGCCAGGACCCATTCCTGTGTTCCAGACATCAGGGAATGAACTTATTCTAAGATTTCAGAAAGGTGGCAGGGTTGCCCCATTAATATTAGATTTCTTGCTATCCCAGGGACAGTGCCACACTTAATTTTTCTTGAGAAACAGAGTAACGTGGGGTTTGTTTGTGGGGTTTTTTTTTGCACTCCAAGCATGTGGAACAACCTACCAACTACATTTGTCTTCTGAGTTCTCTCCTGCTCTGTATCCCTTCAGAAACGCTGCATTTTAGAGCAGCCTTCAGCAGAACCAAGAGCAGTGAATCATGTAGAATTCTTAAACCTCTTGGCAATAACAGCAGGGAAGAAATTTTTGAGTACAAATGGTAGCTGAGGACAAAAAGAATTGAGCATCACCTAAGAATGTGACCCTTGGGCTGTGTACACAACTGTTGGTATGTGGGCATCTGTGTGATCCTGGGAAACCATTGCAAATGCACATTGGGATGGAATTAAAAGATACCCCTTTCCATCTGGTTTCCTCTTCCTCTCCTAGACACTAGGTGGGCTGTTGTAAGAGGCCCTCTCATGCTGTTACCTTATGTTCTTTTCTGGGGCTCAGAGACGGGCTATTTCCATACACAAGTCTCCCCACCAAGTCCTTTCTTTGTCCCCTCACCTGTCCCTGGACTAGATTACAAGGATTACAAGTAGGTAAGATGGCAGGGACACTCTTCTTTTAAAAAATTGTGCCTTTCTTAACTCATAAATGAAAACCAATTATTCAAAATAGATAGCTGCATGTCTCTCAGAAACTAAGTAATTAAAAATATTTTATATATGTAAAGATATGAAAAATCTAGCTAAGCCTTTAGAAAACAATTACTATTTATCCAGTAAAAACAGATTCTTTCCAAATAATTTCAAAAAGTCTACTCTGCTCGGACCCAGTTCTCCTGTGCCAGGGCCTGCCTTTTTTCTGACCCACAGCCATCTTCCTCTTCGAGCCTCAGACCAGACCCCGGCTTCCTCACCCACTGCCTTCCTCACTTGTCGTCTGACAGTTATGCAGCTATGGAACAAGTGCTCTGCCATTGTTCTGGGGTGCTGGACTCTGTGAACAGCCATTGTAATTTGTTCCAAGTACATACTGCCTATGTTCACTGTGACTTAAATTTTTCACCCAGGCTCCACTATAGCCAAGGAGAATTAAGGGGAGAGTATATGCAATGAGACAAAGAAAACGACACTGGAAGGCGGCTGGTGAGGAAGCACAACAGTGAGTGGGCAGGGCCCACCGAGGGACAGAGCAGGAGCTCCCCACAGGAGCAAGTCATCACCGGCACATAGAGCAGGCCAAGCCTTTCTTGGAGGATCTCCAAATTGCCCAGCAGGGAAAAATCTCATAAAATTTCTGGACTTCCTGTAGCTAAGAAAGGACAAGGGCATCTATCCACTGGATTTTGTTATGAAAAGTGAAAGTGGGAATCCCCAGTGACTAACTGGCAAGGTAAAGACATTTCTGAATTCTCAAAAATGACCCTTAAACACCACGTAAAAACCAAAGAGAAATAAAAACCCTTCATGGCCTAGATGCTAACTCTAATCAGGGACCACTGTATATGAAGATAGCAGAAGGACTGATGAATGTCAAATGACACAGCAGGCCCGGAGGAGAAAAATGGGTTCTAAGTCCCTATACAATGGAGGGATGAGGAACCTAATGAGATGCAGCCAATTTGACCCCAAGGTACCTTGAAACAGATTAAAAGTTGGAGGAACCAATCCAAAGCCGAAGGTGTGAAGGAAGTCAGGAGCCAGAAACAGATTGATGGAAAGGTTCTGTTAGGCTGAACGATGTGCATTTGCCTGGTGTTGTGGGTTGCACTACATCCCTCATCTCCCCCTCCCTGTTTATATGTTGAATCCTAACACCCAGTATGTCAAAATGTGACTTTATTCAGAAATAGGGACAAATACCATGCGATCTCACCTTTAACTGGAACATAATCAACAAAAGAAAAAAAGCAAACAAAATATACCCAGAGACATTGAAGTTAAGAACAATCTAACAATAGCCAGAGGGGAGAGGGAACAATGAGAGGAAGGGTTTCCAGGAACTACTATAAAGGACACGTGGACAAAACCAAGGGGGAGCGTGGAAGCAAGGGAGGGTGGTGGGTTTGGCTGGGGTGGGGGGAAAATGCAGACAACTGTAATTGAACAACAATAAAATAATAATAAAAAAGCAATATGGTCAATGCAGATGTAAATAGTTCAGATGAGATCATCAGAATGGCCCTAATCCAGTATGTCTGGTGTCCTTATAACAAAAGGAAACTTGGATGCTAACATGAGAATGCCATGTGAAGATAAAGGCAGAGGTTGGATCCATGCACCCCAAAGCCAAGAAATGCCAGAGATTGCCAACACATCACCAGAAACTGGCTGAACAGCCTAAAACAGATTCTTTATCTCACAGCCCTCAGAAAGAACCCACCCTGCTGACCTCTTGACCTTGGGCTGCTAGCCTCCAAAACTTGAGACGAATTTTTGTTGTTTAAGCCAGCCAACTTGTGCTACTTTGTTACAGTAGCCCAGGAAACAAATATATTTGATACTTTTGACCAAACCCCCCCCCCCCCCAACCCATAGAAATGTCATTTGTTTCAACCTAAATACAAGACATAGTTACGTTAGACTGTTGGGTCCTCCCTCATCCCAACTTCAGCAGAGCCAAATTTTAGTGTCTGGAGAAAAAACAAGGCACTTCCAATCTCATGAACTTTAACCAGGTCAAAAATTAACATCTGCTATATTAGCAGATGGTGACCCATTTAATGACCATGAAGTTCAAGTATGGCTGTGTGGGAGGCAGTGGCTGGAGGAGGCAGAGACAAAGTGAGGTTTCTACGAGGAAGACCAGTTTGGAGCCAGCGGTACTACCAGCCCAGGACATTTGGTTAATGTGACCTCGGGGTGGAGTGATGCCTGGGGATGCTGTGGAGTCTCAGAGCCGTCATTCCAAACATCACCCCCACAGTCTCACGTGCCCGACTGCACTGGGTAGCTTCACCGGTAAGCTTACGAATCAGACTTTGTGAAAAGACAAGTCACAGACTATGAGAAAATGTTTTCAAATTGCACATCTAATAAAATATTTGTGTCCAAGAGAGTACATAAAGAACTCTCAAAATAGTCTTTCGGGCACTCCTTTGTAGGTAACTCTCTCCTTTCCTCTTGCTGCTTTTAAGATTCTCTCCTTATCTTTAATCTTGGGTAACTTAATTATGAGGTGCCTTGGTGTGTTTCTCTTTGTATCCAATTTCTTTGAGACTCTCTGAGCTTCCTGAACTTCCTGAAAGTTTATTTTCTTTGCCAGATTGGTGAAGTTTTCCTTCATTATTTGTTCAAGTAAGTTTTCAATTACTTGTTCTTCCTCTTCTCCTTCTGGCACCAGCTGATTTCTCAAAAGAAACCTTACAGGCAAGAAGGGACTGGAAAGAAGTATTCAAAGTCATGAAAGGCAAGGACCTATATCCAAGATTACTCTGTCCAGCAAACCTTTCATTTAGAATGGAAGGGCAGATAAAGTGCTTCCCAGATAAGGTCAAGTTAAAGGAGTTCATCATCACCAAGCCTTTATTATATGAAATATCAAAGGGATTTGTCTAAGAAATAGAAGAAGATCAAAAACTATGAAGAGTAAAATGACAACAAACTCACAAATACCAACAACTGAACCTAAAAAACAAAAATGAAAACTAAGCAAACTAGAACAGGAACAGAATCACAGAAATGAAGATCACATGGAGGGTTATCAGTGAGGAAGGGGAGGAGGAGAATGGGGGAAAAGGTACAGGGAATATGAAGCATAACTAGTAGGCATAAAACAGACACGGGGAGGTTAAGAATAGTATAGGAAATGGAGAATCCAAAGAACTTATATGTATGACACACAGACGTGAACTAAGGTGGAGGGGAATGTTGGAAGGTTGGGGGGATGGGTACAGGGCAGAGGGGGATAAAGGGGAGAAAATAAAATTGGGACAACTGTAATGGCATAATCAATAAAATATACTTTATAGAAAGAACTCTCAAAATACAATAAGAAAACAACTCAGTTTTTAAAAGATTGGCAAAAGATTTGAACAGACATCTCACCAAAGATAAAGATACATGAATTGCAAATAGACAAAAAAAAGATGTATAGCATCATTAGTCTTATGTAAATGCAAACCTAAACAATAAGATATCACTACAGATCTATTAGAATGGCTATAATTTAAAAGGCAGACCATACCAAGTGCTGGGGAATGGGGAACAACTCGAACTGTCATACATTGCTGGCAGGAATGTAAAATGGTGCAAACACTTTGCAAAACACTTCAGCAGTTTCTTAGAAAGCTGCAAGTGCACAGACCATATAGCCCAGCCATTCATTCCACTCCTAGACATTTGCCGCAGATGAATGGAAGCATGTATCCGCACAGAGACTTGTTTGGGGATGCTCATGGCCGCTCCACTTGTGAGAGCTGAGAGCTGGAGGCAACCCACATGTCCAAGAACAGGTGAAGAGATAAACAATTTGCTATACATCTATTCAGTGGCTACTACTTAGCAGTAAAAATAAACTATTAATACAGGAAATAAGATGAATAAATTCAAAATAATTATGCTGAGTGAAAGAAGTTAGATGGAAAAGGAAACATACATTATACATCAACTTGCATAAGGCTTTAGAAAATGCAAACTCATCCACAGCAACAGAAAACAGACTAATAGCTGCCTAGGGGTGAGAGAAAGGGACAAGAGGAGCTTTTAGGGGGTGGTAAGTAGGTCCGTTGCCTAAGTCATGGTTTCAGGGGTGTATATTATGTCAAAACTTACCAAATGTTACACTTTAAATGTATACATCTTATTGTATACATTATACCACAATAAAATGATAAAAAATAAGGATCTATTAAACTGAGATTTTTATTGTCTCCCTTTGCTTCTTTTAAAAAATATTTTAGAGTGGCTCAAAACAAAACACACATTTTAACATATAGAAGAATGTGTTAAACCATAGCAAGCCATAATAAGAAGGGTTAGTGTTAATGTTGTTAACACTAAAGGTTGTATTTCCTGCACATGAACATTGGGCTTGCTTTTGAGATTCTTGAGGACTGAGGATAAGAGGAGGTCAGGAAATATAACAGGTTGCACCATTCTTATTATGTCATAAATAGAAGCACTCCAATTATTCAATAGAGAGTGACTTTTGAATTCCAAAAGGAATTTATCACATGGAGTGCCATTGAATGGTTTAATGAACAGTTTCTTTAACAGCAATCTCATACTAACAGCCAAAACCTTCTTATGTAGCTATTTCCTCAATTCAGATAAAGGGTGTAGCATTAATGTCTAGCTGTCATTTAGGATTCTAATCAATACAATTAGAAGGTAGCATTCTGATTTTTCAATATAAAATGGTATAGTTACACCCTTGTGTCTCTAGTTATACAGGCCTCTCCTGCTGGTGGATGCACACCTGGAGTCAAAGCAGCTTGTATCTTGTCACTTGCCAATGTGTGTGACAAATCTGCTGTCCTCCCAGCATTGCCGCCAGGTGCAGACCTCACTTGGCAGCACTGCGCTGCTGCTGGGCACGATTGCTCTGAGCCTGCTCCGGAGGCCACTGGGGCTCACTGGGCCACTTACACTGCTGCCCTCCAGCCTCTGAGAGGCTCGACTTCATGTGCACTGTGAGACAAAGCAGAGGAGCCACTCCCCATTCAATCACTATGTTACACTGTCACCAGCTCTGCTGGGACCCACTGCTTTGCAGACCTTTCACTGGAAAAATACTGGGTTGGCCAAAATTTGTTCTTTTTTTCCTACACGATGGCTCTAGTAGTGCTTAACTGTCTTTAATTTCATTCAGAACAATTTTGTTAGATAGTATTGTGACAGCTGTCACGTCAGTGTGCATTTAAAAAACTTATCAAAACTGGTGAATTTTTGTGCAGCCATTTTAATATTGAAGTGGAAGAAGATATGCAACATTTTTGGTGTTCTATGCTTTATTATTTCATGAAAGGTAAAAACACAGTGAAACACAAAAAAAGATTTGTGCAGTGTATGGAGAAGGTGCTGTAACTGATCAAACGTGTCCAAAGTGGTTTGCGAAGTTCCTTGATACTATTGACATTTCAGCCAAATAATTCTTTGCTGTGGGGCTGTCTTATGCATTGGAAAATGTTTAGCAGCACCCCTGGCCTCTACCCACTAGAAGCCAATGGCAGGAGATGGCTGACATACTCAAAATATCCAAATCAATAAAGATTGGGGAAAATGAAAAAATGTCTCTACTATTTTATGGAAAAAATTACATGCACTTTCTGGGAAACCCAATTCTTTCTGTTTCTGCTCACAGCCTTCTCTCTCCCTAGGTCTGACACTTGCAGACATGACACTAGGCCAGGGCCAGAGGGAAGTGATGTACCCAGAGGCAGAACTCCAGCGTTCATACCTGGGTTGCCTGGCTCCTTCCTCCCTCAGAATGAGTCTCTTCTAAGAGGCCACTCACCCCACCTCCGAGAGTGGAGTTTGTTTATGTCACCTGACTAGTCTCCACGAATGCCTGGTCTATCCTCAAGTCCATGTAGTTGACACATTGAGTGCCAGTGGTTCTCAAACTTTCTGGCAGGTTAGAATCACCTGGACATTTCTGAAAAATTGCAATGTCCAGGGCACACCCAGACCAGAAGAGCTTGGATGGATGCCAGGCATCAGTGTTTTTGAACAGTATCCAAGTAGTTCTAATGCACAGACACGTTAAGGACCTGTAGTCTAAGCAGAAGCGGAAGTTCATGCCACAAGTGCATCAGCAATTCTCTTTTGTCTCCCAACACAAATGAAATTGAGAGTTAACTGACTTGGCATGGCAGTCTTCTCATCCTCAACTTTGTGCCCTATATCATAAATTCATCATCTAAAAGTAAGGTAGCTGAGAAATATTGAATAGAACCAAATGCAAATTAAAAAGTTAAAACCAGAGACTGTGAAGAGTCTCGTTATAATCAGAAAAACAAATTTTATGCTCAAGTAAAACACATACCAGGAGTCACTTACTCCCACCTTTGCTTTCTGCTGTTTGTTTGTTTTGTGCTGGAATGATGTTTTGTAAAGAAAGCATATTTCAGACTCAGCCCTCCCAGGAAGCCTTGGACATTTTCTGTTTAAATGATGGCACTTACAATGATGGATCAATTTCAAAGAGGCAACATCCAAGCCCATCTCAGTTTTACTTGAGTGCTGTTATTCATGAAGCCCTTTCTGAGCTCTATTCAGGGATATCTATAAACGGTTTCCAAAGACCTGGGACCCCCACTGTAATAAACAAGTCATTTACATGGGGAAATGAAAAACCTGCCCTGCCTGCCAAATGAAGGCAGGCACGCCTGAGCAGAGAAGGACTGATGAAGCGAGATTAGACAAACCTGAATGCTGGGTTAAAATACATCAAATTTGCCAAGTTGTGGAGCATATACCAACAATCAACAGGAACGGATGTTAGTGTCTAGGGATCATGTTGAATTGTGTTTTTTTAAAGAAAGCAGTACCTATGAAAGCTCTAAAACCTAAAAGTTCCTAAATGATGGCCCAGGGATCTCAGGTGCCTGCTACATCCTGATGAAGAATAACTATATTTCCTACCGCCTCCTTCTGTAGTGACCAGCGCAGCACAGGCATCTGTCTGGCTGAAACATATACAGATTTCTGGTGATCTGTAGTCATTGGCAGCCCTGTTCTCCCCTCAGCACCTGGGAGAACAGCTCTGGCCTGAAACATAGCAAAAGCCGCCCAGCCAGGGGCTGTGACTTGTTCCACCCACCTGCTCTGGGCCAGGCACTCTTCCAAGCATTTATCAATGTGAACTCATTCATTGCTTACAACAGCTCTCCCCATAATGTAGGTAACACTTCGACCTCAATGCTGCAGATGAGGAACATTAACCACAGAAAGGCTGAGTAATATGCTCAAGGTCACACAAGGAGTTTGTGTGGAGGCAGGATCTGAACTCAGACTGGCTTCTGGCTTCAGAGCTCTTTTCCTAATGACCTTTCTTCTCAGCTTTTCTGGCCACTGTGTGACCTAATCATGTCTTGCTCCAACAATTACATGACTGTTTAAAAATAGGTCTGTGCTGTTTAGGTATCTTAGGTATAAAAGGAAATTCACTCCTTTTATTTATGTCTTTATCCAAAGGCTATAGCAGTGGTTTTCAAAGTTTAGCCTCTATTAGAATCCCCTGAGGAGCTTGCTAAAGCACAGAGGGCTGTCTCCTTGGAATTTCTGAGCCAGCAGGTCCGAGTGGGACCTAAACAGGTATATCACTAATGCACTCCAGAAGGTGCTGATGCTGATACTCTGGGGACTGCACTTTGAGAACCACTGGCCTAAAGAGCTGTTTTTAACTGTCAAAAGACATTAGACTCATAAACTTCCGGCCGTGAAAGAATTTCATTCCAAGTCATTTTCATATCACTGAGGAGAAGGGCAATCTCTCCAAAAAAAAAAAAGTAAACCAAAAGTGTATGCATAAGGTTCTGTGAAGATTGTGAGTGAAGATACATAATTTTCTTAGAGTTCCTATTTCTAAGAAAAAAGAAAAGATTGAAATTAGTGAGTAAACCAGAGAGAAGTTTCAGGGGCCCCTGCAGGGGCAGGCCGGGCTCTCAAGAAGCCTGGGTGCTGACCGGGCACAGCCCCGTGTGCCACGTGGAGTGGCTCCGCTAGAGGGACTGGACTGTCCCTCAGCACTCGAGCCCGTTCACACATGTCCCATATGTCACCTGGTCAAGTAACTAGTACATCGACATAACTGATGGTCGCCCCTTGTTTTAAGAGACACTGCACAGGTAAAATATAAGTGATCCAAATGCATGCTTACATTTAGTCTCTCATCAATTAAGCAATATTTTCTAGAATTTTGTTACATACCTTAACACTGTGCTAAGAACCCAACTGGCACCAACCAAGTACAAAACATGGCCTTGGCCTGCAAAAAAAAAAAAAAATCACAGTGCATCTGGGAAGGCAAGTCACTCTCATTGAAACAGAAAAGAAAGTGTGCAAATATCAGAAATGAGAGTGATGCTATTCATAATTTACAAAACAAATCCTTTTTTATAGTAACATCATATTATTATTTATTTATTCAACAAATACAAATTGGGTCAAGTACTGGACTACACCAACCCTGGGAATAAAAATAAAGACATGCTCCTTGAAAGTAAGAAGTTTACTGTTCAGACAAGACAGACACTTAAACATTCATTTACCAAACAACTGTGATCAGAACCATAACTAGCAACAGAGACCCACACTGGACACTGTTCATAGAGAAGGTGATCCCGGGCTGAGGCGAGAAAGGTGGGTAGGAAACTGTTCAGTGTACAAGTCATGCACCAGAGAGGACTCAGCATCGCCCAGGGAAGCAGCACGTGCAGGCCCACGGAGGAGTCATGCAGGGGGATGCAACAGGTGGCTACACAAGGGAGAGGCAGGAGAGGTGCTCACCGGAGGGCTTTGCATGCCACAAAAGACCAGACTTTTTCCAAAAGTAAATGCAAGCCATTGAAGAGTTCTAAGCAAATTTTCTATTTTACATGATATTCTGGGAGACAACTGTACTTAACAACAATAAAAAAACAAGAAAAAAGAATAATGTAAGCAAACAGACAAAACAGAAACAGCCTCACAGACACAGAGAACAGACTGATGGTTGTCGGAGGGGGGCGGGGGTTGGGGGACTGGGTGATAAAGACAAGGGGGTTGAGAAGTTCATGTTGGTAGTTACAGAATAGTCATGGGGATGTGAAGTACAGCAGAGGGAAAATAGTCAATAACATTGTGATAATTATGTATGGTGCCTTGTGGGTACTGGAAAGATTGGGGGACCACTTTGTAAAGCACATGATTCTCTAACCACTATGCTATACACCTGAAACGAATACAAAATGGTATTAAAAGTAAACTGTAATTGAAAACAATGTCAGCCATCCAAAGATTATGTTAACTCATCACTTTTGAGAAAGCAACATGTTTCAAAAGTTTAAAACCTATTTTGAAAGCAGAGGCTTAAAAGTCTTGTGTGATAACAGGTAAAACCATATAAAAAGACACTCAACCTAATACCCGAAGGCTTGGGTTTAAATCACAGTGGTCTACACAATCAGGACCCTTGCCAACCAAGATCTTACCAGTTGTAAAATTCTAGAACCTGCCATTTCAACTGGTCTGAGAAGGACTTTCTTTTCCTTTCTTTTCCTTTCTTTTCCTTCCTTCCTCCCTTCCTTCCTTCCTCCCTTCCTTCCTTCCTTCCTTCCTTCCTTCCTTCCTTCCTTCCTTCCTTCCTTCCTTCCTTCCTCAATCTCTCTCTCTCTCCTTCTCTTTCAACTAGTAAAACTACTTCAGCCCTGGGAAACCTTGGTAAGACATAAAATAAAAAATCTTAGGGAAGAAGAAGCATAAGAATGTATGATAAAATTAGAATTCATCTTGATTTGAGCACCTTAATAAACAGTTTAAAGTAAAAGTATTATAAAATTTTTTTAAAACATTCTTTTATTGCTCTTTCTCTTTCAGTCCCAGGTGCTTTGAGAGCTGTGGGCTTTGATGCAGACATGATGGCCAAGTTCAAGAACCATGCCATTCACAACCAATCCTGAAAATGATACAGAAAGAGCATCAAGAAAACCTGA